>NC_044326.1:56558153-56867566 GCF_007399415.2 Gopherus evgoodei
CAGGTTTTCAAGACTTATTCTTGTAGCTCTTTTCTGAAACCTTTCCAATTTTTCAACACTTTTTTTGAAGTGCAGACACCGCAACTGTACATTGTATTACAATAATAGTCCTACTCATTCCATATACCGCAGCAATAACACCTTCCTGCTTCAACATCCATGTTAGTTCTCTTAGCCACTGCATTCCTCTGGGGGCTCGTGTTCAACTGTTTACTAGCATGACCCCTAAATCCCTTTCAGAATCACTGTTTTCCACAATATAGTCTCCATTCTTTGTTCCTAGATGTATAAACTTTCATTTGGTTGTTTTAAAACCCATTTTACTCAAGTGAATATGTATATTATTATTTTAATGTAATGGACTTGTTTTGGAAACAAGAGATAAAATATTTCATGGGTGAAATCATGGCCTCACTAAAATTGATGAGAAAGCTCCCATTCTCTTCAGTGCAGCCAGGATTTCATCTCATATGATCAAACTGGTCCTATGGAGTGGCAATAGCTGCTGAATAGCTAAAGTTGCAACTGATTTTCTATTATAAGCTCTAACTATTAATTCACTTATATATGGTCCTAATATCTGAGCCCAATTTTGGCTGTCCTATAAGATTCACAAAAATGCTATATTGGCCACAGCATTGGAGGATTATATTTGGAGCAAAGGTCGAATTTTTCTACCAGATATGAAGTTAAATGTGTCAGCATCTTCCATATTATGGATGATTCAAGATTTGATTAGTTAGGGGCTCAGAGGACCTACTGAGGTGGCATGGTGATGGTGGAGCACGGACCTGCCCCTCCTAAAGCTGAAGCCTTAGGCCTCCCCAAGGGCCTAAAACAGCTGACAATATAGACTGAGGCACACAGCCTCACATAGGCAGAGGCACACATAGGCTGAGGCCTCCTAAAAGGTGCAAGGGGAAGTGGGCCCCAACAAGCCTCATAAAGCTCATAGGGCTGCAGATTGGAGGGTCTCAGTGGCTGCAGAGTTTTCTAAGGCTGTCAAGATAGATCAGGGTAGTGGGGCACATCCTTATAGCCATTACTTCTTAGGATACTCAGGGACAAGGGAGAGGAAGAAGGTAGTAAAAAGGAAGGTACTCATCATTCTGTAGCCTCTATGTGTACTGGGGAGTAGGAGAAAGGGGAAGGAGATTTCTTCCACTAGCTCTATTAAGTTGCAACCCTCCTGACAGCTACATATCTTCTATTTCTGCAGAGCTGTGGAGGACAGCCCTGTCTGCAGACATTAGAACATAGACAGGAGAAATGTTGCATTCTTACACATCTCCTATACTTTTCATGACAGATGCCCAATTTATGAGGCACACATTTACATGAGTGATATTCCCCTTTGTGTGGACCTTAAGTGGCTTGAAGCATCAGGATTGCCCCCTACAGGATATTGAATCTGGAGTGTGGTTAGCAGGAGACTTTTAAAGCTTTCCAATGAAGCTCGTGTTCTGTCCATATAATCTCTTTAATATGGTTTGGAGATCCTCTCTTGAGGGGCTCCTAGAGAAGGTCCTGTTCCAGTGGACCTTAGAATTGCTTTTAAAAGTGAGTAAATTTAAAAATCAAAAAAACAAAAAAAACTTTGCTACACTAAAGTTAAAGTTTCAGACATCTCAATATTTTGAAGATGTTAACATTAAAATTATACAAAAAGTTAAAATCCAGAAAATTCTGTCTTAAGCTACACTTCTATAATGAACTTGAATTACTGTCTGTGGGGTATAAGCTTTAATATTGATAGAAAATTGAATATTAATAAAAGCATAGTAATATACTATGGTAATTTTAAGTTATTACATGCTTTCCTTTACTCTTATTGAATTTTAGGAGATGTTCACAATTACTTTCACGTGCATGAGGCTTGTAGAATATAATTCACCTGCTTGTGTTTTGATTGCTTGTTTTATTAAATGAAATGTTCAGGCTAGCTAAAACTCCTGGGAAATCTATTTTTTCCCAGTAAGTAATAGGCATGGAAAGCTTCAGGGAGAAAATCTCCTCTAGGCCATAAAACTGTACTTAACACTTCCAGGCCTGATTGTGTAGACTCTGGAATGCAGCTTTATAACTTATATTTGGCTTTAATATTGTTCTGTTTATATCATGTTTGAAAATTATATCCAAATGTGATTGTGGTTATTACCTTGCTTAGACCATGTCTACACTGCCCAGTATCAGAGGGGTAGCCGTGTTAGTCTGGATCTGTAAAAGCAGCAAAGAATCCTGTGGCACCTTATAGACTAACGGACGTCTTGGAGCATGAGCTTTCGTGGGTGAATACCCACTTCTTCAGATGCATGTGGTGGAAATTTCCAGGGGCAGGTATATATATGCTAGCAAGCAAGCTAGAGATAACGAGGTCAGTTCAATCAGGGAGAATGAGGCCCTGTTTATTGAACTGACCTCGTTATCTCTAGCTTGCTTGCTAGCATATATATACCTGCCCCTGGAAATTTCCACCACATGCATCTGAAGAAGTGGGTATTCACCCACGAAAGCTCATGCTCCAAAACGTCTGTTAGTCTATAAGGTGCCACAGGATTCTTTGCTGCTTTTACTGCCCAGTAGTTCTGTTTATGGGGGTGAAATGGCGATGGTTACCAAAGTGCTGCACTATAACTCCATCATGTGGATGCCATGGGCACAAACTAAAAAGTTCTTACTTCTCATTTAATGTAATCCTGTTTGAAACGGGCTATGCTAATGCCAAATAGGAACGTTTTAGTTCATAGCCACAGCCTGCACACAGGAGTTACAGCATGCACTTTGGTACACACTGCTATTCCACTCCTGTAGCTGAAACTTTAGGGGAGGGTAAAGATGCTCTTGTAGTATTTGGGATAAAACTATTGTGTAGACTCTGGAATGCAGCTTTATAACTTATATTTGGCTTTAATATTGTTCTGTTTATATCATGTTTGAAAATTATATCCAAATGTGATTGTGGTTATTACCTTGCTTAGACCATGTCTACACTGCCCAGTATCAGAGGGGTAGCCGTGTTAGTCTGGATCTGTAAGTTTTAGGAGAAGGAACTGTAGATAATAATATTTGGAACTGTTTGGTTAAAAAGGCTAACCACCAATAGGAGTGTCTTCTCAAAGAGCAGGACACCTCCACTTTAAGGCAGGTCAAAATAGTCTTTTCTAGGACATCAGAGAGAAATTTTGAATAGCCAGGAGCCTACCAATGCCATAAAAGCTGAGTCAGGGGCCAGAACCCCATCCTCTCTTTAAAACCTCAGTTTTAAACAAAAAGCTAGAAATATTTTTAGCACAAAATAGGTGTTTTTATAAGCACTCTAAAGACTTGATTCTTTTAACTTTAAGGAAACAGGTAGTTGGGAAATATTTTGATGACTTCTAATCCTATGTTTCCACTTAAAGGTGAAAACTTTCATTTATTCCTTAAATGACTAAGAAGGTGTGATGGAGTTCACTCACTGAGCAGCACCTCCTGCTGACCATCTTGGGGATTAGCTCTCTCAGCTAGCACACCCTCTCCTGGTTGTGCCTCTCCTCCTGCCTTCTGTACCTGCAGACCTGCCTCAGTCCAGGAATCACATCATCCTTTTAATGACTCAGTCCTCTGCTCATGCCAACATTCATGTTTCCTTTCCAGAGGGGAAGTATCTTCCAGGTCTATAGTCCAGCCACTTCTGAGTGGCAAGTGGGGGAAACCCAGGCCCACCTACAATGCCAGGTCCCAGCCCAGGGGACCCTGTAGATAGCAGCCTCCTGCTGCCTCTCAACTTCTCCTCCACTGCTACTTCAATTCCCGGGCCACTTCCCGCAACCCCAGCATCGTCTTCTCATTTGCCAGCCTGGAGCTCCCTTTTGCTCCTTCCAGCACCTGTGTTGTCCAAGGTGCTACCTTCCTGCAGCCCACTAAGAACAGTCCTCTCTCCTTGGGCTCCCTGCAGCAACTGACTGTCACTGGCTCTGCAGCTCCTTTTAGGTAAGTCACTGGGCCCTGATTGGCTGCTCCCTGCAGCCACTCTCCAATGGCTCCCTGCACTGCCTCCCTAGGCTGCTTTTAACCCTCTCCTTTCCAGTCTGGGATGAACACACTATCACAGAGGGTATACGTTTCTTTTGTGATGTCCATTTTCAAATATTTTGTATATAAATGCAAACATTGAATGTAATACTATTAACTGTATCATGAAGTTAAGATATTCCAATGTGGAATCAAATGATTTTGCTATAACATGCTAGCAACATATGAAACCATTTAAGTATAAACTCAGACTCAGATTCAGACTCCAGGACTGGAAGGGACCTCAAGAGGTCATCGAGTCCAGTCCCCTGCCCTCATGGCAGGACCAAATATTGTCTAGACCATCCCTAATAGACATTTATCTAACCTACTCTTAAATATCTCCAGAGATGGAGATTCCACAACTTCCCTAGGCAATCTATTCCAGTGTTTAACTACCCTGACAGTTAGGAACTTTTTCCTAATGTCCAACCTAAATCTCCCTTGCTGCAGTTTAAGCCATTTAAAAACAAGCCATTTAAGTGTTACTCAGTTGAAATTGTTTGTTTTTATAAACTCACCAGCTCACTGAGTGGTCCTGAGACAGGCAGATTAATGATTATTGCAAATCTGACATTCAAATTAAATTCCACTATTTCTTGGTATAAAGAATTTATAGTATAAAGAATTTATACTAGCTGGGGAATGCAGTGTGTCAGTGCTTAATCAACTTCCTTACTAAACTCAGAAAGAAAAGAAGCAGCACCTCTACAAGGAATGATAAGAAGGAAAGAAATATCTTCTTTGACCACTTAATTTTAAATAGTCTCTTTAAGAATCCCTTAAGTAAAAAGTCTATTTTTAAAACTGAAAGATTTGTGTATTAAAAAAAAGGCATATATGGACTCTTTTAAAACAGAATCTCATTTCTTTTATAGTCTTTTAGTTTTATCAGGATTATCACAAAATGAACTCAATAAAGGAGGAGTTAGAAGAATAAAGATGTTTTGAGATTTTCCTGCCACAAGGATAAAAAGCAATACAGTTGAAGGTTTACAATCCAGCTGTGTAAGTGTTATCAGCAAGCATATTCTTGAGCTGAAAATGCAACAAAGACCAATCCATAAAGGTGCTGAACCAATGAAAAGGTGACATTGGCTGATATTTGGATCCAGCAAAGACCCTGAAAAGGGTGTCTTTCATCTTCACCAAGAATAGAGGATGAGATGGGTATAAATCTCTCTCAGCTGAGATACCAGCTCTCAGTACTCTCATCTCAACTGAGTCTGTTAATCTCATCTTTCAAACAAGTAAAGTACAGTAAGAAAACAAAGAAGCCACAACACAGCATTCAAAAGAAGTAACCTTCCAGTCCACCACTGCTTCTGCAGTATGACAACATCACTGAGACTTGTGCATCATTGGTGAGATGATGTTTGCTAAATCATTGCCAAGAGTTTAGGTTTAAATTGGTCTGGTAATTTTAATGGAATATTGAAATGCTTTTGTAATTAACAACTTATTTTAATTGACAGATTGTTCAGATGCTGTACTCTTGGAGAGGGGACATAAGCAAAATGTAGTAAACCAAGAAATAGTGGAATTTAATTTGAATGTCAGATTTGCAATAATCATTAATCTGCCTGTCTCAGGACCACTCAGTGAGCTGGTGAGTTTATAAAAACAAACAATTTCAACTGAGTAACACTTAAATGGCTTGTTTTTAAGTAACTGAGTTAAATACCTTCTTCAGTTTCAAGAATTAATATCACTTACCTCTGCCATTTATAAATGGTTTGTCCATGATAAGCCAAACAAGATTCACTGACTCTTAAGTTAAATTCCTTTGGTCATTTATAAACTATTTTAGTTATCTATGATAAACTCAGGCAGGACTTGGGGAAAAATATATTTTTTCTTCTCTTATCTAACAAAGTGTCTCTACTAGAGAGGACCCACTCTCAAAGATGTAATCTCTGTTGAAAGTGTTCTACCAAGAGATAGACAGACGAGATGATGACTGAAGTAACTACAATTTACTGCTTGCTTGTTTTTTATTTTTATTTCCTAATAAAATATTCATAAATAATAATTTAGACTATTTGCTTTTCTTTAATCATGGCTTGGTCAGAACTTCAGGTGATTAAAATATGTGAGAGTGACATCCTTGGATTTCCCCTATAAGTGACAGTTATCAAGATTTGGCCTACTATTTCTCATTTTTCTAGGCTATACATTTTAATTTTTTATTTCTTGGGTTGGGGCATGTAAAACTACTTGGCACCCAACACCTTAAAACAGCCCTTTCTCTCCCACCTCTCCCAAAACCACTGCAAATTTAACTCTGCCTCTGCAGACAAGAAAAGCCAAAATTCATATTTGGGAAGAGAAAATAGCATTCCATTACACTAACCAGTTAGCAGGGGCGGCTCCAGGCCCCAGCACGCCAAGCGCGTGCTTGGGGTGGTGTGCTGTGGGGAGCGCTCTGCTGGTCACCAGGAGGGCGGCAGGCAGCTCCAGTGGACCTCCCACAGGCATGCCTGCGGAGGGTCCGCTGGTCCCGCGACTCTGGTGGACCTCCCGCAGAGCACCCCCCGCGGCATGCCACCCAGCTTGGGGCAGTGAAATGTCTAGCGCAGCCCCTGCCAGTTAGCAGGAAGTGCAAGTAAAATGGTAATAATACAGGGTTTCCTGAAGAATAGCTATAATAAACATATTCAAAATGCATCCCACTGCAGACTCAATTTTCATGCATGCATCCAAAATACTATGTTTATACTTTGTGTTAACATGAACACAGGGAAAGTCACTTTCATATTCAAAGCAGACTTTTGCTTTACTCCTTTTTTTCTTAGAGTTGTAATTTAAAATGTGAAAGCAATTGTGCAGTCTTACAAATTGTGTATTTACTTAAGATTTCCTACATTATTAAAATAAGTTTGGAAACACAATGTTTGGCTATATAAATGTGCGGCTAACTCATACCTCAGGATAGAAATGGATTATAGTTCCATTCCTCCGAATACATTTTAAAAATGACAGATGTCCAGAGTCATATGCTGTCACTTTTATTATGCTGTTATTTACCAACAGAAAAAAAAAGTCAGCCTTCCAGGCCAGCTGTTCAGGAAAATGAGTTAGATAGATAGTCCATAAATCAGGTCAACAGCTTCATCATCATTCCTTTAACTAACTTCTTGCATAGAAAAATGTCCAACTGCACACACAGACCTCCTGAAAACAAACTGTAAGATATATCTAAACTAACCTGACAATTGTGTAATCTCAGGCAGAGTTAAACTGTGACTCTGTGGCTCATTGTGGAATCACAACATTAACTTTGAATTTTGGAATTTCAATTTTTTCTTTAATTCCAACGTTCTTGTATGGTAATATATGCCGGAATACTGATATGTGACCGCAACTTAAGTTTTATGCATCATACATGTGTGATAGGATATATAGACAGAAAAGAGTTAATAGTTGGGCCAATTACTCCTCTAGCTGTGACTAAGAGTTCATTTAACAAAAGCTGGAATAAAAGTCTGTAGCTCAGGCAAAGGAGGGCTGCTGCCAGAGGTGCGGAGAGTGGCCTTGAGGAAGCTCCTCAATAGCTAGTGGGGAAGAAGCCATATGAGAAGACAGAGTCCAGGGTGGAAGAAGTGGAGTCTATATCCCTGTGAGAGAGGCTAACAAACAGGGAGCAGCCCAGGGAAGTGGCACAGGATTGTAAGAGACAATCCTTAGGTGCCTAAGGACTAAAAGAGGAGGAGATAGGTCTCAGATGCGGTTAGAAGATCTGGGACAAAGACCATTAGATTTTAGTTTTTTCTGTTTGGACTTTTCTGTTATTCTGGAATGGAATTGCACTGAAAAGTGAGCTGGCCAGTGGGACAGGCCATAGAAACTACAGACCACTACAGCATTAGATGACAGACAACAGGGGGCACTAGAGCAGAAGAATCCCTTAGTCTGGGAGCATATGTAATTCCATGGGCAAGTTAATGATAGAAAGGCAAGGGAAGGGTCATTTGATTCGTAAGAATCTGTAGAATCATAACTTAAATGGTGTCACCCTCTGCATCATGGCAGGGGGGACTTTCTGCCTACCTCCCCACAGCTCCCCTTTCCATGTCCTCTGGTTGGTGCAAAATTTTGATACTATGTCATTGGAAATGGATGGAGTTGGATGTCGTTCAATAGATCTTTCTCCCACAAACACAATAGTACCAAACATGATGAGCCAAGATCAAGTACGTAAATATATATTTTAGAAAATACTTAAAAATCAGTGTGTTTAGTTATACTTTAATATGGGCATCTCAAACATGTAGCCCTCACAAAGCTAAATTGTGGCCCTCCCCTGACAGTATGGTTATTGATTAATGCTCAGAAATGATACTTGATTAATTTTTTTGATGTTACACATCATAATAAATGGAAGGTGTGCTTCAACTTAACTTGCCATCATTGGCAAAAGAGAAGCATCATCCAGCCTGAAATTGCTGGAATCCATCTGCAAATTATATGCACATAATTACATAATATAAATTATTTTGGGATTGTGATTAATTATAACAAATCCTTGTATTTAACTGTGGTTTTTGATCATTTTTTAGACATCAGTGGGGAGACAAAGGGTACCGACTAGTAGCTGAATGTTTGGAGAATACAACTCTGGAGGACCAGGTTAAACAAAAAGCTCACTGGCACCTTAAATGTTGTGAATTTGCACCTCACAGCACTGGAAAACTTTGTGAAACTCTTTTTAAAAAAAATATTGCTTTAGATTTAACCAGTTATTCTGCGATGACTGCCTGGTACCTTGCTGAAATAAGAGGTGTAGAAAAGTCTGAACCTGACACAATGAAGGAATTTCAAAAAGAACATTGGGTTGGTAAAAGTTCTCTTCTGTGCATTTGGTTCAGATGAAGCCCTAAAACACAAAAACAGAGCAAATTAAGTCATTGGGGAGTGTGTGGGCATAATACAGCATCCACATGCTCTTTCCTGGTTTTACCGGACAACCCCAGAACACCATCAAATTTCAAACTAAACATTAAACATGGCTCAGATGACTTCCCCAGAAGTAACCAAGCCCCATTTAGACTCATTAAGTGCAGCTGAATGCCAAGAAGGGGCAATTTTCAAACTATAAGATGAGCTTACTCTCACTGGCAATCCATTTGTGTATGACAGACTGGAGCTCACTAATATCATGACAAAAGTAGTCTTCAGTGATGAGATATCTATATGACTGACTTTTTTATCTACTTTAGGTCACAACTTGTATGAAGCCCTCAAATAATAATAATTATCCACAGGCTTCAATCAAGAAGAGAGACTAAATCTGTGCTCGTATGCAAAGAAGAAAGTCAGAGTGATGGTGGCGTGACTATTACAGAGATAACCACAGACAAATCATTGTTTGCTTGTCTCCTGGTTGTGTCCAGATTTCAGCGTGATGTTGAACTACATAAGACTGTGGGACAGTATGAGTTCTCCATAATCAGTGTTCAAATGCAATGAAACAATGCATGTTTGCCAGGCAAAAAAGCAAACTAACGCACACTTTGCACTGTCTTCCTAAGCCAGCACCCGCTGAAAAAGTGATCAGTACCTTATACTAGCAGAGGCCTTCCAGTGTAGCAATCATAAATTGAGTGGCTGAGGTACATGCTCACAACACACTAGAAATCATTAACCTGCTGAGAGTTGGCTGAACACTTCATTATGAAGCAACAGAGGAAATACTGGACTTATCATGAAGTCCACCTTGTTTGACACACATGCGAAGGAACCAGACTCAGAAAGAAGAGATTTCACGGTATTTGTTCCTGTCCAATACAAAAGCATTGGCTCCATGAACATCTCAAATGTAATAATGAAGAAAACACTGTTTCGTACTCGCATGAGGAATCAGTTATTGACCACCTTACAGGAAAAATGTTCCAGCGTGTAAAGAATCGCTCGAAGAATTTTGTTGTCACATGCTCTAATGAAGATACTGCCTCACACTGTTCAGTGGAGTCTGTTTGTACTTCCTGTAAAGAAGGTGATACTAAAATTATCTTGCATGCCATCAAAGCCACAGAGAGAGGTGCTACTAAACTCAGGTTTTTAGCACAATATATGGATGTTCTAGTTCTCTTTGTAAGATAGTACCCAAGACTTCTTCAAGATTCTGTTTTTGTGCCACCATACTGCCAGGTTTCCAAACCCTTTCACGCTGTGACACTATTGGAAAGATTTGATTCAGCCTGTGAAGACTCATTTCTTGCTATGAAGGTGCTCAGAAGGAATGACACTGACTAATGAGGTCATAAATGCACTGGAGACATTCATACGCCAAGTTAACCATTTAAACCCAACAACACATGCAGAATGGCTCTGTGATGATTGAGCATGTCCCAAACTACCATCTCCCTATCAGGTATTGATGGGTCTTAGAAGATGGACTGATCATAACAATTATGTGTTAAATACCATGCACTCCCAAATCAATCCTTCAGCTAATCAGATGCTCACCACCCTGCAGATATTTGGCCAGCTGGCTTCTTCATGCTGTGTGAGTACAGTATGGACCAGGATCAGTGTCACAAAATGTCTAGCAGTGGTGCCCTAGGTAGAGATAACACTTACAAAGACTTTGATGAATATTTTTTCACTCCTACATGTCAAGGCTAACTTCCCTAGGATTAATAAAGGTCAGTCTTTTTTTTTAATGTAACCAATGCTTCCCTGTGTTAAAGTATAATTAAAATCAATTTTAAAAAATGTATTTTCCTGTCTATATCTCTGCATAACTGTTCTAGGTTTGTCATGTATTCATGGGAGAAAGAGCTTTCAAATGATGCCCTAACTCAACTCATTTCCTACAGCGCTTCTTCAATTACAGAAAGGTTATCAAAATTTCCACAACTGGAGGACCTGCAGCTAGGAGCCAGGGTGGGGCAGCAAGTCTCTCCTGCCATGCTGCTGAAGGTGATACCATTGAAATTATGACTCTGTCATTTTTTATGAATCAAATTACGCCTCTCTTACCTTTTTATTATTTACTTGCCCAGAGAATCAGATCTTATTGCATTATGCTCCCAGACAACGTACGATGTCACATCCTGGCATGGAGGGGTGCTTGGGCAGTGAGTTTGCCCCATGACAAGATGGTATGCCCTTGAATTGCTGATAAATTGTGCTTTAATATAACATTAAGAGAAAAAACACAGCTAAACAAGCACCCCATTAAATATGAAGAAAGATAGGAAATTGATTACACATTTTTATAATTACAATTTTGTCCAGCTTTTTCATTCTCCCTCAGTGCAATGTTAATAATTTCTTGCTAAGACAAATTTTGTTTGATCACTGATCCCTTATTAAACTATTAGTGTCTACCGTTCAGCAGACTCTCCTAGCTTTTCTTCCAGATCCCTCCATTGTGTTTCCCCTTCACACTCAAATTATTTCCAAAGTCTCTCGGATCTCTGTGCAGCACAGCTGGATGCTCCCCTGACACTCTTGAACACTTCCTATTTCACAAAACTCACACTAGTTGTTTGAAGTAATCCCTTCTCTTCACTGCTCGTGTCCTTGTCTCTCTTTTTCATAGTTCTGTTTATAACAGAGTGAAAGTTGTCCACAAGACTAAAAAATCCTGGCATCTGCTTGAGGAGAGGCACTCCTATCTGATCAATATCTCTGCAGAATCAGACAAATCAGAGAGCCTCAGTTAGAATCTCTCTCAAATATAGAGAACCGCATAGCTAATAAAAAAAAGATAATTCTTGGTTATACCAGGTACTTTCCTAGTTATCCCAGATACATGGATTACAGATGTTTATTATGTTTAATGCTGTCTGTCTAAAATAACATACAGCATATTTAGCATGACAGTAAAATGTTAATTTCTGAACAATGCAAAAATATTATTTAAGCAGAAAACAGTGTTTAATGTATTAAATAATGGTGTAGATATAAATTATTTGGTTCCTCAATCCCATTTAGTAACATTTTATACAACATTTCATGAAAATATAGGTGCAGTTCATTGAAATGGGCTCTGATGCAACACTGGCACCCAGACTTAAAACTACCTGAAAAAATTGTTTTTAAAAAAGAAAAAGTGAAGATAGTTAGCAAAATGTTGAGTTGTAAGGAACTGCCCCTTAGGGAGATTTGTGTTAAACTTGGTTTTACTTAATTTGTCCAGAAATGATGTGGTTGAAGAAGTAAAAAGAATGTAAATTACACTAACAAGCAGTCCTAAATACTGGATCCATTGTTAATAGTACTAAGTCCTTTCCTTGTAGAAATTGTAAATTCTCTCACAGAAGCTGTCCTGGACATACACCTTATGGCCAACTCTCATCTAGTAACTTATCTTATTTTTAGTAAGATTGTGGGGAAAGTTGTAGTGAGATGCTTTCACAGTATCTAGATACTTTTGATCTTCTTGACCCTTGTCAAGTTGGGTGAAGACCTGACTTTGGCTCAAAAACAGCATGTTACATTGGTCAATTATCTCTTCCATTCTGATATTATAAGATCTAATTATCTTCACTAATTGTCTTCAATACTGTTGATCATGGGGTGTTGCTAATTTGCCTCTGAAGCTTGGTGAGAATGGATGAGACTCCCTGGCAGTGGCTTTGTTCTTTTCTCTGAGAGATCTCAGTGGATAGTCATGGGCAATTACACCTCTTCTTGAAGGACTCACAAGTGTGGAGTGACCCAGGGTGACATTTTGTCACCCTGGCTGTTCAATGTGTACATGGGGCCATCAGGAAGATTAAAAAGGGGAGTTAGAGTAGTATGGCATTTTCAATATGCTGATTACACCAAATTGTGTATTTGTCTTGTCTAATTAGTACAACAAAGTCATTCATTGCCTCAGACAATGTCAATAGACCATCTACGGATGAAAGATAGTTGATTGTAGGTCAAACTAGACAAGACTGAGGTGATGAGAATGACCTGGGAGAATAAGTTGGAGGAGATGACAGAAACAATATTAGTTCTTTTCACTCTGGGAGTGCATCAGCCATTTAATCACCAGAGTTTGCAACTCATGGATGACTTTAGACCAGTTGTTAGATGAACATATTAAAGTAGTAACCAGGTTGGTTTTTACTCTCTTGGCTTGGTCAGGAGGTTGCCTGAGTGTCGAGTGCGATGCTTGACCTTTGACAGGTGTGAAATTAATCATATATTAAGACATAGGTGCTGGAACTAGGGCTGTTGGAGGTGCTGCTCCACCCCCTGGCTTGAAGTGATTTCCATTAGATATAGATTTTACAGTTTGGTTCTATGGTGCTCAGCACCCCTATCTTAAGCGTCATCCTCTGCTTGCCTCTGGCTGGAACTGTGTTTGCACAATGAATGGGGCTTGAGGGTGCTCAGCATTGGGCAGGATCAGGCCCTATTCAGTGTAACCTTCGGGAGTGGCCTCGGAGAGTTTACGTGACACCCTCGTGAGCGCCAGAGTCGTGCTCCAAGAAGGAGACGGGCAGGGGGAGAAAGAACTACATTTCCCAATCGCCTTTGTGCGGCAGACCGCTTGTGATTGGCCGGGGTCTGCTTCCAATCAGCGAGGAGGAGGTGGATAACGGTGCTGCAGGTGCGCCCCGAGGAGGCTGGGCTGTGGGGGGAGGGAACATGGCGCTGGGTACCAGGGCATCGCGGTGGCTGCTGCACCTGCCGGCCGGGAATTGCTGCCTGCTGGTGCTGCTGTTGCTCTGCGTGCAGCTCGGGGGCGGACAGAAGAAGAAGGAGGTAGAACCGTTCGCTCCTCTCCGGCGAGCCCCGGCCCGAGTGGGGAGCAGGCTGGGGCAGCCCCACAGGCTCCCAGCTCCCGGCCCTATGAGCCCCATGCCCAGGCGCGGCCCAGCCGGGGAATGGGGGGACGGGAAGGGTTGTTCACGTGACTCAGCCGCGCTCTCCCCTCCCGGACTCGCATTGCGGGATGGGCTGTTCCCTCCCTCGGGCTCTGGGGGCTCTCTCTTCCCCGCCACCTTCCCCCCACATCGCCGGGGTCTGTGCACGCTGCTATTCGTGCCCTATCGCCGCCTGGGTCCGCAGCCCGGAAACGCTTGCGTGGGTGAGACCCCCACTCCTTCCCACATTGCTCGAGGCGCTGCCACTATGGCGTGGATTGCTCCCCAGCCCGCTACCCATCGCCTGGGGGGGCTTCCTCTCCCCACTCTGTAGGAACATGCACATTGCTGATCCACAGCACTCGTTCTAGCTATGGCAATGCCACCTTAAACTTGTCTGTTAATATACTGGCAAAACAGGCCTCTTTAGAAAGACTTAATTGTGTTTATGTTCACAATGTTGAAGTTTTATCTTGTTATACCGCTTCATCCTGTGTTTGCCTCAAAAGAAGTTCTGTAGTTCTGTAGTTTTTGAATAAATAATATAAAGTCTATAGGCATAGTACTATATGCCTTTTTCCCAGTTAAATCACTTTTAAAAACAGGGGAAGAGGGCTGGCTTTACACTGTTTGTTTGGGCTATTGCATGAGACCCTACTGTGAAATTGACTAGACCTGGTTGTATGAATAATGAAATTGAATGGGATATGTTTGTTGTTCAACTGAAAGTAAATGCAACAAACACAGAAATAATCAGTGTGCTTGTGTGTACATTGAATGTCAGTTCTAAAGATCAAAGAAATACTTCTAAACATATAAAAGACTTGGGGGAGGGGGAGAGGTAGGAGATTAATTGATTTTGGTTTTAGTATTTTGTTTTTTAAACGCTTTCCGAAGTGCTGGGCACCCAACAGTTCCTCAGAAGTAACTGAAATCTGAAAAATACTTAGACATCTAAATAGTGATTTAGCAGCTTAATTCTAAGCACTTTTTTTTTTTTTTTTTGGAAAATGGTGGTCTTTCCAGCATGAGAAAAGGAAACAAATAATATAGAGTAGGTTCAACTTTCTGATGCTACAATTAGCCATGTTTTCTGGATTTAAATATTTGCTTGTCTTTTTCAAACAGTAAATATGTTTTTAGGACTTGTTTGTTTCTGTGTCTCGGTAAAATACTAACATTGCAACTAATGCTTTGACACTTGTAGCACAGCTGCCACACTGCATGCAAGATGGATGAAAACATACTTTTTTTTTTAATGGGTTTTCCTCATAAGAAAACAATGGTAATTCAAAGCAAAGTGGCCTTTGAGAAACGCTTTTGGTAACATATGTGTGCATCTCCATTTTGCCACAGAGATGGCAAGTAACAGGATCCAAATGGATAATCTTTCTTGGTTAGCCATTTTGTACTACAGTACAACTTGCTATTGCCCTTTTCCTCTCAAAAGCTTCTACTCAGCCTTCTTGCTTCTAGCCAATGGTGCTTTCCCTCTTTACAAGATCTGTCTACTGTTGTAATTGCTACTTCTTCCTTCTTCTTCCAAATTTCTCCTATACTGGAGGTGAATTTGTCCCTACAATGTACATACTTCCAGAATCTAGCATAACCATATAGATGTTTTTGTTTTTAATATAAATTTATAAGACATCTTTTTGTTAATTGTGTGTTAACTTTGTGTTCTGCATTCACCGTAAACATATACTGAGAGTTTAACACCCTCATCCATCACCAAATCACATGAATTGAAACCATGTAGTTATTTGTCCAGATACAGTGCAGTTAGAGCATGTATGTGCTAAAAATGGAGCCTGTAAAGAAAGGAGTTAACAAATGATATGCTGAAGGAGTGTCCTTAAGGGGAAATATATGAAGAGGACACTGCCTCCATGAGGACGGAGTGATCAAGGAGGAGGATAATGGAGAAAATAAACTTTGCGATTTGGTCAGGAAAAAGTTATTGGTGACTGAGAGCCATTTCAGTGGGGTAGATACTGGTAGAGAGGAAACTGAAGTAATAAAAATAAAATATGTACTCAAGGAGGTTGAAAACACAGAAGGGGAGAAATGGGATCAGAAGAAATCTTTTGTTTTTTTTAGGGGGAGAGGTGGGATAAGCGTGAGGAAGGTCAAGCTGAGTGGTTAGGAACTAGTGGAAGAGAACATGAGACAGATTTAGGCACTTCGCAGGTCTTCAGCTGAAGGGGGAGTGGGTGGAGGAGTAAAAGGAAGCAATTTACCCTGGGTAGCATTACTTGTTTTTAACTTGCAAAATCAGTAAAACCTTGGTTGGCGAGGGGCTTGTGGGATGTTAAGAAAAGGGCTCCATGAAGTAAAAGAATTAGAAGTATCGGCAGGGAAGACAATTTACATGAAGAGTATGGAAATAGATTTCATGGGGGTTAGAGTTCACACAGGAAGTAGATGCAAAGGATCAGTCATGATTGGAGACTGGTAGGAAGAGGAATGGCAATGCAGGAGGTAAGAAGAGGAAGGTAGGGTTATATGTGTGAATCATATGATCTACTGAAGAGTGGGTAGCTATTGAGGGAAAGAGTGAGTGGAGGAAAATAGAGAAGACTAAGATGATGATGTTAATAGCTTATTGGCAAAGAATCATTGTCTAAAGTTATTGTGAAAGGAATCATAAAATATTTTTGCTATTTTAGTACGTCAGAATCCACCAATTTAATCTTTTCCTGCATAAATTATATACATTTTTAAGCCGGCATGCAAATGTTTTAAAGTTGAATATTTGAATTCTTAAATTCTAGCAATGGGGGAGAGAATGTGTGTTAACAGATAACTTGCCAGCCAATATAACCCTTATTGCTGAGTTTTATAAATGGTATGTTTTTGCAGTGGTTGCATATTTCTATAGGTACAGTCTTATTCCTTTGCTGCATTGAGCTCTTTACTAATAATCTGTATGCTGTTCTGTATTATGTACATCATGACTATCTGTAACTGAGGAGACAAATAGAAAGGTGCAGGCCTTCCTCTATACACATGCACAAAATCCAATAAGTAATAAGGGATAAAGGGAGAACTTCCTGGAAAGTGACTAGAGTGGAGAACAAGATAGAAACTTCCTATGCTGGCTCACATATGAGAATTAATTTAGTTGGGAGAAACTTCTTTTTGGGGCTTGATTCCCACATGTTATACGGTACCTTTTACCTCAAACCACACTTCCTCCAAATGTAAATTATTAGCCTGATTTGCTGGTCTTGGATTAAAGAATCATCTGAATACCGTAAATATAATTACGGCCATATTTGGTTTGGTTTGCTTTGCTTTACAGTAGTCATTAAAATAGCTGTCTTGAAAATCAAATCATATTAAATAGTGATGCTGGTTAAAAAACGTGGGGCATCTCTGGAAAAGCATTTATGATTGTATTCATTGCTCATATTTCCTGCACTTCAATAGTTTACAATAAATTATGGTGTGAAAAGCTAGCAAATTTAGTCTGTAATGACCTGAACTTTGAGTAAAATGCATTTGAATTCTGTGTGATGGCCTGTAAGCTTGTTGAATTTGACATCATTAACAGAAAATGCTTAGGATGATTCCCATCTGTCTTGAGATTCATTAGCTGATACTGCATGGAAAATAGACACAGTTATGGTGGGAAGAAGGCTATATTTGGGAGGGAAGAATCTCTGAACGCCTAGCAATCTTCCCTATCGCTTAAGATTAAAGATGAATGTCTCATTTTCTACCAGCTTCCACTATGTGCAGTTGTCTGCTCTGTGCAAAGTGAGAGTAAAGTGGGTGTAAATATTATTAAATATGAATGATAGGTATTTTGAGCTCTACTTTCCTTTCACTTTGCACTTGAGCAAGTGACTGCACAAGATATAATGCTGTGGAGAATGAGGCCCATAAATAAAATGATTTTTTTTAAAGTCACTATTCCTACAATCTGTATCTTGGTCAGTAATAAAATACTTTATCCCAGCAAGCAAACCTTAGTCTCCACAAACTAAGTGTTTTAATGCTTGATGTATATTTTAACTTGGTTGGTTCATAATGGGAGTCTTCCAGTGAAAAATTATATACAGACTCATAGTTCAGGAAGTAATGGATGTTGCTACAATACAATTTTATTTCAGGTACAATTTACTTTTGCCTATTCTTTTTGAAGGAACTTGTATAGTAGACATAGATAATGTGACTCACATGGTATTGTATACTTATTTTTGGTTGTTATGCCTAGATACATAGAAAAATGTATCTGTAATAAATCATACAAGGTGGAAAACCTGCTCTTTTGAAGTGAATGGGGATTTTGCCATTGACTTCATTGGGCTCAGGATTTCACTCACATTCATTTTAAATGTATTAGCTGGATTTTTTTATATACTGAATGAAAACTCAAAGATATTTTCTCGTGTTTGTTATTTTACTTTTGAACAGATGTTGGCTAAATGGTGGTAGTAATATGCTGATTTCAGGGTTGCTGAAAAATTTTAATGCAAGACAACGGTCTAAAATGTGTGAGACCTCGGTTTTCGTATATCAGTCTGTATGCATATAATCCCAACATTTATTAGTCTAAACACAAATAGTATAAAGTCTTATAAATTGCTAAATCTTGAGGGACAAAATGTCTTGCTTTTTGACCATGTTGTCCTTTTCTTCAGTCACCGTTACTCAGTAAGCATACATTTAGTGTCTGAGAGCCATATTGTGCTTCATGCATGCTACACCTGCCCAAGGGGTAGTAACGCATCAGCCTCCATAGGGAGGCTTTTACTTCAATATTCTGTTGGGGAACATGCTTTTCTATTCACTGCATATTCTCTTGTGCTAGAAGTAGGGGGATTGGTCCTTATCGCAATCATTTAAATCTAATACTGGAGTTATTTGCAGAACTGCTATGGGAATGCAATAATTTACTTCAACATCTCTCTGTTGCAGCCAAGAAACGTCTGATTAAAAGTGGTACGTGAGCTGCGTTCTCTAATTGTATGTTTATCTTTGGTTGTTTATATTGTTATTTCAGGACTGGGTGTTCATATTTGGAGCCTACTTCTCTTTGCAGCTATAGAGTGCTATTATACAGCTCATGACACAATCTCTGGGTTTTGTCAATGCTGCTCAACTCTTCTTGCTGCTAGATACCGTGAACAAGATAGGTTAGCATTAGGGTTCGTATTACCATAACGGTTGTTATAGTTGAGAATTGCTTACTGTACGCTACTTTTGCTGTCATGTACTTTAATGAAAATAGATATATTAGAGCTGAGTGGAAACTGAATTTTTCATTTCAAGGGTAATGTTGTGAATCTGATTTTTTTCTTTCTGTTCTGAAATAGAACAAAAGCAAGAACTGAAATGAGTTTGTTTTTTGTTTGAGAGTCACTTCTGGTCAATCTAAATGTTTTAATCTGATTTTATTTTATAATATATAAAATATAATATTTACTGACATTTGACAGAGATAATTGAAATGTTATGTTTCCAAAGTCAAGACATTCCATTTTAAGCTTATCAAAATGCTTTTTTTTTTTTCTTTCAATCTTTCTCTCAAAAATCTTTTGCTTGAAATGGACAAAGTTAGACAAATGTTTAGCCCAAGGGTTCTCAAACAGGGGGTCAAGTAGACCACTGGTTTAGAGTATAGACTTTTCAGGGCTGGGATTGTCTCTTAATGTGGTCATATAGTGCCCACCACAATAATGCCATAATGTATACTAAGGGCTCTCAGCAGTACTGTAATACTACTACTCAGTGTGAAGTAGTATTACTGATGATCAGATTCAGACTCTCCATTTGAAAAGTAGTACCTAACAGACCCTTAACTTTTCATGTAAGAATCACTGCTTAACTTTGGAATACCATCATGTAATATTTTCTTTTTGCATCAATTAGTACACTAAGGCTACATCTACACATGGAGCTAGGAGTGTGATTCCCAGCTCAAGTAGAAATACTTGTGTTAGTGTATCCGCAGTAGCATGAGCAGTGGCAGAGGCTCGCTGCCCTGAGTACAGACTCACCCAGACCTAATGCTTAATTTGTAATGAAAGAGGTGCTGAGGTTCATGCAATATTTTTTACTTTCATAGCTGATGCAGCAAGCCCAAAGGTGCTGGGACTATGAACTGCCAAGTATAGAGGTTCTGGGGCTCAGCCCTGGCACAAATTAAGCACTTCTCAGATCTTACAGACATACATTCAAGGCTGCTGCATCCTGCTGTATTTGCTACTGAGGCTACACTAATATTTTTAGCATGCTAACTTGAGTATGCCTGCTCGAGCTGGGAACCACTCTTGCACTCCAGGTGTAGTCATTAGCTTAGATTCAGTCATTGCTCAGGTTGTTATTGCTTTGTCTTCAAAAAAGCTTGTGGAGCTCTTCCTTTTTCACCATAATGTTCCTACCAGTTTTCTGTTGCTGTTGGACATTACTGATCTTGAAAGGTCTAAAGCAGGGGTAGGCAACATATGGCACACGTGCTGAAGGCGGCACGCGAGCTGATTTTCAGTGGCACTCCACACTGCCTGGGTCCTCGCCTACTGTCCGGGGGGCTCTGCATTTTAATTTAATTTAAAGTGAAGCTTCTTAAACATTTTTAAAACCTTATTTACTTTACATAAAACAAAAGTTTAGTTATATATTATAGACTTATAGAAAGAGACCTTCTGAAAACGTTAAAATGTATTACTGGCATGCAAAACCTTAAATTAGAGAGAATAAATGAAGACTCGGCACAGCACTTCTGAAAGGATGCTGACCCCGATCTAAAGCTTTCTCTCCTGTATATCAGTATAACTGCAAGCTTGGAAATAAAAGACTTTTCTATAAAACTTTGGGTCATCAAGTATTGCATTCTTGTTCTATGCGTGGTGTTTACAGTGTCATAAGTTGTAGTGTTGGATTCCTGTAGCTATACAGTATTGGAAGCTATGGCATTGGATTTTATGTTTCTTTACAACTGTAGAAATAATTAGAGTGTTTTGTGGAGTACATGGTGTGACTTAATGGACTTTGCTTGTGTTTGTCAAGCTCTTTAGTCAAACACTCTATAGGCTTATATGAAAGTAAGTACTAGGAGGTAAAAAGAACAAGAAGTAGCCTGAAAATGGTATATACCCTCGTATGCTTCATACAAGTGTAGTAGTTTTAGTATATGTCCCTTCCCTTCTGCTAGCAACCAACTGTGGAAACAGACTACCAACAGTGGAGAGCTATGCATAAGATGGAAGAAGTGAGATAGGAAGGAGGGGTGTGGTGGATATGGAGAACTGTTTACATATTTTTATGGAAAGAGTTGCCATTTAAGTATAGGATATAAGTTGCTGTTGGAAATATGATGCTCTTTTCAGTGTATTATAGTCCCTTCCACCCAGCTTTCTGTCCAGTATTTGAATCTAGCTTTAACATCTATGAAACTTTTTGATTTCATATAGCTTAGTTAACCCAGCAGGTGGGGGGCAGGGATCCAGTTCTACGAATTCCAGATGCTCAAATGTCTTGAGTCGGGTCCCTAAAAAAATCAAGATTGGGTTAAATCATGAGATTCTATTTATTGATTGCTTGATTTGGCTTTTATTTGCCTTTGAGCCTTTACACTACATTTGAGTTATGTTTTCTTCCTTTTCTCCAGATTTTTCTCTTGAGAGCTAGACTTTTTTTTAAAAAAGAAATGGAAGCTAAGATTCTCTAATTGCAAAAATCCAGGAGCTGGGGCTTTAAGAAAAACAAACATATTGTGAAACTTGTGATTTAAATTATGAGTTGGAAAAAATTAGGAATCACAACCATTGCTTCCCTTTATCCTTCCCGGGAAAACCTGTCCTCTGACAAAACCTTGGCTTTGCATGTTAAACAGCTGTTTTTCATAAATCCATCTTAGTAATTACATAGTTCCTGATGTTTCTAAGTTGCTAGCAAATTTAACCTTTTTATGAAGAAATCTAATTTTTCTCTGATATTGAAACTAACTGCACACAAGAAAATTAAACAGCTTTACAGCGGCCAGAATCTCCCTGCATTGATAGATATGGATACTTCATTGGCCTTCAAAACTTTTGGAACCCTTTCTATCTTTCATAAGCTTTTTTTATTAACAAAAAAAAAAAGATAGTGGCTGAGCCATTTGTAGTTTAATTCTCTAAACAGCTGGGATGAATTCGATTTGCTCTTGGAGATCTGACACTCCTCCATTCTCTTTCTGCTCGGCTTCCCAACTTGACCCCCCCGAGAAGGCAGGGAAGCCAGAAGCAGTCATTTTGAGGGTGCGCTCGAGACAATGCACCAGCCAACGTACTGTATCCACCCACCTCCTTCCTCAACTGCCTCTGCCCTTTCCGGTTGGCCTGGTCTCGTATCACCTCAGACCACTGGGTGCTTGATACAGTTTTTTTGGGCTACACCCTGCAATTTATAGGTGACTGTCCCTCTTTAGGGATCCTTCTCATGAGCAACTCCTCGTTCAGGAATTAAAAAACCTCCTGTGCCTGGGGGGCAGTGGATGAGGTTCCTCGGACCATGGAAGGAAGAGGATTCTATTCCTGCTAGTTCTGAAGGCAAAAGGGGAGCTGGGTATCTGGGTGCTGGAGACAGGAGCACTTCTTAAGCTGTTTTCAGTTAAGTCTGCAGCTTTTGGGGAACATGGTTCAGAGCTGGGTCTGTGTTTGCAGCAGGTTAGTGTGTCTGGGTCAACAAGACAGGGCACTGATGTCCCAAGACTCAAAGCTTGAAGTTTGCTGTCTTGAAATTTCGGGGGGATTAACCAAAATAAATTATATCTGAAAATGCACAGTAAAATTATTTGAATGTAATTCTAAATGTTGCTCTCTAGCCCATCAAAACAAACAAACATGCCTGCTGGAATAATTCCTTTTTCCCTTTATTCATGGGCTCAGCACAACCCCATTTAAACCTCTGTAATGGAGATGTTGTAAAAGTGTGGCATATATAATTGGGCAGTTCTTGTCTAAATAAATCATTACAGAAAAATGTAAAACCATCTTATTTGTTGAGTACAGGATATGAAGTAAAGAATGCTTAGAGCAGCCTGATAGCACTCATGTAATTAGATGGCTGAAACTTTGTTTCTGTCCCAGATGTTTCCATTTGGCAGCATCATGCCATGGACAGATCAGCAACTTAATTGATCTTTCCTACCACTCTGTTCTACAACCATTTTTGCAGCACTTGCTATATACGTTCATGAAAAATATGGATTGTGTCAGCTCTAGTACTAAATGCTATGGATAAACCTTATTTAGGTTGTCAGGGTATAAATCCCCACTCTGAACTTTAGCGTCCAAAAGATGGGGTACCAGCATGAATTCCTCTAAGCTTAATTACCAGCTTAGAACCTGTAGCGCTGCCACCAACCAGGAATTCCAGTGCCTGGTACACTCTGGTCCCCCCAAAACCTTGCCCAGCGACCCCCAAGACCCAGATCCTCTGGATCTTAACACAAGGAAAGTAAACCCTTTCCCTCACCGTTGCCTCTCCCAGGTTTCCCCTCCCTGGGTTACCCTGGAAGATCACTGTGATTCCAACTCCTTGAATCTTAAACAGAGAAGAAGATTCACCTTCCCCCCTCCTTCTCTCTCCCCCTCCCAGACTCTCCCTGAGAGAGAAAGTAATCCTAACACAGAGAGAAAATTAACCTCTCTCTCCCCCTTCCCTCCTTTCTCCCCACCAATTCCCTGAATCCAGACCCCGTCCCCTGGGGTCTCACACCAGGAAAAAAAAAATCGGTTCTTAAACAAGAAAAGCTTTTAATTAAAGAAAGAAAAAACAGTAAAAATTATCTTTGTAAATTTAAAAAGGAATAGGTACAGGGTCTTTCAGCTATAGACACTGGGAATACCCTCCCAGCCTAAGTATACAAGTACACATTTGAACTCCTTCCAGCCAAATACACATTTGCAAATAAAGAAAACAAACATAAGCCTAACTCGCCTTATCACCTAGTACTTACTATTTTGAATCTATAAGAACCTGTATTAGGGAGATTGGAGAGAAACCTGGTTGCATGTCTGGTCACTCTCAGAACCCAGAAAGAACAACCACCAAACACTAACAGCACGCACAAAAACTTCCCTCCCTCAAGATTTGAAAGTATCCTGTCCTCTGAATGGTCCTCTGGTCAGGTGACAGCCAGGCTCACTGATCTTGTTAACCCTTTACAGGCAAAAGAGATATGAAGGACTTCTGTTTTATTAACTCTTACTTATCTATTTATGACATAGGTGGATTAGACTGCATAGCCATAGGGAAAACGTGAAAGTTGTTGGATGACTTGTTGTTTAGAGGCTTCAGACTGAATAATATCATTTGAACGGAACTATTTATTTGTATGAAGGTTGCATTTCATTGGGTAAAGTAACATTTTATTTTGGTAACTAATTTAACTGTATGCCTTGTGGACCGCTTTACTGAGATCTAAAATAATTTAGGTAGGCATAAGGAGATTAGACTTTTTTATCTTTATGTACAGTTCATTGGTTTTCTGCCTTCTGTAACATATAGTGAATTTAATCTTTGGTTTTTTCATGGTGAAATTTTACAGTGATGAGATGCCATGGTGAAGTTAAGTATTAAATTACATTTGGACTTACCCTGTGTACAGTGGTCCTGAAAGCAGGATTTGAAGTGGATGAAGTCCTATTTTTGCATGCTATTACCACCATATAGCAAGTTTGCTATATCCAAACAAATACATTAACACATTAGTAGTTCTATCATGCTGCATTAATTATTGTGTGGAAGAGCTGGAATACTAAGTGGCTCTACTTTGGTCACATTAAGGAATCTTATAAAGTAGAGATGGAGTCTAACTTCCCTCCCAGTACAGACTTGTTCAGAACACTATTTTCTCTAGTGTCTTGTGTAGTCTGTTTTATGATTGCTGAAGTAATGAGGTTTCCATCATTCTCTGAGGCTGTTCTCCAACCTTTAGAACTTACTAGTGGGACTTTATTTTTCTTGCCCTTTAACACCATTTTGGAATATCTTGAAATCGGCTTCCTTTATTTAAATGGTTCTTGACCTCACAATTTCCCTAGCCCATCACTTTAGTTTTCTTAGTCTTTTTCTTCAAATTCTCATACAATGTATTACCATCTTTGTAGCACAGAGATACTGATCACAGTAATATTTTGTGTTATCTCACTAGTGCTATAGAAATGCAATATTGCTGCTTTGTTTTCTCACCCAATACACTTTTTTATATGCAGTTCATAATC
This sequence comes from Gopherus evgoodei, assembly GCF_007399415.2. Lineage (NCBI taxonomy): Eukaryota > Metazoa > Chordata > Testudines > Testudinidae > Gopherus > Gopherus evgoodei. Next base: position 56,583,238 of record NC_044326.1, read on the forward strand.
ATACTAGTTTATTTGATATGTTGCTGTAAAAGACTATAGGAGACCTCATCTCTCCTTCACAAATACAGGAAGTCAGGCTCGCATAGGGAGGGGGCCAGAGAAGCAAACGTCCCAGGAACAGGAAGTTGAGCTTAATTTTTCACCTTTATTTCTAGTCTCCAAGTTGCTGTTTAATAATTCTGTCCCAAATGGTACCTGCCAAACTCCTAAGTTGATTAATAGCAGTGCAGTTTGTTTCCTTTTCTAGATTACTAATGAAGGTGTTCAATAAAACTGGATTTTAGTGCCAATCCCTGCACTTAAGTTTTTTTTCTACTGTCTCTGCAAGTTTTAATAGATGAGTGCTCTGATGCGAGCCAACTTGATTGTATTTGCAAAGTGATTTTTTGAACGAATTTAGCAAAAATTTTCACTGCTGTCGAGATATTTCATCTACTATTTTCCCTTCTAAAAACTTCGTAGGGGAAAAGTGTGCCAGTTAATTTGGCCTGATTTTGTGGCCTTCACAATCCTTTTCATGTCTCTTCCTTTAGGATATATTATTTTGTGGATCCTTACATATATTGTTCTCTTAAAATTGAGTGATCTTTCTTGGGACTGTAATTGGGTTACTATATAATTGCTAGATCACTCTTCTAAAATTTCTAAAAATGTTAACGCCTTTGTAGGCTTAGCAGAATTCTATTTTTACTTATGTTTGGACAATATCAGTGTTTTATTTTTAAACAACTTAATTGAAACAGATAAAAATTTTCAGTTGCGGAGAGTTGTACAAGTTTCAGACAATTTAATGACAGATGTTGAGATTCAAAAAGTTAACTTTATAGCCATAACATCACAAATTCTCAACATCACATGTCAATATGCAAAGTAAATAACCTTAAATCAAACTAAGCTATCAAGCAGCATTTTTCTTACTTTACCTATCTGTAAATTTCAGTTATTATGGATGAAAATATTCTTTCATCTGTTTGTGTGTATGTACGGAGAAATCAATGTTTGCCGACATTCACCAATTAAAAAAATTAATCCTTCCAAGCCTATACATTTTTCTTTTTAGCAGTTTTTACAAAATCCTTTGGTCCCTTCCCTCTTTTCCGTTACACTGCAAAATAGACAGCTGCTCAGTAAATTCATTAGTTAGTTCCCTTAACACTGCATCCCATAAGGTACTGACTTTCGTGTATAGTCTCTTCAAATATTTTCTTACCTGTTTCCTATCAATAGTAGGGAGGGGCCTAAACCTAAAATTAAGATCTAAATCCAGAGCTGAGCTATCAAAGAAGAGGCATTGCCTGGCATGTGGCTTGAGCTAATGAATAACTAGTGTAAGAATGTCCTTGTTTCTGTTTTGTTGTTTTTGTTTGCTTGTTTGTTTTTGTTTAGAAAATTAGATCTTTAAGCAGTAGCACTTAGCTATTTCGGTCACCATAAATTTTCCTTCATAGTTACTATTAGGCCTTCTTTTTCTCTCCTATTGCCTCTGTCCTGCCTAAGACTGCCAAAATATTTGTGGAATCCTTTCTTATTCCTTTTCATTTCTGTGGCTAGCATGAACTCATCATGGCTCTCCTTTTCTCCCCTTATCGCTTCCTTGTAAACTGTAACTAAATCTGAATATACTTCTAGTTCCAGTGCAGATTCATATTTACACTTAGATATTTAAGGAATCTCTGTTTTGACTGCTGCTCTGTTTTATTTTGTTTCTGATTTTTGGAGGGTATATTTTTTTTTGCATATTTCTGATGAAAGTTTCTTATAAATTTGTAACAGACTATATAGAAGAAGTTCCCAAACTCTGGTACCAGAGTTTTATGTTCCATCTGTCCACTTCACAACAATTTTTATTTTTAGAAGGTGGTATGTAGATCAGTTAAGTTTCAGAGATGCTGATCTAGAGAATTGGTTGCTTCAAGGGAGATTACATGCCATACAATGTTGGAGGGAGTGATGGGGAGGAGGAAGAAACAATGGCTAAGCTACATTGAGCAGGTGGAGGTTATGATGTGCGAATTGTGAATCTTCAGAGAATGTCTCAAAGGCCATTTTTCCTCAAATGAAGTTCTTGAATATGTGCAGTGACATCTTTTTATTGAAATAGACAGTGTATATTCCTGTCTATGCAGCCTAAAAGCTCTAGAACTTAGCATAATATTCTGTTAACAGCTCTAGTTGGAGAGTGTTGTGATTAGTATAAACCTTATATCTGTGGATCTGGCTACAAAAAACAGCATCCTCTAAGGCCTGGTCTACACTACGCGTTTAAACCGATTTTAGCAGCGTTAAACCGATTTAATGCTGTACTCATCCACACTACGAGGCCCTTTATATCGATATAAAGGGCTCTTTAAATTAGTTTCTGTACTCCTTTCCGACGAGAGGAGTAGCACTAAAATCGGTATTACCATATCGGATTAGGGTTAGTGTGGCCGCAAATCAACGGTATTGGCCTCCGGGTGGTATCCCACAGTGCACCACTGTGACCGCTCTGGACAGCAGTCTGAACTCGGATGCACTGGCCAGGTATACAGGAAAAGCCCTGTGAACTTTTGAATTTCATTTCCTGTTTGGCCAGCGTGGAGCTGTGATCAGCACAGGTGACCACACAGAGCTCATCAGCACAGGTAGCAATGCAGTCTCCTGAGAATCGAAAAAGAGCTCCAGCATGGACCACACGGGAGGTACTGGATCTGATCGCTATATGGGGAGAGGATTCAGTGCTAACAGAACTCCGTTCCAAAAGACGAAATGAAAAAATATTTGAAAAAATTTCCAAGACTATGATGGCCAAAGTCCACACCAGGGACTCAGTGCAGTGCAGAGTGAAAGTTAAGGAGCTCAGACAGGCCTACTAGAAAACCAAAGCAGCAAACGGAAGGTCCATGTCAGGGCCGAAAATGTGCCGCTTCTACGCTGAGCTGCATGCAAGTTTAGGGGGCTGCGCCACCACTACCCCACCCCTGTCCGTGGATTCCGAGGTGGGGGTTGTAATCTCAACCATGGCTGAGGATTCTGCGAGAGGGGGAGATGAGGAGGAGGAGGAGGAAGAGGAGGATGACCTTGCAGTGAGCACACAGCACTCCGTTAGCCCCAACAGCCAGGAGCTTTTTGTGACTCAGATGGAATTACCCTCCCAGCCCTCCCAAGCCACTAGCCCAGACAGTGAAGCCATGGAAGCGACCTCTGGTGAGTGTACCTTTGTAAATATAAAACATGGTTTAAAAGCAAGCGTTTTTTAATGATTGATTTGCCACTGAGGGCTTGGGATGCGTTCGCTGGCCAGTAAAGTTACTGGAAAAGTTTTTTAACATGTCTGGGGATGGAGCGGAAATCCTCCAGGGACATCTCCATGAAGCGCTCCATGGAGGTACTCCAAAAGCCTTTGCAGAAGGTTTCTGGGCAAGGACAGTCCTTGTTCCATCCACCATACTAGGACACTTTACCACACCATGCATGTAGCAAGTAATCGGGTATCATTGCATGACAAAGCATAGCTGCGTATGGTCCCAGTGATTGCTGGCATTCAAGAAGCATCCGTTCTTTATCTCGCTCTGTTATCCTCAGCAGAGTGATATCGTTCATGGTAACCTGGTTGAAATTCAGGAATTTAATTAAGGGGACAGAGATGGCCATTTTCCTACTGGGCTGTTGCTTAAAATAAATCTCTCCTTGCACGTAGCCAAGCAGGGGGAGGGGAGGAAGGATAGCACTAAGCTTTTTTGCGTTTGGCTAGCAGGAATCGTCCCAGCTACCAGCCACGCAGTGGGGGGTGGAAAGGGGGGTGATTAGCAGTGATCTTCCATGATACCAGCCAAGCGGTGGGGGGAGGGGTAAAGCAATCATCCTAGAGAATTGGATGGAGGGGGGTTGGCTTCTGCTGCTGCATGTTAACAGGAAGAAGCGTCAGAGGGCACTGTGTATATGAAGGCTGGAGAAGCCAAAAGACAATGGCTTCCCATGGCCGGATGCAAACTGAATTCTGATGCCCGGACCTGCATCTGTGAGATCTGTAACGCCAGAGCCGCAGGCACTCAATATTAAGATGCAAAATGCGACCTTGTAGTGAAATCACATGTGCTATCTAAGGTGAATAGTGTTGTTCGCTGTGAAAGAGTATAACCATTGTTCTGTAAAATGTATCTTTTTAAATACTTCTCTCCCTTTTTTCCCTCCCTCATGCAGCTGCACATTCTTCAAGCCTCCCTACTCCATCCCGAAGGCTCTCTCAGATAAGGTGGAGGAAAAAGAAGATGAGAGACGAAATGTTCTCGGAAATCATGGCAGTAACCCGCAATGAAAGAGCTCATTTGAATGAGTGGAAGGACGTGGTAGCAAAGTACAGGAAAGATGCCAATGAACGTGAGGGCAGGACGGACCAACGTGAGGATAGGAGGGATGAACGTGAGGACAGGAGAGACACTCAAGATGAGAGGTGGCGGCAGGAAGATCAGCGGTGGCGGGATGCAAAGCTGGAGCTGCTGCGTAATCACACTGATATCCTCTGACGTCTGGTGGATCTTCAGGAAGAGCAGCGGGGTCACAGAGTGCCGTTGCAGGCCCTGTGTAACCACCCTCACCACTCACCATGTTCCATATCTTCCTCACCCAGAGGTGTAAGAACGTGTGGGGGAAGGCTTTGTGCACCCGCCCACTCCACCCCTGTGGACAGTCCAACCAAAAGGCTGTCATTACTTTGAAATGTGTTTAATGGCCTTTTCCTTCCCTCCTATCCTCCTCCCAAACCACACCCGGGATACCTTGTCAGTTCTCTGCCTCTTTTTATAATTACTTTTTAATAATAAATACATGATTTTTAAACGATAGTGACTTTATTTCCTTAAGCAAGCTGTAATCGAAGGGAGAGGGTGGGTTGCTTACAGGGAAGGAGTCAATAAAGGGGGGGGGGCTTATGAAGGGGAAACAAACATAGCAGTCACACCGTACCCTGGCCCGTGATGAAACTCGTTTTCAAAGCTTCTCTGATGTGCACCGCTTCCTGGTGTGCTCTTCTAATCGCCCTGGTGTCTGGCTGTGCATAATCAGTGGCCAGGTGATTTGCCTCAGCCTCCCACCCTGCCATAAAGGTCTCCCCCTTACTCTCACAGAGATTGTGGAGCACACAGCAAGCAGCAATAACAAAGGGGACATTGATTTGGCTGAGGTCTGAGCGTGTTAGTAATGTGTGCCAAAGCGTCTTTAAACGGCTAAATGCACATTCTACCACCATCCTGCACTTGCTCAGACTGTAGTTGAACAGCTCCTGACCACTGTCCAGGCTGCCTGTGTATGGCTTCATGAGCCATGGCATCAAGGGGTAGGCTGGGTCACCTAGGATAACTATAGGCATTTCAACACCCCCAACTGTTATTTTCTGGTCTGGGAAGTAATTCCCTTGCTGCAGCAGTTTAAACAGAGCAGTGCTTCTGAAGATGCGAGTGTGATGAACCCTTCCTGGCCATCCACGTGGATGTTGATGAAACTTCCCTTGTGATCCACCAGTGCTTGCAGCACCATTGAAAAGTACCCCTTGTGGTTTATGTACTGGGTGCCCTGGTGCTCCGGTGCCAAGATAGGGATATGGGTTCCATCTATCGCCCCCCCACAGTTAGGGAATCCCATTGCAGCAAAGCCATCCACTATGACCTGCACGTTTCCCAGAGTCACAACCTTTCGTAGCAGCAGCTTAATGATTGCTTTGGCTGCTTGCATCACAGCAGCCTCCACAGTAGATTTTCCCATCCCAAATTGATTCCCCGACTGACCGGTAACTATCTGACGTTGCAAGTTTGCAGAGGGCTATTGCCAGTCGCTTCTCCACTGTGAGGGCTGCTCTCATCTTGGTATTATGGCGTTTCAGGGCAGGGGAAAGCAAGTCACAAAGTTCCATGAAAGTGCCCTTACACATGCGAAAGTTTCGCAGCCACTGGGAATCGTCCCACACCTGCAAAACTATGCGGTCCCACAGTCTGTGCTCGTTTCCCTGAGCCCAAAATCGGCGTTCAAGTGGCTAGAACCTGCCCTCAGTTATCAGCAGGATCTCCAAAGTGCAGGGGCCCGCGGTTTGAGATAATTCTGTGTCCATGTCCTCATCATCTCGTCGCATGCGCCGTAGCCGCCGCCTCCTCCTCGCCTGGCTTTGTAGGTCCCAGTTCAGCATAGACTGCACGAAAATGCGTGAGGTGTTTACAACATTCCGCTGTTGCTGTATTGATCTGAGCAGGGTCCATGCTTGCTGTGCTATGGCGTTTGCACAGTTCACCCAGGAAAAAAGGTGCAAAATGGTTGTCTGCTGCTTTCATGAAGGGAGGGGTGAGGCTGTACCCAGAACCACCTGCGACAATGATTTTTGCCCCATCAGGCACTGGGCTCTCAACCCAGAATTCCAAGGGGCAGGAGGAGACTGCGGGAACTATGGGATAGCTATGGATAGCTACCCACAGTGCAACGCTCCAGAAATCGACTGCTAGCCTCGGACCATGGACGCACACCGTCGAATTAATGTGCTTAGTGTGGCCGCATGCACTCGACTTTATACAATCTGTTTTATAAAACCGGTTTATGTAAAATTGGAATAATCCCATAGTGTAGACGTACCCTAAGATTCTCCATGTTCTAATGCAACACTTGGTCTGATGATTTAATGTGGATTCTGGCTGCTTCTTCCCTGGACAAGAGGAACTTTTGAAGAATAGATTGACGGCCGCTTGGTAAAACAGAACATGGACTTGGGGGAAGATGGGGGCGTTTCCCCCCCCCCCAAACTGGATACGTCATAGAGGCAATGCATGGGAGGAGTGCTCAGATTTATCCCTTATCCCTGCTTCCTCCCTTTGGAGTAATGTTGCATGGGGTCAGGTGGGGGAGGCACTCTATGCCTGCTGGTCAGTTTGCCCATGTGGGCTGTGTAAGGGAGCAGCGTCTGTTGACTCACTGCACAGACCATGTGGGTAAACTGACCAGCAGACACACTGCATCTGGTGTTGCTGCTCGCCCACCTCTCCATTGGATCCCTAGGTGAGCACAGTGGAACCTTGGTGTGGGGAGTCAGTCAGATGTTCTCTCCTAGCTTTTTGGTTTCCCCCTGATGGTTTGTGTAAGGGGAGGACAGGAACGCAGCAACCCAGGAAAGCCAGGCGGCAGAGCTGCTTTCCAAGAGTCTGTGCAGTGTACAGCCCAGGTGAGTGAGTGAGTGAATTAGTCCTGGGGGAATTGGACTTTGGAACTCAAACCCACACCCAGGAACCTCCCTGGCTGCAGGAAGCTCTGTATCCCTTCCCCACTTCCTGCCCCCATGACTCCTCAGCCGCAGATGGGAGGGTCACTATATGGGAACTGCCCCCCCAACCCTGTCCACCAAACCTCCTTGCATTTGGAGCCCATTCCACACCCAGAACCTCCTACACTGAGCCCTCTGCGTTCACACTGCCCTCGTCAAGCCCCTGCCCCAGGACTTGAATCCCTATACTGCCAAGCCTCATCCTCTACATCCAGAGCCCCATCCTCCCACACATGGATCACTGCTTCACCTCACCCCTTTCCCCTGCAAATATAGAAGTCAGACTACACCTACGAACATGGAGTGGCACCGGTGACTATGTAGAAGAAGCAATTTGTTGCTGAGAGGTGAAATAAGTAAAGGGGGATATATGTAAACAGAAAACTACTGTAAAAAAAAAAAAGACTTGGGGATTAAGATATAAGGATTTTTCAGGGCCTTTGTTTAGACTAGCTTTCATTGATTAGGCAAAATGAGGGTATTCCCTTGCAAACTGCACCCCAAAATCTAACACACAGCTATCTAATCTATCTATCTATCAAATTGTTTTCTTTGTACTCCCAGCAATCAGATTTCAGTAGAATTTGAGGAAGACATTAATTGGATAATGTGACGTTAACTGCAATGTTTTACTTTTCACATTTGTCACAATAGTTAGAACTTTAATTAGTGGTAGATCTGTTGTACATTTCTGACTTTATTTCCAAAAGATGCTAAAAAGATTTTGAGCCCTTATTTATACTGTCATTGAACCTTCAGAGAGCTTTCTTGCTATCTATGGATCTAGTAGTAGGGCATTGCAAAAAATCAGTGCAAAGCAGATTGATTTTCCCGGTGATGGTTGTTCGCAGATAAGAAGCTATCTTATCAACATTAGTCATCCATGTGTCTTAAACACACCTTCTGTTACTGCTATATAAAGGTGTATAAACTCCATTAACAAGCAACTTTCTGCTGCACCTCCCCTTTTCCTTACTCATTAGGGACCAGATTTTGCCACCCTCATGCTGAATAGTAGCTTGTTCCATGAGTAGTTCCGCTGAAGTCCATTTTGGAGTAAGAGTTGTAGACTCTGGCCCTATGAAGATCCACAAAGGACTCCTGATCTTTCTGCAAGATGCTGATTTGAGTTTAGGGGCAAAGACAAAAGGCGTTTTGCAGTGGGTTGATTTGTAAACTTGATTGTGCAGGTAGATTAACAAAGCACAGATTAGACAAAGGCAAAATCAATATAACAGGAAATGAATAGCTTTTAAAAAGTTGTTTTTATATTGCATTGCTCTAATTGTATTAAATATTGACTCATTTAGTAGCATTACCAACTTCAAAATATTTGTGCTAGATCAAGGCATTCCATTTAGAATTAGAAAATCTTCTCCTCCTCTTATATAGTAGTAACCTTTTCTTTAAGAAACGTAAAATGATCGTGCACTATTTTTCTACTAGATGTAAATCTTCAGATTTAAGAGGAAAAAGGATTGTTTTGAGGGTGGAATTTTCAGAAGTATCTAAGTGATTTAGGAGCATAAATACTATTTCACGTTAATGAAACTTGTGCTTCTAGGTCACTTAGAGGCTTTTCAAAATTCCACTAAAAGTTCATCAGATAATTTTTGCTTACTTAGGATGCACTGGAAAGAAAATGGAGTACTCCAGACATCAATGCTAAGAGTGATGTGGCTTAACTTTTGAGATCACTTTCATGTCTGTAAGTGGTATCTTTATCAGATATACCTAGATTGTATGATATTGAAATATATGTATAACTCAATCCAAAGAGCTTTGTCCATATTCATTCTTTCTGTTCCTTCTCTTTCTTTATCTCTTGAGCAGAGGACACCTTTCTAAATGTTTCCATTGGTAGTAGTTTATCCATCAAACAATCTTACGTCTTACATTGTAACCTTTTCCCAACCCTCATTAGGGATCCTTTTCACGAGAACTTGATAGTATTCTAAGTTTGTTCACTATTAGTTGGATGCCACAGTGGAAATTCCTGAAGAGTTTTGAGAGAAGGGATTTTATTTCATTTTATTTGCTTTCTGATCCCAGAGAGAGAGAGAGAGGCCTGTGAACCATTCCAGGCCTTCAGCAACTCATCAGTTTAATCAGAAAGTTCAAATTCCATGTGCTTACTCTAGTGTCACCATATCCTCATCCACTTAAAATTGATTTGGTTCAACTTACAGAATGCGTTTTTTCACATCTCAGTGAGAACTTCACATTGAAAATAACTGTGGCTTATTGTGGGAGGAAATAATGACCGGTCTTTAAATTTGGACTGTCTGTGGCACCTTGAGGATATATAGAAGTACTTAGGTATTGTAAAACTGAGTGACGTTTGCACACATGCTGTCTTTTGTGAGAGGCCTGATCCTACAAGCATGGTCAGAGCCCTGCAGGGGAGAAGGTGGAAGAATGCCTAGTTGATAGCTGTGGCTTTAGCTTGCACAAGGGCTCTGAGCAGCTCATTAGTTGAGGCAGCATAAGATCTTAGGCAGCTTTGCACAAGCCTATTGATGGAAACTTTTGCCACCAGTTATGTGCAGCTGAGCTGTGGCTTTGGGGATGTCAGAGGCACTTAAGTACCTCAGTGAATCTAGTTCAAACAGGACATGGAGATTTTAGAATATCCATCACTACCCTTATTTGGACAATTCACAGAAATGAAGCAAACTCATAAGGTGATCTTGTCCAACCCCGTGCTCTGAGGCCATCCCTGACAGGTATTTACGGAATCCCCGTCCATTGGAGGTTTCTAAGAACGGGTTAGACAATCTCCCTTGGAAGCCTATGTGAGAACTTAACTACCCCTATATTTAGAAAGCTTTTTCTAATATCTAACCTAAATCTCCCATGCTGCAAACTAAGCTGATTCACTTGGGGGATGAGAACAATTGATCATGGTCCTCGTATTAAGTACTCTTTTTTATAAAATATTGTTGTGAGTCCCTCCAAGCCTCTCCGCCCTCCTGTCATCTTTCTCAAGATTAAACACAATCAGTTCTTTCATGCTCTCTCTCATACGTTAGGTTTTCTAAAGCTTTCATAATTTTTGTTGCTTTCTTCTGGGACTTCCTCTAATTTGTTCACACCTTTCTTAAAGCGTGGTGCCCAAAACTGGACACAGTAATCCAGTTAAGGGCTCACCAGTGCCCAGTAGAGAAGAACAATTATCCTCATGTCTTACATATGAAATTCCTGTTAGAAGCATCAAAGATTAGGGTTTGAAGAGACCTCAGGAGGTCATCTAGTCCAACTCTCTGCTCAGAGTAGGACCAAACCCAACTAAATCATCCTAGTCAGGGCTCTGTCAAGCCATTAATTTATATTAATACATGCCAGAATGACATTTGTCTTTTTTTTCTGGGGGGGTCTCACAGTAAAGCTTAGCAAAAGCTATGTCACAAACATGTATGCTGTTCCAAACATTGAGGTTCAAGATAAACTGGAAGAAATCACAGCTTCATCCCAGTTAATACCTGTTTTATTGGGGCAGTTCTGGATTCCAGAAAAGAGTATTTCAAAATTATTAATAATAGAAGTACTACAAGAAAACAAGTGTTAAACACTAATGGTCTTCCTCAAACTGATGGTCCTTAAGGCTTTGACAACCAATCAATATTCTTGTATGCATAACTAAAATTGGAACTTCTGTAACACTGGATACCAATATGCTGTATAACAAATGTAGACAGCATGTTTATGAAATCAGGACTGCCTGAATTTCTCTTTCTGTTTCTCAGAGTTGTATTAAACCCTTAAGCTCATTTCAGGACCATCAGTAATTCATGGTTACTGGAATGTCTAAAAGAACTCCATATAGACTTCTCAGGGTTCAGAGTGATACTTTACACTCTCAAGTCCTTTCTATCCCATCTACAAGACAGAATTGTTAAAGTAGTTTACTGACAATATGACCATGATATTTCACATGAACAAGCGAGAGAGAATGCATTACAGTCAGCTGTACAAAGTGATTGCGGGCTTCGTGGGAATGATGCATAGTACAACAAATTTATCCTGTAATTCTCCACCTTTGTGGGCAAGAACAATACTGGATGACCGTCTGAGCCAAGATTTGTAGCAAGAACTTTGTAGCAAATATCTCCCTTTGTAGATATCTGGAGATAGTTGGAGTTGTGTCTTACTGCAAATAGGTCTGTCAGGTTTTGCTCCAGAGTAAAGACAGCCAGTCCATCTCTGATGTGTGTTCTAGTTTGGGATGTAAGTCTCTTCAATGCATTCCATCTAGTTTCTCTAATCCAGGGATTTTTCAAGAAAATCAAACAAGAAAAATCTAAGTATAATGCAGTTACCACAGTCTGGGTGAGGCAAGATTGGCAGTCAGATCTATATAGCCATCAGCTTGTTCGTCTCCCTGCAACTCTGAACAGACAGACTTAACAGAGAAGTCAGACTGGAGATTTGCTAACATAGTTCCTATCTTTAAGAAACGAGGAAAAAGTTTGACATCTGTAGCATGCAAGGTCTTGGAAAAATTTTTGAAAGAGAAAGTAGTCAAGGACATTGAGGTAAATGGTAATTGGGACAAAATACAATATGGTTTTACAAAAGGTAGATCATGTCAAACCAACCTGATCTCCTTCTTTGAGAAGGTAACAGATTTTTTTAGACAAAGGAAATGCAGTGGATCTAATTTATCTCTATTTCAGTAAGGCATTTGATACAATTCCACATGGGGAATTATTAGCTAAATTGGAAAAGCTGGGGATTAATATGAAAACGGAGAGGTGGATAAGGAACTAGTTGAAGGGGAGACTACAGCGGGTCGTACTGAAAGGTGAACTGGCTGGAGGGATATTACTAGCGGAGTTCCTCAGAGATTGGTTTTGGTACCAATTAATCTTATTATTACTGACCTTGGAACAAAAAGTGGGAATGTGCTAATAAAGTTTGTGGATGACACGAAGCTGGGAGCTATTGCCAATACAAAGAAGGACTGGAATATCATACAGGAAGATCTGGATGACCTTGTAAACTGGAGTAATAGTAATAGGATGAAATTTAATAGTGAAAAGTGAAAGGTCATGCATTTAGGGATTAATAACAAGAACTATTGTTATAAGCTGGGGAGGAATCAGTTGGAAGTAACAGAGCAGGAGAAGGACCTCAGAGTAGTGGTTGATCACAGGATGACTATGAGCTGCCAATGTGATATGGCTGTGAGAAAAGTTAATGAGGTCCTGGGATGCATCAGGCGAGGTATTTCCAGTAGAAATAAGGAGATGTTAGTACTGTTATACAAGGCACTGGTGAGACCTCATCTGGAATACTGTGTGCAGTTCTGGTCTCCCGTGTTTAAGAGGGATGAATTCAAAGTGGAACAGGTTCAGAGAAGGGCTACTAGGATGATCCCAGGAATGGAAAACCTGTCATATGAAAGGAGACTGAAAGAGCTTGACTTGTTTAGCCTAGCCAAAAGAAGGCTGAGGGGAGATATGATATATAAATATATCAGAGGGATAAATATCAGGGAGGGAGAAGAATTATTTAAACTTAGTACCAGTGTGGACACAGGAACAATTTGTCAGGATATAAAGTTTAGACTTGAGATTAGAGGAAGGTTTCTAACCATTTGAGGAGTGAAGTTCTGGAACAGCCTTCCAAGGGGAGTAGTGGGGGCAAAAGACATATCTGGCTTCAAGACTAAGCTTAATACGTTTATGGAGGGGATCGTATGATCGGATAGTCTAATTTTGGCAATTAATTGATCTTTGATTATTAGCAGATAAATATGCCCAATGGTCTGTGATGGGATGGGATCTGAGTTATTACAGAGAATTCTTTCCTGGGTACTGGCTGGTGAGTCTTGCCCACATGCTCAGGGTTTAACTGATGGCCATATTTGGGGTTGGGAAGGAATTTTCCTCCAGGACAGCTTGGCAGAGGGCCTTGGAGGTTTTTTGCCTTCCTCTGCAGCGTGGGGCATGGGTCACTTGCTGGAGGATTCTCTGCACCTTGAGGTCTTTAAACCACGATTTGAGGACTTCAATAACTCAGACATGGGTTAGGCGTTTGTTCCAGGAGTGGGTGGGTGAGATTCTGTGGCCTGCATTGCGCAAGAGGTCAGACTAGATGACCATAATGGTCCCTTCTGACCTTAAGTCTATGAGATTTGACAAAACTCAAAGAAGGTACCAGTGTGAGAATTCTAAGGATAGCTACAGCATTCAACCCAAGGTTTAAGAATCTGAAGTATCTTCCAAAAGCTGAGAGAGATGAGGTGCGGAGCATACTTTCAGATGTTTTAAAAGAGCAACACACTGATCCAGAAACTATAGAACCCAAACCACCAAAAAAAAAATCAACCTTCTGCTGATGGCATCTGACTCAGATGATGAAAATGAACATGCATTGGACTGCACTGTTTTGAATCATTATGTAGCAGAACCCCTCATCAGCGTGGCCGCATGTCCTCTGGAATAGCGGTTGAAGCATGAATGGAAATATGAATCTTTGTCACATCTGTGACATAAATATCTTGCGACACCGGCTACGATAGTGGCATGCAAATGCCTGTTCTCACTTTCAGGTGGCACTGTAAAGAAGCAGCGGGCATCATTATCTCCTGCAAATGTAAACAAACTTGTTTTTCTGAGCAATTGGCTGAACAAGAAGTAGTACTGAGTGGCTTGTAGGCTGTAAAGTTCTACATTGTTTTATTTTTGAATGCAGGTTTTTTGTGCATAATTCTACATTTGTAAATTCAACTTTCGTGGTAGACTTTGTACTACATTATTTGTTTTAAGTGAATTGAAACTTACTATTTCTTTTGTAAGTGAAAATATTTGTAATCATAAATATAAAATGAGCACTGTGTTGTAATTTGAAATCAGTATATTTGAAAATGTAGGAAAATATCTAAAATATTTAAATGGTATTCTGTTAACAATACCATTAATCACGATTAATGTTTTTAATTGCGTGATTAATCACGATTATTTTTTTAATCACTTGACAGCCCTCGAAAAAACTCGTGGGATAAGCCACAAGCAAAATTAATAGATATATTTACAATGGTGTAGTCTTACATGTACAGTAATCATCACACAATTCCTAATATGCTGCAAAAGAGCAGGGCCAAGTAGAGCACACCATAACACTGAGCCACTGTAAAGTGTTTTGTTAAAGTGCTCTTTCATAGCCTCCAAGTTAATAGTTTCACATTGAGCTCTTGTGTCTGGCTGTTCAAATTCAGCAGGTAGACACTTCAGCTCTGCCCTCCTGTCTTTGTTGCACATATATTATGTATCAGAGGGGTAGTTGTGTTAGTCTGGATCTGTAAAAGCAGCAAAGAGTCCTGTGGCACCTTATAGACTAACAGACGTATTGGAGCATGAGCTTTCGATTATGCAGAGCACAGCAAGCAGCTCTACTCACACAATGGGATATTTTTCTCACTGAGGTCCAGATGGTGAAACAATGCTATCATCCCTTCAGTTGACTAAATGCATGTTCAACTGCCATTCTGCACCTGCTGAGTTGGTAGTTGTCATTCCTCATTGCTGTCAAAATGGCCAGTGTTTGGTTTCGTGAGTGAAGGGAGTATGGGCTGTGAAGGGAGTATGGGCTAGATGGGGTTGCCCAGGCTTACTACTGGCATTTCAATATTCCCAATGCTAATCTGTTGGATAGGAAAGAAGGTCCCTACTTGCAGGTTTCTGAAAATCCCCTGTCAGTGCAGCTCTCATTTTGGTATCCCTTCATGTCAGGGGTGGGCAAGCTTGGTGCGCAGATCCAGGAACGTGGCATTCCACATCTGAAAGAGTTATCCAAAGCATGCATCATGATGCAATCTCATCACTCAGGGCCCAGAAGCAGCACCTCAAGAACACCAACCACCATCTGCAATTGGTTCTTGCTATGTCCCACAGTAACTTGTACTCCAATAAATAATCATGTTCACCAGTGATTTGGTTCTTTTTTGGCTCTGCAGATATTGTGGGATCATATGTCCTTTTAGTTTCAGTGTTCATAACAAATAGTGAAGAGTGGTGCAGGCTCCATGCTTCTTTCGCAGATGGTGGACAATGAGGAGGGCTGCATGGGTTTGTAGTGTTTTGAAAGACGGTGCAAAAGTTATTGGCTAGACATGGATTATGGCATTATGGATGGAGGCAGTTGAAAACTGGGAAGCTGATCCCATGCTCCTCCCCACCCTGTGACTTATTTCAGTCCCATCATGCATTGCCAAAACTTCCCAAAAGACAGTGTGCTGGATGATGGCGAGTTACACTATGGGTAGTTGTCCCATTGTGCATCACACTTCGCACTGATACAAGCACTCATGGTGAATACATGCACCACTGACACACAAGGAGCCAAATATGCGCGCGCACACACACACAAGCAATTGTACTAGCTGCAGTAGCTTTATGCTCCAAAACATATGTTAGTCTATAAGGTGCCACAGGATTCTTTGCTGCTTTAGCTTTATGCTGACGTAATTTGTGTCGACATAACTTTGTAGTGTAAACATAGCCTGAGCACGTGCAGGGGCCGTTCAAGGAAACGCAGGCTAGTCCCTTGTAACCAGATAGAAAATCTGTGTTCACCTTCCCCTCTTCCTTTGAATCATAATTATAACTTTAAACCTGAGGAGGTCGGTGGTGCACTGTAGCCCCACCCTCCAAACAGGTGGAGAGAGGCAGGGCACACTAGAGCTCTAACAGACACTGCTGCTAGTAGGTTCTACTTGGCCGCGCTTCACTGTCAGTGCATCCCAAGTGTATGAGTGTGCAGAAGTTCATCTGGAAGAACTTCAGTTACAAACAAATAACTGAACTATTTATATATGGACAGCAAACTAGAACAGCACCAACAGATCTAGCTACAGTGTTGACTGGCTACAGAGTAAAAAATAAAATTCCCAAATCATCTACTTCTAAGGCCTTTTCTTCACAGAGACACTCAGGAAAATTGACATGAATTAACTGTTAACATGGATTAACTAGTCTGCATTAAACTCCTGTTAGGAGTACATTCGGTGAGAATTAAGGCCACCTTAATTTGATTTTGTGTAAATTGCTTCCAAAGTGACTTACATTACATCCAATTAAGGCAACTTTAATTCGGAATGAGAGCATCCACACTGTGTAATGCAGATTAGTTTATCCATATTAACAGTTGTGGTTCAGTCTAAGGTCAGCATAATATGTGAATCAGTGTATTTTTGCTTCCACCATCTTCAAATATCCGGTAGATTAATTTCCTGCTAAATAATTTGCGTAAAAGCATCTTCTACAGTGCTGAAGAGCTTGGGTCAAATGAAGGATAGAGTGAAAGGGATGTGTGAAAATACACTTACAGTTCATAATATGTCTTTGCTTACAATCTGAATACTTTTTCAACTGAAATACAGTCTGTCTTTCAGTGCACTATTTAAAGCACATTGGAATTTTTCAGAAAAATAAAACAAAGCAAATATTTTCAGCTGCCCCACCTAGTTCAAGTAGTATACGTATACTAAGTTAGTGTATTAGACTGTTGGCATCTACATAAGGTGTTTCAGAAAACTTGCTATTTTAATCTGTCAAACTGAAGCAGTACCGTTACAGCAACAAATTAGTTTAGCAATTTTTTTTTTTTTTTGAGTAGTGAGGGTAATGTTCTGTCATGCAGAACTCATGCTTACTTGCCTGTAAGAGTACAGCGCAAGTTCATTAGCTGATACAGCAGCTTTGTTTTTCAAAGTAATTAGGACTTGCTGTTGCTTTCTCCTAGGGAGTGAATATTGATGGTGGGTAAAATTTTTCACATGTTCCTAGTCCTACTTTCAAATACCTACACAGAGGGATTTAAGGACATAAAGTAAGCAAATATCTGGAATTGGATCAAATGTTTCATTTGTGGAGAGGTTGCTGTTTACACAGAGGAACTTTTGAACCCAATATACTAAATTACAACAACTTTTTAAAAAGAATTTGATCTGTAGTGTTTAGTATTTTGCAATCTTTTCCAGAACAAATAATACAGTGCTTTCAGATTAGGTTTACAGCCATAATTTAATTAAAGAGATAAGGTGACTGTCCTGCCATGATGGTGGATTCTGACCATTTTTTTTTCCTCTGGAGAAACAATCTCTCGTTAAGAGCCAGATATCTGCTGTTTGGTAAGATAATACTTCTTGTATAAATTTTTTTTTAGTTTAAAAGCTTTCCATTCATTTAGAAGTCAACACGCTTCAAAAGCCAGTTTTAAGTCTAACACATCCAACAAATTTCAGATCTTATTTAATGGGACACTATCAATTTGAAATCTTGTCACCTTAATTTAAAAACAAACCTCTTTTGTGCCCCCAAACTCACAAGTGCTGTAAAATGCTCCTGACTTCCCTGTCATTTATTATTGTATGAAAGCCCATACAAACAGGGAATATTAAGTTGGAAATATAGTTGCATAAATTACACAATATAAATTGTACAAAAGAAACATTTTTTTCTGTCACAGTAATAATAGATCATAGAAATGTAGGGCTTGAAGGAAACTTGAGAAGTCATCAAGTCCAGCCCCCTGTGATGATCTCTGATAAGTGTTTGTCTAACCAGTTCTTAAGCCTTAACCCATAATGATGGGGATTCCAGTACTTAACTGTCCTTAAAGTTAGAATGTTTTTCCTAATAGCTAACCTAAATCTCCCTTGCTGCAGATGAAGTCCATTATTACTTGTCCTACCTTCAGTGCGCATGGAGAACAATTGATCAATGTCCTCTTTATAACCGCCCTTAACATATTTAAGGACTATAATCAGGTCATCCCTCAGTCTTTTTTTCTTTTCTCAAGACTAAATGTTACTCTGTGGGGAATTTTGCACCACTGTGCACATGCAGAATTCATGTCCCTCCAGAATTTTTCCTTACAGAATAATACAGTCTGCCGGGGAGATGCTGCAATTATATCTTTTGCCTATACCTTCCTCATAGCACCCTACCCGGGGTCCAGGTGAGGAGGCATGGGATGGGGGTGGGAGGGAATATGGACAACACAGGCACCACAGACTAGGATTCAGAAGAGCTAGTGGGGTGGACAGACTGGGGCAGGGGGCACAGGAGCTAGTGGGGTAACAGCATTGAGCCAGGGGATGAATAGGAGTGATGATGCGGGGACATATGCGGACAGGGCAAGACTGAATGGGAGAGACTAGGAGGTTAGCCTAGTCTCTGCATGGGGGAGGCTCCCCAACTCCATAACAGTCCCCCCAGAATGAAATATTTGGTGTCATCTGCAAATTTAATAAACAGACTCTCCAGTCCATTACCGAAGTCATTAATGAAAATATTGACTAGTACTAGACCCAAGACTGACTCCTGCAAGAGCCCACTAGAGGCGTCTTTCCAGTTTGACAGTGAACCATTGATCACTGCCCTTTTAGTGTGTCTTTTTTCAGCCAGTTTTGCACTCACCTTATAGTAATGTAATCTAGACCCCATTTTCCTAGTTTTATTATGAGAATGTCATGCCAGACTGTGTCAAAAGCCTATTAAAATCTATCTAATCTATCTATATAAAATCTACTGTTTCCCTCCATACACTAGGCCAGTTACCCTGTTGAAGGTGGAAATTAGGTTGGTTTGGCATGATTTGTTCTAGGCAAACCCATGTTGGCTATTACTTATCACCCTATTATTCTGTAGGTGCTTACAATTTGATTAATAATTTTTTCCAGTGTGTTTCCAAGTATCAAACTTAGGCTGACTGACCTATAATTCCCCATTTCCTTTTTGTTCTGTAGCTGCACCACTTATAACTAAGAATCTTACTACAGTTTCTCTTTCATCCTTTTTAAATAAATATTGTGGACCCCAATTTTTAGCTCACTGGGGAAAAAAAAGAAAAAGCCATATCTGCCAGTTAGTTATGGAACTGACTGTTTTATATTTCAGAACTATTTCAAAAAGTTGAAAGTCTGACAGTGTCAGAGACTTAAACATTTAAAACTGAGTTTCTGCATTTAAATTTATCACAAAATCAAATTGCTCCTCTTGGTGTGCAAGACTAATTACCCCACATGTGGTATTCTGTGTCTAATTGCAGTAATGGAAGCTAAAGTATTGTCAGTTTCTTTCTTCCCAGTATATAGTAATTATATGAAAACAGTAGTTAAACAGCATCTTTTAATGTGTTGTCAATAATGGATGATCAAGTTAATGCAACATTATTTTTCACTAACTGCTCAATGTATTACCTAATCTTTCCATTTTTGTGATGAGTGGAAGAAGGTAGAACTACATTCTTTCAGTGAGGAAGTTCTGTGAACTAGCTCTTAGACCTGGATCCACAAAAGAACTTGGGAGTTGCACCCTTCAGTGTCACAGCATTTAACATTTTAGATGCTTAGAAAATCCCAGGAACACTACTGCCATCCACAAAGCCTGTGTTAGGTACCTTATACAACAGAGGAGAAATAGATGCCCAAGAATGAGATTCACATAAAGCAGTACTTTAGGCAGGGAGCCTACTATGCTAGTCAATGGGACATGCCAACAAAAGGGGTATGTCCTAAGCCTCATCCTTCTGGCAAATATAGGCATCTAAGTCCAGGTTGCAGGGAGGTGCCTGTCTTTTCTGAGACTGAGGTTCAATTCTCCCCTCTGTTTGACAGAGAGAAGGGATTTGAATAAGGGTCTCTCCTTATCAGGCGAGTGTTCAAACCACTGCACTATGGGATATTCTGATGTGGGGTTCCCTCAGTCTTTCTTATTGAAGCTGTTCCACTGTGTTTAAATAATGAAAGGGTGATTGGACCAGTGGGACTGGACCCTGGGTCTCCCTCCTTCTAAATGAGTGCCCTTCCTACTAGACTACAGAGTCATTCTCACTCTTTTGCATGCACATTGTCTCTTGCCCAATGGCTGTTCCACTGTGGATAAATAAATAAATAGACAAAGTGGTGAACTGAACTGGGTCTCCAACATTCCAGGCAAGTGCTCTAACCACTAAAAGTTATAAAGTGCTAAAAGTTATAAGGTGGGCAACACTATCTACTCCTCAGTCAGATTTTGAATGGGACCTGATCTGGTAGATTTTGAATGGAACCTGATCTCTGAGCAGACATTCTGGTTTGGGCCCTGCACGTGAGATAGGTGGGTGAATGCCTATCTTCCTGCAGCTTTTGGTTTATTTTGGGACTTAATTGGGAGATAGGTGTCCAGAGGCCTAGTATGAGGCTGCAGTGCACATGCCCAGAAGCAGAAACTTAGGCATCTAGTTAACTTTTACACTCAAAAATTAGACATCAAGTGAATTTAGGCACCTTCAAAGTTCAGTGAGAGTCTTGTGGATCTCAGTAGAACCTGACTGGGACTTAGGTGCCTAAACCCAGACTTAGGCACCTAAGTGTGGAGTTTACATGCCTAAATATCTTTGTGGATTAGGGCCTTAGTGAAAATTCCATAATTGATGGATTTAGAAAAGTGTGTATTTTAAACCTCATTGTGAATTTCCCTTTGAGCAGAAGCAAGACTCTTAAAGATTAAATTTTACCCTCATTGGGTGCAGTGTGGAGCCATCTTGTTCCATGGGAAATTTGGATGGAAATTGTACCTTTTAGAGTAGATTTACACAGCACAAATCTTATGGTGGTATGTAGGGAACATACACTGTATGTTTCCTTGCATGGGTATAAATAGCAGTGTAGAGAATGAGGCACTGCTTTAGCAAATAAAGTACAGCCATACCAGAACTCCAAGATATATACCCCACACAACTGTCTACATGCCCAAGCAGTGCCTCCCCTCTCTATACTGTTTTTAGCAGTGGTGTGTCCCGCTGCTTTAGGGAAAAATTCTGACAGTGTAAAGTTTTTGGGGTCTTTTCCCATTGTCTCCCCACTACCAGAGCCTTTCCTCACTATAGTGAAAGGATCCACCGTGGGGAGCTGCCTGAGTTTTTCACTGCCGCATGTAGCTACACCCCACAAGAATGATGCAGCTGGCCTTTCACATCAGCATATAGCCACCCTGCATGCCAACACTAGAAATGTGCAGTGTAGTCATACCTTTTGAAAAGCAGAAAATGTACTAATAATGGGAGATTTCATCTATACTCATATTGAATGGGTATGTGTCATTTCAGGAAGGGATGCAGAGATAAAATTTCTAGACACCATAAATGATTGCTTCTTGGAGCAGCTTGTCGTGGACCCCACCAGAGAGAGAGAATTTTTGATTTAGTCTCTAGTGCAGGGATCGGCAACCTTTGGCACATGACTTGCCAGGGTAAGCACCCTTACGGGCCAGGCCAGGCTGGTTTGTTTACCTGCCGAGTCTGCAGGTTCGGCCAATCACAGCTCCCACTGGCCTCGGTTCACTATTCCAGGCCAATGGGGGCTGCGGGAAGTGGTGCGGGCTGAGGGATGTGCTGACTGCCACTTCCCGTCACCCCCGTTGGTGAGCCACGTGCCAAGGTTGCTGATCCCTGCTCTAGTGGAATACAAGATCTGGTCTAGGAAGTCAATATAGCTGAACCACTTGATAATAGGAACTATAATGTAATTAAATTTAACATCCTTATAGCGATAAAACTGCCAAGAAACTCACCATAGTAGCATTTAACTTCAAGAAAGGACACTACATAAAAACGAGGAAGCTAGATAAATGGAAATTGAAAGGAACAGTCACAAGAGTGACATGCCTGCAAACTGCATGGGGACTTATTAAGGCTCAAACAAAAAGTATAACTGGGTTGAAAATAGAATAAGATAAGTTCTGGAAGATAGGCCCATCAGTGGGTATTAGTCAAAATGGTCATGTTCTGGGTATCCCTAAATATCCAACTACTCGAAGCTGGGACTGGATGACGGGATGGATCACTCAATTGCCTTTTTCTGTTAATTCCTTCTGAAGCACTTGGCACTGGCCCTTCAGAAGACAGATTCTAGTCTAGATGGACTAGTCTGAGCCAGTATGGCTGTTCTTATGTTCTGAGCACATTCTTTTCTGAATCTTTCTGCCAAGGGGACTCTGCAGGGTGTGGTGGCCATCTTACTCTGTGGGGTGGGTTTAATTGCCATGTCCCTGAGTCCTGCTTGTCTTCCTTATGTTTTTACATGAATGGAAAGAACAATTTTGGTGCCCTCTTACAGATAGAGACTGAAGGAAAGATCTTTGTGCCCTTCTCCTCTAGCCTTTATACAAGCTTCTGTCACAATCTGGCCCTTAACGTTTTAAAATTTCATTACTAACCTGTGGACTACGTTCAAAGCTCTAATTTTTTTAAGAAGATAAAGACAGATTAAAACCAATTGCTTTCAACTATCTTTTCAGCTTACCTTACGAAGTACTTAATAAATGCTCTAAAACAATTGCTGTCTAGATTAGCTCTTGGCCATTTCCACTGCCAGTTTTTGCTAGCTACTACTTAAATAAAGCTGATTACGGTAAACTGATGATGAACAACCTTTAAAGTGTTTAACTAGCAACTTTGGCTGACTTTTTATAATTAAAGTTAATGAGTATAATTGCCCTCTAGAACTTTCAGTCTTTCTAGGGACCTGTCCAATATATAGTAAACAATCCCAATTTCCTAATGTGGAACACCAACACCGCTTTTTATACTGAGCTAAAACTGTACTATTCAGAAGATTTTTTTTTCAACTGGATAGTTCTTTTTCAAACATGCAATTTAATGTTTAAATACTGTCGTCAGAATCTTAAATATTCATGCAGATTTATAGTATGCAGTATACAGATGACATCTACGACATCTGAGAAAGCAGTACTAAAACCATAAGAAAGATTAAGAGAAATGGGGCAGTGAGGGTGAAAAAAATCTGGAACCATGGGTTCCTAAGGTTAAGATTCGAAATGCATATTTAGGTGCTTAAATA
The DNA here is from genome assembly GCF_007399415.2 of Gopherus evgoodei. Taxonomy (NCBI): domain Eukaryota; kingdom Metazoa; phylum Chordata; order Testudines; family Testudinidae; genus Gopherus; species Gopherus evgoodei. Next base: position 56,606,364 of record NC_044326.1, read on the forward strand.
AGTAGAACAAGCTTGACCTTAAGGTGCAGAGCACTTGCAGCTCCCGTTGCCCATTATCTTAGAAAGTCGGGCGACTTTTACTGTGGCACCTAAAGAAAAAGAAATTTTGGGTAGTGTACATAGTTTGAAGAAATCGTGCATGGTTTTCTCCTTCATATTATACCCTAACTATAGAAGAATGCTTAAACAAGCAAACTCAAAACATCAATAGGTGCACTTCTATGCAATACATGCATTCCTGTGTGTGTGCACGTGCATGTGCACGTGCACATAAATACACTCTATTAATATTATTATAATGGGATACTCTTCAAGTTTCCATATAGTTAAAATTAAATTGAAATCTTGTACCTAGGCCATATTTGAAGAAATTTGGTTTAAATTTGGAATAAATGATTTTGTGGGAAAGACTAGACTTCATAACTAAACCTTAACTCATTATTAAGAAGCTAGACCCTCCACTCTGCACAAAATAAATAGGGAAAGCAAATGTAAGCAATTAAGAAAACTTAATATAATATAATATATTTGCATACAAAATATGAAACTTGATATACTACAAACTCTGAATAAACTATTTTTTTCCTATATGTTCTTCCTCTCACCCTCACCCAAAATCTGTAAGCCTGTAGTCCTCATCTCAAAGAAACTAAGGCTTTAGTCTTAATAAATAATGAAATGAACAATATGGTATCCTTTGAAAGTGCCAAACATACTTTTGTAGTGAGCATATTCATACAGTATAATCAATCATTTCCACTATAATAGTAAACTACATTCAATAAAGAAATTATAGTACTATAAAGTGTTAGTACAGCTGCTAGTTTGAAATCTATAATTCATATTCTAAAGCCTAATTTTGAAAAGGGATTGGGTAAGAGTTGAGTCATTCATAGTCATTGTCATACAATCCCTGTGGCATTCCAGAAATTATAAGTGTAGAAATGAAGGCTGTAGTCAGCATTTCTTATAAAAGCTAGTGCTTTAAAAGCAAAGAAATCTATACATTTTATATATATAAAATCTCTTTTAGTTTACTAGGTTTGTGCCTTCTCTGTTGAGAACCTGTTTGGGTTAGATGCTTTTCATTTAAACAAAATGGTTACCAAGCTGTAGGATCAAAAACTGTCAAGTCTTGTTAGGCTGTGTTTAAATGAGGAAAGAGGGGGAATTAATAGAACTCCAATGCTCTAATGTTGACTTACAAAGTAATTCAGAAGATTGTGAACTTCTGAAACAAAAGATGAAGAATAAAAGGAGCATTAATGTGCTAACATTAATTTCCAAGGGAAAATGTCACCATAAAAAAGTGATTATGATCTAATTGGCATAACTGCAACTTGGGATAGTTTCATAAGACTTGTTTGAACTATCTAATAGATCATATACATAGGAAAGAGGGAAAAGGAAGAAGTGGAGAAATTTTCGTATGTCAAAAAAGCAGTGAAATATGCATTAGACTACTCTGACTAGGTCCCTTCCTGAGTTACCTCAAAGTATCCCAAAATGTACTGAATACATTTTGCCGCACCTTTACTAGGTTTCTTTTTGATGTAATTTTGTATTTGCATTTAGTGTTATATTTTAGTGCAGTGTTTCTCAACCTTTTTGTGCTGGCAACCCCCTTTGGACTTAGTATGCAGGTCACAAATTATTTTAAGACTTAAATATCATTAAGTAAATTATTAACAATATTCAGGCCGGTGATAGAGGTTGGCAAGCAGGAGAGTAGCAGGGTCCCCACGCTACATCGGACCCCACAAAGCTAAGGTACTTACTTGAGCCCCAGATGGTGTGGCTCGGACTTTGGCTTGAGCCCTGGGCAGTGAGGCTGAAACCCGAGTCCAGACGCCCCATGGGCTGAAGCATGTAACGTAGTGTAACGGGGCCCTCTGTGGTATGGGGTCCTAGGCAGTTGCCCTGCTTGTCACCCCCTAATGCTGGCCATGCACTCATGACCCCCTCAAACCCATCTTGCGACTCCCAGGTTGAGAAACTTTTTAGTCTAATCTTAGTGACTGTCAGCTAATTCCTTTAGAAAGTTCTGATTGTCATTTGTTTAATCTTCTGGTTTCTTTTGATTTCTTAATAAAAGCAGAAAAGCTCCTCCAAAGATAATAGAATTGTTTTTCCTTGCCAATATCCTCTTCCTGGTGTTCTTCAAAATCAGATAGCTGGTGTATCATGCTTTTGGCTTCCATCTCACAGAGTACTCTGCAGGGTGTTTCCATTTGTAACTTGTATAAAACTTTTTACAGGCATTTGTTATCCTAATCAAAGAAACTGGTACTTTGTTTTGAGAGAGAATAAAATCTCTTAAAGCTTATTTTGTATTGGAAAATACTAAAATTAGACAAGGGAAAATTAATGCTGACATTGTTTCTCGATCTTGTATTACAAAGACCATGTCAAATTATTCTTCTGTCAACAGCTTATATTTTAGTTTTAGGAGAAAAATAAACCTGTACATGGACTGCATTGCAAGTGTGTGTTTATAGCCAAATTTTGATGGTTACAAAACCCTAAAACTGGAGTTCTTAATGGAGCTGTTGACAATCAAAATGCAGTTAGTCATAAAAATATAATCAATGGGATGAGGAAATCCAATGACCAGGTTAAATTCCTTCACTATAGATTCATTCTCTTTCTCCTTCTCCAGTTTTGCCATCTTCATAACTGAGCAATTCTACATCTCCAACTTAATTGAATCTCTCACCTACAGTCCCTGCTGCCTTTTGCCACCTTTGATTCATTCCCCAAACTTTCCCCACCTCCTGTCTCTCCTTCTCTTCTTGCAGGTTCTCAGTGACTTGTTCTAAGGGAAAATGGGCAAAATACAAATGTACAAAATCCTCCCTTAGCTGCTTTCCCATTTCCCTCCACCTTTCTCCTTGTCCTTTATCACAGAACAAATAAGTTTGTCTTTTGTCTCTGTCCTCTCCACATGCAGCAGGGACCCCATCCCATCTCTTGATCTCTCTTCCACCCATTTTCATCCCATTCTCCAGCTATCACCTCATCTCTCAGCTTATTGACAATGCTGTTTACAATTGCTGTGTGCAGTTCCTCTCCTTCAGTTTTGTCCTAGACGCTTTTCAGTCTGGCTTCTGTCTCTTGCACTGCACTGAAACTAATGTATGCAAAGTCTTGAATTAATGCTTTCTAGCTAAATCTCAAAATCAGTACTCCATCCCCATCCTCCTTGATTTGTCAATTGCCTTTGAGACAATTGAGCATACTTTTGACATCTTGTCCTCCTCTGGCTTCCATGACTTGGCCTCTTCTGGTTCACCTCTTACTTCATTGTACTGTCAGTGTGTTCTTTGGAGGATCTTCCTCATCCTCCAACTTTCTTTGGAGGTTACACAGGGCTCTGCCCTGGGTTCCTTTCACTTCTTCCTCTACACTCTTTCTCTGGATGATCTCATCTGCAAATACAAATTCAACTAGTATCTCTATGCTAGTGACTTACAGATCTACCTCTCTACTCTAGACTTGCCATCTTCTTGCCATCTTCTGTCCAAACTAAAATATCTGCTCTGCCTGTCAGTGATATCATCTCATGGATGTGTAGTTGTCAACTCAGGTTAAACATATCCAATTTTGGGCACCACAATTTATGAAGGATGTGAACAAATTGGAGAGAGTCCACAGGAGATCAACAAAACTGATAACCTGACCAATGAGGAAAGGTTGAAAAAATTGGGCATGTTTAGTCTTGATAAAAGAAGACTGAGGGGTGACCATATGTTACAGGCTTTTATAAAGAGGATGTGATGTATTGTTTTCAATAGCCGCTGAAGGTAGGACAAGAAGTAATGGTCTTAATCTACAGCAAGGGTGATTTAGGTTAGATATTAGGAAAAAAACTAACTATAAGTGTAGTTAAACTCTGGAATACGCTTCCAAGGGAGATTGTGGAGCCCACATCATTGAAAGCTTTTAAAAACAAGTTGAACAAACACTTGTCAGGGATGGTTTAGGTATATTTGATCCTGCCATAGGGCAGTGGGCTGGACTTGATCACTTCTCAAGGTCTGTTCCAGCCCTACATTTCTATGATTCTATGGCTAAAACTGAACTCCTAATCTTCCCCCTCCCTGACCACCCAGCTGAATCATGATTACTGTGAACACTGTCATCACCCTGCCTGTCGCTCAAGGAGCCTTCCGTGAACATCCACAAAGCTACCTTGTTATCCTTCTTTAAATCGCTCCTTAAAACTCTTCTTTTGCTGTGATGCCTACAGAACATTTGACAGTGGTTAGGCTTCTGAAATGCTGAGACTTCTGTCTATCATGACCAATATACATAGATAAGGCCAGAAAAGACCACTGTGATCATTCTTCTGACCTCCTATATATCACAGTCCATAGGACTTCACTGAATTAAATCCTGTTTGGACTAGAGCATGTATTTTAAAAAAACTTGCATTCTTTATTTTAATATTTCCAGTGATGGAGAATCTGCCACACTCTTTGGCAAGTTTTCCAGTGTTTAATCTCACTGTTAAAAATTGCTCCTTATATTTAGTCTGAGTTTGTCTAGTCTCAACTTCCAGCCATTGGCTGTTATTGTGCCTTTGTCTGTTAGATAGAGGAGCCCTCTAATATCAGCTTTCTTTTCCCCATGTAGGTATTTATGGACTGTGATCAAGTCACACCTTTACCTTTTCTTTGTTAAAATGAATAGATTGAGCTCTTGAGCATTTTCATTATAAGGCATTTTTCCAATCATTCTAGTCATTCTTGTCATGAGCAAAAATGTCTTCTTTTTATTAACTTTACAAAAAACTCTTCTTTAAATGAAGTCCAAGCATAGAAAAATTTCATCCAAAAGAGGAGTCAAGTTTCAGAAAGTTATAAACAACTGAAAACAGGCAGTTATAATGGAAAATATTGTACAATCTTAACTACAGCAAATCATGTCTAGTACTCTGTTATAACTGGAGTCCTAGAGTACATTCATTTGGAACTCCTGCTGTTAGTGTCTGTACAAAGTAAGCTTCCACAGAAAGACAATTCATCATTATGAAGATAATAAAATGGTAACATTGTGATGGTCTTTGCCCCTATGTTCTCCACTTTACAGGACTGCGATAAATGTAGTATAAAGTATGCCTTATGAGGTATTCATAATTTTCTGATCATTATTGTCCTGGTAAAGTATGTGTGGCAACATTGTATGTAAAGTTATAAGATTCCTCTGAATGGTATTACTGAGACATGTTCTAAGTCTGGGGAGCAGCCACAAACCGATTCCTCAAAGATAAAAGTCAAGCTGATGCCTGAGCCAGGTGTCCACAAAATCAAATGGACCTGGGTAAGTGGCCATTCTTCAGCAGGAAAGAGAGTGTGGGCAAAAAATCTACATCTTGACAAAGAAACAGCTTGAGGTTCCAATCCACACAGACTTTCTGTCTCCTGAACCTCAGTTGGAGATTCTTGTGAAAGAAGAGAAAGAACTATAAGAAGGGAGAGTAGACATACCAAAGTATCTTCCCTTTGTTTTTACCCACGGCATTCCCAGCATCTGAAAAACAAAGAAAGCTGTATTGGCCTGGGGAAGGGATCCTGACTGAAAGAAATTCAGCCAATAAGGCTGTTGAAACATTTGGTGAGAGAGACTTTGTTTGAATTCACCTTGCTTGTGAAGTTAGGCATTAGATGAGCTTTCACTTTTATTTTTCTTGAAACTTATTCTGAATCTTTTCCCTCGTAACTTGTATTCATTTAAAAATCTATCCTTCTGTAGTTGTTAAACTTGTTTTTTCTAAACCTATTTATATTCTTTGTGAAACTCCACTGTGTAAGAGGATTTGTGCAAACTGGAGAAATGGTCTGAAGTAAATAGGATGAAATTCAATAAGGACAAATGCAAAGAAATCCACTTAGGAAGGAATCAGTTGAATGCATACAAAATGGGAAATGACTGCATAGGAAGGAGTACTGTGGAAAGAGATCTGGGGGTCATAGTGAACCACAAGCTAAATATGGGTCAACTGTGTAACGTTGCAAAAAAAGCAAACATCATTCTGGGATGTATTAGCAAGAGTATTGTAAGCAAGACATGAGAAGTAATTCTGCTCTACTCCACGCTGATTAGGCCTCAACTGGAGTATTGTGTCCAGTTCTGGGCACCGCACTTCAGGAAGGATGTGGACAAATTGGAGAGAGTCCAGAGAAGAGCGACAAAAATGATTAAAGGTCTAGAAAACATGGCCTCTGAGGGAAGATTGAAAAAATTGGGTTTGTTGAGTCTGGAGAAGACTGAGAGGGTACATGATAATAGTTTTCAAGTATGTAAAAGGTTGTTACAAGGAGAAGGGAGAGAAACATTTTTTTCTTAATTTCTGAGGATAAACCAAGAAGCATTGGGCTTAAATTGCAACCAGGGAGGTTTAGATTGGACATTAGGAAAAACTTCAGAACTGTTAGGGTGGTTAAACACTGGAATAAATTGCCTACGGAGGTTGTGGAATCTCCATCATTGGAGGTTTTTAATAGCAGGTTAGACAAACACCTCTCCGGAATGGTCTAGGTAAGACTTAGTCCTGCCATGAGTCTAGAAAAGGGGTGGGGGAGGGATAGCTCAGTGGTCTGAGCATTGGCCTGCTAAACACAGGATTGTGAGTGCAATCCTTGAGGGGGCCATTTAGGGATTTAGTAGGGGATTGGTCCTGCTTTGAGCAGGGGGTTGGACTAGATGATCTCCTGAGGTTCCTTTCAACCCTAAGAATCTATGATCTTATGAAAAAATGACCTATGAGGGAAAATTGAAAAAAAATGGATTTGTTTAGTCTGGAAAAGAGAAGACTGAGAGGGGACATAAGCATTTTCAAGTACATAAAAGGTCGTCACGAGGAGGGAGAAAAATTGTTGTTCTTAACCTCTGAGGATAGGACAAGAAGCAATAGGCTTAAATTGCAGCAAGGGAGATTGAGTTGGGACATTAGAAAAAACTTCCTAACTGTCGGGGTGTGGCTACACTTGCAGCTGTACAGTGCTGCTGCGGAGCGCTCCCATGGCAGCACTTTGAAGTGCGAGTGTGGTCGCCGCGCCAGCGCTGGGGGAGAGCTCTCCCAGTGCTGCAGGTATGTCACCTCCCCGTGGGGATTAGTTTACAGTGCTGGGAGCCGCACTCCCAGTGCTGTGGCACTGTTTACACTGGCGCTTTACAGCGCTGTAACTTGCTGCGCTCAGAGGGGTGTTTTTTCACACCCCTGAGTGAGAAAGTTGCAGTACTGTAAAGTTCCAGTGTAGCCAAGGCCTCAGGGTGGTTAAACACTGGAATAAATTGCCTAGAGAGGTTGTGGAGTCTCCATCACTGGAGACTTTTCAGGTTAGACAACTCTTCAGGAATGGTATAGATCAGGGGTTGGCAACGTTCAGCACGCAGCCCATCAGGGTTATCTGCTGGCAGGCCGCAAAGTATTTTGTTTACGTTGACTGTCCACAGGCACAGCCTCCTGCAGCTTCCAGTGGCCGTGGTTCTGCCATTTTCCTGGAGTATTTATTAACTTAATTTCCAGATATAATTTAGCTTTGTAGGATTGGAATTTGGCTGGATAGCTGGGTAAAATATTGATTGAAATTTAAAGTGATAAGTACAAATTTTGAAAAATTTAAAAGGAAATATTTAGTTTTCCATGAATTCTAGAAAGTGTCTTTATATCAGGGATGGTCTAGACAGTATTTGGTCCTGCCATGAGGGCAGGGGACTGGACTCAATGACCTCTTGAGGTCCCTTCCAGTCCTAGAATCTATGAATTGTAGTTTCACATATTCCTTAGCATACCAGCGTCTTTTAGTGCCAATTGCTTTATGTAAAAATTACCTAAGATCATCTATATTATGCTCTGCTGATTGAATCAGATGTTTTTTACCCATAAAACCTTAGAATAGTTCAGTGTGTTCCAGGTAGGTTTGTAATATTTTTAAATCAAGTTATGTGTGTATGTAATATTTATAGAAGTGTGTTTAAAATGGAGTGTAAGCCAAGGATTGAAATGCAAATTATACATCCTGATGCTGGCAGCAGTGGCTAAGATTGCAATTCTGAGTCAGTAAAACAGTATTATAAGGAGGCCATCTTCTCACAAAAAAATCAGATTGGGTTTTGCAGCAGCAAATAATCAAATTGTAGAATTTTACTGCCAAGTCTACTGGCCCTTGGTTGCCAAAATTTAAAAAGTTGCTTGCCTTGTTGGGGGTAGGTTACTGTCCATCAGCTCTCATACTGTGGCTAGTGCTTGCCAGTCCTATTTTCTCTTGTAAAATCAAAACAAATTCTATCTGCAGCAGCCACTGCTGCTGAAAATTGTCATGGAGATGTGAAAAAGATAAGATGCAAGGGCTGTGGTTTAATTAAACCACCAATTTATTCATTTAACCCATTTGGGAACCATTCAGCAATAACTTGCACAGTACATCTCATCATGCCTTCCTTAATTGTTTCTACTTACTGAAGGTCTTCTGTCAGCCCTTCGCATCTTCTGTCCATTCTGTTGCTGGGACCCCATTATCCTCCCCATGCATGAAGATTAAGGGGTTGAAGAAAAGGTGTTGTCTCCTTATTGTATGGACTTTAGGAGCCCCAAACCTGTTCACAACTTCTTTAGGGATATTTTCGCCCTAAGTCTGCTTACAATTTCAATTTAAAAGGGAAGTGGGCCCCCTATGCAACAATTACCTGCGCGGGACACCTGTCTCAATGAAACATCTAATCCAGGCCAGAGAGGAATCAAGATAGAAGGACTAGGCTTACGTACTCTTTGTATGGTCCACAGAGGCCAATGGCTTATCTGAGCCTCACCAGCCCACCCATCAGCTCAGATATTGCCTAACACCATTCCCAGAGAGGTGGTGAGGAGGTCCTTAAAAGGAGCCACTACTACTTTTTCCTGCCAGTCCAGACAGAGATCACTGCCTCTGAGGTTGCAGGGGATGCGTTTTAAAAAGTTCTACAAGTTGCTACATAGTGTATTCTGATTTTGTGGGAAAATAAACTTTTTTTGCCTTTCTGGCAAAGATGGCCTCTGAACTGCTTGACTTGATCTGGAATGCTCGTGTTGAAAATTGACTCTCTCAGATCACAGTAGTAAAAGAATGCACTCCACCTGAGATTCAGTGTCAGAAATACATGGCAGTGCACTTCTTCCTGGTTCCATCCCCTTCTACCAAAGCGTTATCTCTGTGTCTCATATCAGTTAGGATCATCTTACTACAGCTTGATACTGTTATTCTGCTTAACCTCTGCTCTAACCACTTCATGTCAGGCAGCTGAGTTCTCTTGGCTCCATTCCTACTGAAATTCTGTCCACCATCTCCTCTCACTTACAGTTCATGACTGCCTTGTCTAAGGGCATACACGCTACCCTGTTTCCTTTGTCTAATGGGTATGAAACCTGAAAGTTCCACAGATAGCACTTCTATTGTTCCGAAGTTCCTGGATGGTGGTGTTTATTTTCTGCCTCTCTCTGCCATCCAGCCACTCACAAGTAGGGTTGCCAACCCTCCTGGCTTGGCCAGGAATCTCCAGGGATTGGCCTTGATCTCCCAGTGGGTATTGAAAGCAATTTTAATAGGCTGCTAAAAGTCCGGTTGGTGGCACAGCGGGGTTCTGCGTGGCTCCCGGAAGCAACTGGCATGTCCTTCTGGCTTCTAGGCGCAGGGACAGCCAAGGGGTCTCTGCGTGCTGTCCCTGCCCTGAGCACCAACTCCACAGCTCTCATTGGTTAGGAACCATGGCCAATGGGAGCTGTGGGGCGATGCCTGCAGGCAGGAGCTGTGCGCAGAGCTGCCTGGCTGCCCCTGAGCCTAGGAGCCTGACATGCCGGTCGCTCCCAGGAGCCACTCGAGATAAACGCCTCCCAGCTGGAGCCTGCACCCCTCACCCCCTCCCACACTCCAACCCCCTGCCCCACCCTGAACTTCCTCCCACACCCAAACTCCCTCCTAGAGCCTGCACCCCAAACCCCCTTCTGCACCCAACCCTGAGCCCCCTCCCACACCCAACTCTCTCCCAGAGCTCGCACCCTATACCCCCTCCTGCACTCCAACCCCCTGCTCCAGGCTCAGCTCGGAGTTCCCTCCCACTCTCTGAACACTTTGGCCTCACCTCTCCAGCCCAGAGTATACCCTTCCCTTTCCTCACCCTAACCCCCTGCCCCAGCCTGGTGAAAGTGGGGGAGAGCGAGCGATAGGGACAGGGAGATGGAGTGAGTGGGGGGCAGAGTCTAGTGGCAAGGAGTGAGGCAAGAGTGTTTGGGTTTGTGCAATTAGACAGCTGGCAAAGCTACTCATATGCTTTCTCTCTAATGTTGGTTTTCCCACTGTAAAAATCTCCTTACGTCAAATTGAGATTCCTTGAGTTTTTGAGATTTGCTGAGAAAACAATTCTGTTGAAGGTTGGTGCTCCACAAAAGGCAATATTATATAAACCTTCTTAGAATAGAAGGTGGTAAGGGATACCCCAGGCATCCAGAAACTACAAATCCCGTTGATGCTTGATAATTCAGTATATATTGAAATGTTAATAACATATTGGAGTATGTAGTAGGGGACTAGATCACTTCTCTTCTCCCCCTCCTCTGATCTTTAGGTGAATTATATGTCTGCCTTGTTTCAAAGTTGACTGGCAATCAAAGACCAGTTCTTTTGGCTTGTAGAAGGATAAAAAAGCAGCTAGGTATTGCAGTCATTATAACTAAAAGATATGGTCAGTGTATACCATCTCCACTTTCAGGTGTTTGTGAATAAAATATGCATTTTTATCCTTTAGATTCTCAGAGTCCTTACAGAAAACAGCAACAGTGATTTGGTTGTACCTTGTTGCCCTAACAAATATTAATTTAGTGAAAGAGCATCTCTGGGAAATCTGTCTTAATTACTAAGTTCTTCATTATCAGTGACTCACATTTTAAAATACTTTTCAATCTAATCATGTATTCATGAACAGGTCTTAGGACAAAATCATTAGGCTGCATTGGAAAGAGACTGCAAAATATAAACTTGCCAAAATTGCTATATTTTTCTTAAAATCTACGTGTTTGTGAACCATTTCAATTAAGCATCTCTTTCTGATTAAAGAATAAATTTTGAAGATAAAGTCACAATATGGACCTGGCTATTATGGAATAACTTACATATATTCAAAAATGTGCCATTTAAAAAAAAAACACATACTGTTTAGGTTGTGAAGTCAGGTACTCAAAAATAAGGAAATGCCAGATTTATAGATGCTTGTGCAGTCTCAGTTCTTCCCTCTCCTCCATCTCTTCTGTGCACTGAATGATGTCAGGGCCCTTTTGAAAAGAATAGTATGCACAATGGTACAGCATGAAGGTGTTGCGGACAACATTAAAATTTGGCATATCCTACTTTTTGAGTACTTAACTTTGATACCTAAAAGTTCTTTTTGAGTAGGTTTTTTATGTTTTTTTTAATGTGTGCTATTTAAAGAGAGAACATGAAAACTAATTATATTATGTATGACTATAACAATCCAGCCCCATCATGGACAATTGTAATTTGAACCCTGATCCTTGAGCAGAGACTGCTGGCACTTGGGCTACAGGTTTATCTATATTAGCTGTCAGTAGAAGGCAGCTGTTATTCCAGAAGGTGGACTGGGGGAGATGGACCACTGGGATGGCTGCAGTGGCCCATATAGTCTCTCTTCCCCCAACCTTCCCTATATAGCTGCTCCACCAGCTTCTAGGTGTTCCGAGTGCCAAAGTATTCCCACAGCAGTGAGTCTTCTGTTATTTTAGTGGTTGCATGGGCTTAGCTTTAGAATATCCATGTTCAGTTATTTTGGCATGTTTCCTGAGAAACAGGTAATATAAGGGAAATCGTGACTTGGAATAGTTTTTAATATTTCGGCAAAACCTGAATGGTGTTTCATGGGACAAAATTATTCGTTTTTGCAGCCTGAGAGCTTTCTACTGGCTGAGTTTCAAAGGGATATTAGGAAGTTTAGACTTGAAATTAGACAAAGGTTTCTAACCATTAGGGGAGTGAAGTTCTGGAACAGCCTTCCGAGGGAAGTAGTGGGGGCAAAAGACTTTTCTGGCTTTAAGACAAAGCTTGATAAGTATATGGAGGGGATGTTATGATAGGATCGTTAATTTGGGCAATTGATCTTGGATTACCACCAGATAGGTCTGCTCAATGGTCTGTGGGGAGATGTTGGATGGGATGGGAACTGAGTTACTGCAGAGCATTCCTTCTTGGGTGCTGGCTGGTGAGTCTTGCCCACATGCTCAGGATTTAGCTGATCGCCATATTTGGGGTCGGGAAGGAATTTTCCTCCAGGGCGGATTGGCAGGGGCCCTGGAGGTTTTTCGCCTTCCCTTGCAGCATGGGGCACGGGTCGCTTGCTGGTGGATTCTCTGCAGCTTGAGGTCTTCAAACCAATTTTGAGGATTTCAATAACTCTGTCCTGGGTTAGGGGTTGTTATAAAATTGGATGGGTGGGGTTCTGTGGCCTGCCTTGTGCAGGAGGTCAGACTAGATGATCATATTGGTCCCTTCTGACCTATGAGTCTATGAGTCTGTTACAAACAATGGAGATATTTAAAGCTTCTCAAAAAAAAGGCTCACAAGAATATTTCATAATGGAAAGAGTTAGGCAATCTTGCCCTATAAAATCATAATACTGGAAACTTGAAAGTTCTTGAATATCAGTCACATACTAAATGCACTACAGGGAAGTGTTGAACTGTTTTTTGTTTAAAGATATTAGGTAACAAGTACTTGAAATGATGACTTATCAAAATATTCGTTATTGTATGATGTGTCGTGACCTCTTCCCGCACATTCTGAATGCTTATCCATCAACATGTTGACACTGATCATATGCTCTCTCTCTAACATGGCTTTGCAAGCTGCCAAAATAATTTTTGCACAGTCTACCACTGCTGACTGTATTGGAAGGCAATTAACATATTATTTAATTGTAATACTATACTGGAAAAGATACTGTGATTCTGATTAGGGGACATAATGAACTGTGTTTACATTTTTAATTCTTGATGATTCAGTAAAGAAAATAGAAGTGTTTATAAACAAATAACTACCTAAAGAGATGGAAATTTGAACATGCTTTATTTTAGATTTATCTTAAGTATCTTTGGTCTGTATTATTCCAAAACCAAAAAAATCTAATTAAAATAAATTAAAGTCACTAAATGATGACAATGTGGTTGCCAATCACATGGTTTACAAATCTTAAACTCTTACAAGCAAGGAAATTTTATAGTTATAGGAATCATAAAACCTTATTCTGCTCATACAAAGAATACTTACATTTATTCCTACCAAGTATAATGAAATGCATATTTATTCACAACACCCTAAACTCTGACTGTATGGATTACTAGGTTTCTTGCTGACAGTTTGTCTTCATATTGGTGTCTAAATATTTTAGAAAAAATTATTAATTGGGATAAATTAGTGTATATTTTAGCAAAAAAATGTTACTAGTTGATTAAGAGCTTACAATTATAATTTGATAGGTACCCCCAATAGTTTGCTGTGATGTTTGTTGGAAAGGAAAAATGCTTTGAACAAGCAATAAAGCTGTCCTCACTTTGCAGAGCAGCATCACTTTCCCCTGTACGTGCACCACATGCTCTGCTCATCAAAGTGTACAGAAACTTCAGTAGGGTCTTATTAAACTCAACACTAACCCAAGGTGGCATTGGAGACAAAGCAACTCTCTGGACCTCTAGCTTAGTAGGTAGCTTTAGCCCTTCTTCTTTGATAAGGGTTTGGTCACAGTAGTCCATATATTGAACTCCAAACTGAATTACTGTAATTTACTATATTTGGAGCTGAGCGTGGAAAAAATGTAGAGACTCAAGATTGTGCACAAAACAGTCACCCACTTATTCAGTGGTTGAGTTGTTTTAGATATTGTCATCTTCAGTTTACTCCATCCGTCCCAGTTGTTTTTTGTGTTCTTGGTCCTAATTTCAATGTCAGTGGATTAGGATTTGACAACATATGTGACCAAACTTCCATCCATGATTTATCAAGATAGCAGTGTTTTGGGACAAAACAGCTTACAAAGTTTGGGATGAAGTGTGTAAGAACTAGAGATAGTAATTTCATAGACTTTAAGGCCAAAGAGGATCATCATGATCATCTAGTCTGACCTCCTGAACATCACAAAACACAGAACCTCACACACCCACTCCTGCAATAGGCCTATAACCTCTATCTGAGTTACTGAAGTCCTCATATCTTGATTTAAAGATTTAAAGTTACAGAGAATCCACCATTTACTCAAGCCAGCAGGAGACCTTTGCCCTATGCTGCAGAGGAAGGTGACTCCGCCCCCCTCCCCCCACCAAAGGAGCTTGCGAATCTGACCTGCAGGGGGAATTTCTTCCTAACACCAAATACGGTGAGCATGTCAGTGAGACCCACCAGCCAGACTCCTGGGAAAGAATTATCGGTAGTAAGTCACAGCCCCCTAGTGTCCCATATTTGGCCTTTGGAGATATTTGTTAGTAGCAGTTGTGGATGAGCCCTATGCTATTGTAGGCAACCTCATCAACATACCATCACCTCCATAAAGGTATCCAGCTCTGTCTTGAAACCACTTAAGTTTTTTACCTCCACTATTCTCCTTGGAAGGTTGTTCCAGAACTTCACTCTTCTGATGGTTAGAAACATTCACCTAATTTGAAATCTAAAATATTTAATAACCAGTTTATATCAATTTGTTTTTGTGCCAATATTGGCCCCAACTGAAATAACTCTTCTCTCTCTCCCTGGTGTTTATCCCTCTGATGTGTTTAGAGAGAGTAATCATATCTCCCCTCATCCTTTGTTTTGTAGGCTAAACAAGCCAAGCTCTTAAGTCTCCTTTTGTAATATTAGCTTTTCCATTCTTATGATCATTCTAGTAGCACTCCTCTGTACCTGTTCCAGTTTCAATTAATTTTTTTTAACATGAGAGACCAGAATTCAACACAGTATTCCAAGTGAGATCTTACCAGTGCCTTGTACGATGGTAATAACACTTCCCTATCTCTACTGGAAAGACCTCAACTGGTGCATCCTAGAATTACATTAGCCTTTTTCACGGACGCAAGACATTAGCGGCTAATGGTCATCCTGTGATTGACCAATACATCCAGGTCTTTCTCCTCCTTTGTCACTTCCAACTGTTATGTCCCCAGCTTATAGCAAAAATTCTTGTTAGTCCTGAAGTGCATGACCTTACATTTTGAACTATTAAATTTCATCCGATTTCTATTAGTCCTGTTTTCAAGGCCATCCATATCCTCTTGTATGATGTTGCAGTCCTTCTCCATATGGGCAGTATGTCCCAATTTTGTGTTATCCATAAATTTTATTAGCATACTCCCAGTTTTTATATCATTGTTATTAATGAAACTGTAAAATAAGATATTAGTCCCAGCACCGATCCTTGAGGTACTCCACTAGTAACCTCCCACCAGGCAGACAGTTCACCTTTTAACATGAGCAGTTGTAGTTTTGCCTTTAACCAGATTAGATCTACTGCATTTCCTTTGTCTCAGAAAGAACTTATCTTCTGAAAGAATGATCAGTTTTGTCTGGCATTATCTACGTGTAGTGATGCCATATTGTATTTTATCCCAATTACCATTTACCTGTATGTCCTTAACTATTCTTTCTTTCAAAACTTGTTCCAAGACCTTGCATACCACTGAGGTCAAACTAATAGGGCTGTAGTTTCCCAGATCATTTTTTTTAACTTAAATATAGGTACTATATTTGTTCTCCAGTCATAGGGTATGACTCATAAGTTGATGGATTCATTAAAAACCTTGCTATTGGGCTTGCAATTTCAAGTGCTAGTTCCTTTAATATTCTTGGATGGAGATTATACTGGCACCTCTGATTTGATCCCATGAAGAGCCCCTTGATTTTGGCTTCCATCTCAGATATAGTAATTTCTACTTCCATATCTTCTTACCCATTGGCCACCCTGCCACTGCCCTTAGTTCCTCAATACCCTTATTAACAATGGGGGGGAATTATTCATTTAAGTATTGGGTGGTAGCTAGATTATCTTTAATCTCCATCCCATCCTCAGTGGTCACACCATAGAGCGAGCTTTTAGAAGTACTTAATGCAACATCTAACCACCCTTAGGGCATGTATCAAAACTGTCTTTATAGCTGAAGTGATGAGACTAACACATGAACAATGTTTTCTGGTTTGATGTAATTTTAAAATATTATGTGAATAACTCAATAGTGTCTCTTTTATAACCAAAGGAAGGAGGAGAAGAGTCCACAAAATCTCCTAGGCAGTTTTCTGTAGATATAATTTCCTGAGAAGTATTTTCAAACTGCCATGATAGAGTCTATAGAACATCCTAAGAGGTCAAATGAACTTATCTTTGGGATGGTTTTAACCTAGGCTTGAAAGTACGATTGCCAGCTGTCTTTAATTAGAGGCTAAAAAGCGGGGGAAAGACATCCAGTCATTGAGATTTTATCAAGGCTTCAGAGAAACTAGCTTCCTTGCTGATGTATGGATGTCCACTCTGAAACCTTAATTTAATGTTAAATGCTCTGGCCAAAGACCACCCTAGCCCTTACATTTGGCCTCATTTTATTTTTCTGATCAAGATAATATTCATTACCAACAATTTTTGCTTTAAGAATTCCAAAGTTGAACATGTTTTCAGTCAAAGATCAGAGCTTCTTTTCCCAAAGTAGTGTTAAACCCAGAACTTCCTTGAACTCCAACATATTTAAGCATTTGCAGGAAATAACTCTTTCCTTATTTTGTCCTAATCCTAGTCATCTAAAGGAAAAGCTTTGGAGTAACTAGATACAATAAGCAGCATTTGGAATAAATTCAACATTTTCAAAAAGAATATATGGCTCTGTCTGTTCAGTGCTACCAGGCAATTCAAGAGAGAGTAACTAAAGCCAACACTGGGAGATGGATAAAGTGTGCATCAAAGAATCATACAGCATTAGCAAGAAAGCTGTATTGAATGAGTTCACCGCACGTACAACTAAGCATTTTCTCAGTTGTCTTAGTGGAAAGAACTCAAGCATTTTCATAAGAAATAGTTACAGTGGTTAGCTGGTCAAAAGTTCACAATTACAGTGACTATAAACTAGTCATGATGGCCTTTTTGTCATCAGAGACTGCTTTCAGCAGAAGAGGCATTCGGTGTTCCCCCTAGGAATAGTGACTGATCACTTTGTTTCAAATTATTTTACTATTCATTTCCTACATTTAAGGCTCAGAAATTCAAACATCTGCTATAGGCTCAGAAATTCAAACATCTGCTATGTGCTTTAAAATTGTGCTCCAGAATTTTTCATTTAAAAAACCACTTGAGCTGCTTATGATGAAAACTGACAAACAGATAACTGATTTGATTGTAAACTGATGCTGGTTTCTGGCGTTTGTAGACATTTTCAAACAATAGCATTGAAGGCATGAATGGCATTATTTAGCTTAATGGGCT
The DNA here is from genome assembly GCF_007399415.2 of Gopherus evgoodei. Taxonomy (NCBI): domain Eukaryota; kingdom Metazoa; phylum Chordata; order Testudines; family Testudinidae; genus Gopherus; species Gopherus evgoodei. The sequence goes on from NC_044326.1 coordinate 56,623,857, forward strand.
GATGACTTCTAAAGCATCTGTTAACTTCACTGAACATTTTAGTAGAAATATTCAACTAGTATTTTTCAAAATCCTTAAGTGCCTCCCACTATTGTTCAAATACCGTAAGCCCCAACTGTTCAATAACCAGATACGAAAACTTCCAATTTTTGCTAATGTCATTTGTGCAATGCAGTTAAACATTTATGCATTGTTGTCACAAAATCTCTGGAACACTGAACACTGAAAACATGGAGGTGGTGTGAAATTAATTGACTTGGAAAATACAACAGGAACTGTGTTGACTGTGTCACTAATGTTCATAGTTTCAGGACAGAATGGACCATTACAATCATCTAGTCTGACAAGCTGCATACCACAAAGCATAAAATCTCACCAGTAACTTCTGCATCAAGCCCACAGCTATAGCATATCTTTCAGAAAAAAAATCCAGTTCTTGATTTTAAAGAATTCAAGTGATAGAGAATACTCCACATCCCTAGTTAAGTTGTTTCAATGGTTAATTATCCTTGTTGTTTAAAAATGTGTGCACTATTTCTAGTCTGACTTTGTCCAAATTCAGCTTCCAACCATTAGATCTCTATGCATTTTTCTACTAAATTAGTGCACTATCCATTATTAGAAATCTCCTCCCAGTGTAGATATTTGTAGACTGATCAAGTCACCGCTTAAGTTTGTCTGAATCTGTCTCTCTACAAAGCCGGTTTTCCAGATCTCAAATCAATGTTGTTGTTCTTTTCTGAATCTTTTTTTTACAATTTATCAACATCCCTTTTTAAATGTTTATACCAGAACTGGACACAATGTGAAAGCAAGGGTCCCACTATTCTGTATACCAAGTTAATACATTTCTACTTCTACTTGATATTCCCCTGATTATTCCTTCAAGGATCACATTTGTCTACTTAGCTACAGCAGTGAGCTGGATGCGCAGGTTATCTACCATTACTCCTAAAGCCTCTTCAGTCACTGCATTCCATGATGCTGTGTGCCATCTTGCATGTAGGTCATGCTTACTTTGTTCCTACCTGCACCTTGAATTTGGTTGTGTTTGAACATGTTTTTCATGAACCTACCTTATCAAGAGCCTGTATAACTGAACTATGCCTATTATTACTTACGCCAATATCAATTTGTGTCAACTTCAAATTTTAGAAGCAATGATTTTGTATTTTCTTTCAGATTATGACTAAAAATATTAAATAGTAGTGAATTAAGAACGTATTCCTGCAAGAGCCCACTACAAACAACCCCATATGATGATGATTCCACATTTACAATTACTTAGAGATCTACCAGTTAATCAATTTGTAGTCCATATTAAATAGATTAGTGATTTTTTGCATCAGGCTATTTTTATCAGAATATCATGTGGGACTAATTCAAATGCCTTACAGAAACCTGAGTATTTTATATCCATTACCTTTATCCAACTAAATGTTCAGTCTCAAACTATATAAAGTTTGTTTGAAAAGACCTGTCGTCCTTAAAACCATATTAACTGGTGACATAACTAATACCATATTTTAGGTCCATATCAGCCTTTCCATGATGTTGTCTGGGTCATTGTGAGGCTAACAGACCTATAGTTACCCAAGTCACTCTACTTACCCTTTTAAAATAATGGCACAACATAGCTTTTTCCACTCCTCTTGAACTTTCTCAGTGTTCTAAGATTTAAGTCAAGTCAATATTAATGGTTTAGAGCTGCTCATCCAATTCTTTTAATACTCTTGAGTACAAGTTATCTGGTCCCTGCTGATTTTCACAAGTTATAACTAATAGTTGCTGTTTAGTATCCTCCCTTGTTACTGCTAGTGTAGAAGTATTTCCTTATCACATACGATAAGCCTATAATCTTACTTTTTTCCAAATACTGAACTGAAAATGTTGAGTACTTCTGCCATTTCTATGTCATGATTGTGGAGTTTTGCTTTTTTGGGTTCTAACAGAACATTCTTGAATTCCAAATTATCATTCAAATTTTTATGAAGAAATTTCCTCTAGCTGAAATTTGTTCATGACTGCTTACACCTTTTTAAAGCACCAAGTATATGTTACTGATTGGGACTGTATTAAATTTACACATAAACTTAGACTGAGATCAATGGCACCTATACAACCCTGAGGTGGTTGCAATATTTTGTCTTAGAAAACTGTCTTTACTTTTAAAAACTCTAAGGATGTTTTACTAGTTACAGCCTGTCCTATTATGGATATAATTAAATCGTCTAAAGAGAAGAGTAAATGTTCTTGTAACAAAAGTGTGGGTGGTACTGGAATCACAATAATTAGGACTTCAGGGACATAATAATGGGTGTTTATAGGTTTAATATACCTTTACAGTGAAGTTTTTGCTCTGAAAATGGACTCTGTAAAAATGATGCCTTACAGGTCTGTCCTCTATTTATTCAGAATCTCATCTGTTAATGTTAGTGATAAACAAGGTTTTTGCCATTTTTCTTTTGCATGTCTTGAAAAGTCAACACAGCTAGTCAGGTGAATTATATTCCATTAATTTACCTTAATCTACGAACTGAATTGCTTGCTAACTTCCAGTTAACTTTATCTGTGTAACCAACTGAAAGTTTATGGGAGTGTATCGATGCCACTTCAAGCTATGTCTATATTATGAGCTAGGGTCTGATTTCCCAACTCACATAGACTTAATCATGCTAGCTCTCATCTGAGCTAGTGCACTAAAAAGTAGTGTAGCTGCAGTAATGGCCCTGAATACTAATTCGCCTGATTGCCATGGGTATGTACTCAGGGAGGCTATCCCATGGTGCTCCTGCTGCAGCTGCTAGCGCTATCCTGGCTATATTACTATTTTTAGTGTACTAGCTCAGATGAAAGCCTCTGTGAGTATGTCTGTGTGAGCTGGGAATAACACCCTTAGCTCATAGGTAGACATAGCCTGAGAGAACAATTTGAAGACAGTGCAGGTGCATAGGTATTCCAGTGGAGCTAATCTGGTCTGTGGAACTTTTATCACTAGTAATAAGAGAAGGAAAGAATATGTCTTGGCCTTGCAGTTGAAAAATATCTTTGTACAAATAACTTATGAATTGAATACATCGTTGTGGAATCGTTTAGGGCCCGTGTGTAAGTCACCGGCGATGCCCACTTGCATATTTCAGCATGTGCTTAACTGCTTTTGCTGAATTAAGGCCAAAATACTATCTTTGTATTAACATTGTCTCTGGTGGTGATTCCCAAATCATCTTCTCTTCCTTCATCTAGTCCTGCCTGTCTTATATCACTTCTTGGGTATGTAGAGACGTTCTGAACTCCAGTTGTTTTAAAAAATTAGTTTTTTGGCATTCCAAATCTCTCTTCTCCTGCCTGCCTGCCCACCCTTCTATCTCCATTTACAACTGCACTATCTTCTGTATTTTTTAGACCCATAATGTCTGTGCAAGGTTTGGTGCTTTTGTCTGCCTGCACCCAGTTTTCTGTTACATCCTTTAATTTCTCTAAAACGTGTTCTCTCCTGACAGTCCTCATTGCTAAAAGTCTTGTTCTTGCATTGGTTATCATTTGCCATCTAAAGACTGTCTCAGCAGCCTTTCATTTGTCCCCCTCTCAGTCTATTCAAAATGTTATGAAAGTCAACTTTTCTTGAAGTTAAACAAATCTATATTCTGTATCTGTTTTCCTGAAGTTAAATAAATCTGTGTTCTGTATCTCAGTTTGGGTGTCTCTTTCTCTGCATGAAACTGTTAACATCATTCTTGTAGACTCTGGTAACTTGTCCTGATGGTAGAAATTTGTACATGCAAAGTAGTGACTTAGTCACTCTACAACTGACATATTTATAAAGATCTGATATGATGCCATCTGGCCCAGGAACTTTATCTGCTGACAAATTTAATGGCATCCTTAAATACTTGTTTTTCTATAGGCTTATTGATCTTCTGAACCATATGTTCATATACTTTAGGCAAAATAATGCTTTGAAAATATCAAATGTCCCCTTGTACCAGTAACCATTTCATCGGTGGTTGCTGGGTTATAGCTGTTGATAATACATCACTAACATATTCAGAGAAAATTAGGAATGGTACATATGTGTTTCTTTTTAGGCAAACCGCTGGCATGGATGAGTTAACTTTCATATAATTTCTGACTTAGAAGTGATACTGCTGCTTTTGTGTAAATAAAAAACAGCATCAAAAATAATGGATGTTCTTCTAAGAAATTCATTATTTATTGTGCCTTCTGTGCATTTTATAAAATATTTCCTCAGTAGAGTTTGCTTGTCACAATGTTGTTGTGTTATTTTTTAATATGGGGCCTGTCCTATATGGTGAATTCCATTGAATACAAAACTAAGTTCTTCAGATGGGATATGGTGAGAGAAAAGTATTAACCAGGATAGTATATTGAAAAACAGTGCCTTGCATTGTCAGTAAAATGTGATTCGCTCCTTAATTTGTATAGTGAATGATGTATTGTACGTATGTAAGGATAGGTTCTTGTTTAATGACCAAATGAATACAGTGGTGTCCTTTGTGTGCTCGGCTTAGAATAGTGGCTCCTCCTGAGTTAGAAAGATGCTTTTCTTCTCTGTAGATTTAGATAAATGTGTTCTTTCAAATGGGATGAGGCTGTCCTCTAGTGAGTCTGGAATAAGATTATATAGTTGAATATGAAGCTATTGGAATGGGTTTCTTATTTAAATAAAACTAAAGCCTGTATTTTTTAAGTTTTTTTGTTTCTTGAGTGGTCAGCATGTGTAGATGAACTCCATAGTTTCCGTCTCACCAAATACAGAAAAAAATACTATTCATAACTGTTTGTGCTAATCAGCTTTAACTTAGGGTTATTTTTTATGTGTGTATGTGAGAAAAATATGGTAGACTACTTGCACATAATAAGAAAAAGGGGGAAAAAAGGCTTATGTTGCAGAGAATAACAAAATAGTGCTCTGTTTTTGGATCTGGGAGCATGAGGGAGAGGAATTTGTTTCACATTGATAAAATTTGAAGCCTCGGCACTTCTGAAAAGATTTTCTGAGTATGGTATGCCAGGTTAAAACTGGAACAAGTTCTTAAGAGCAATAACTTGTCTTCATTTTTCAGAGATATTTTTAAGATTGCAAGAACAACTCAGGCACTTTTGGAGATGAATACGTCCATAACTGATGATGTTCAGAGTTAGTGTTTGAGCCAATAAGTAGCAAATGTTCCTGGCTGGCATTTTTCCTTGTAGTGAAATGAACTCAGCTTGATGTTCTTGAATGCTCAATAAATACCCTTGCCAGCTTTGGTGATAGACTGTGGAATTCTTTCAGTATTTTCTATTTATCTAAAACAAAGGTGAAATCTGATTATTATTGCTTGGCACTCAGGGCCTCCATAATTTCATTTTCAGATGGCTGTGCTTCATTCTTATTGTCATGTATATTTAAAAAAAAGAATGTGAAGTATTTAGGGCAGGGGCTGTTGTCTTATTTATACAGAGCCTAGCACATGGTGCTACTAGAAAACCATAAGAAATAATGACTCTCTTGCCATGAGTTTTTGACTTGTGGTAGCAATATCCCCTGGTTCTTTTTCCTTTTCTCAGTTGAGTTATATTTTGTTACAAAGTATGTTAACTTGTACATCCTCTATTTGTTGTTTTATTATTTTATAAAGCTTCGTATCAATGGTCTATGGTAAAGCCCATCTGGGGAACCAAGACAGTGAACTTTTATGAAGTCATCTGGGAGTATATGTGCAATCCAGAAGACCTGGCTTCTTAGGAAAGAAGCTTATTGTGTTTCTAGAATTGCTTGCTCTGGTAAAGCTATATGTTTGAGAGAGGTTTCCCCAACCTCCCATCTTAGGAAACTGTCACTAATAGTGTATGACTATTGATTTGCAAAGAAGCCTGGGTTCTAAAGTACGAGAATTAAACTCAGGGTTTAGTGACTAAAAAGTAAGCTGAATTAAGGGCCATGTGTTTCTCTCTTGACACTCCCAACCCAGAGCAGGGGCAGGAAACTGTGTGTGAGTTTGATTCATGTCCCCCACCTAACCTGTAAACGTTATTACTAAAGATAATGCAGATGGAAGCTATATTAATTTTTTTCATTGGCTCCCACAAAGGAGGAGTTCTAGGAACAGTGCTGTTCGGGAGCTGGAGTGGACCTTAAGTAATTGGTCTGTCGCATATATAGAATGTGTTTGGGTGTTGTGATATAAAAGGTTAACAGAACTGTTTTTGGGATGACCCTAGCTGGCCGTTTAAGGGGAACTGGGCTCAGTCTCCCCTGTGACTGATCAGCCACCTTTCAGCTGAGCCTATTTGAACAATTATAATAGCCAGAAATGGCTCAGTTGAGGAGAAGACCTGCAGGAAGCAGATGGGTTTTTGTGGCTGGCTCTGGAACCTGGGGGAGAGATCCACCGGGAAAGGCCTCTGTGTGCTTGCAGCCTGCTTTGGTCAGGGAAATAGCTTTCCTTTGTGAGTTTGAAGAATAAAACTGTGCTGTAAAGGAGTGTCCTTAAACTGTCTTTGGATGTGGTATTAGTATTTCCTGGACTGAGTGAGACAGGCCAGCAGCTTACGAATGTACTTCTGAATAACACGGCAGTCCCAAATATGTGCACTATGTGTTAATTCTCTCATCATGTAAACTTGAAAAACAAATTATTTTAAATATCTCATTGCACATTTTAAGTATAGTAGCTCCCTCACTTCAGATGACTGCATTTTTAAAAAAGATAAGCATTATTTAAAAAAAAGATAAGCATTGTAAGTGACAGAGTAACTTTGGCTTTAATTTAAAAAACTGAAGTTCTTATTTCCAGGAGAAGAACAGAGTGACATAACCTCACATATTCTTTCAAGCATTGCTGTTTGAGGTAGTTTGTTTCTTTTAATCACACTGTGCAGTTAATACGTAAGTTGCCCTTCTCTCAGTATGATTTCATATGCTGTGTGCTTACTTTATTTATGACAAAACAGAATTATTTACTGGAAGTGTAGAATATTGCCATTAACAGAATGTCTACTATGGCGAGGATATAGTGAGCTATCAAAAAATACTGTGGCACATTTCATCTGTTTAGTTTAAAATATTTACATGTTCTTAATATATAGTTAGAACATAAATTTAGTAGTTATTGCAACATGATAGGAATATTGAGATGCATTTAGTCTCAGAGTATGGTGATCGGAGCAGGTACAGTTTCCAGTAGTACAGCAAACATTTTATTGTATCTATTATTTAATAATACTAGAAAAATACCAGTTGATAAAATAAAAAAGGAAAAAGAGGGACATTCATTAGAATAGAATAGAATATTAGGGTTGGAAGAGACCTCAGGAGGTCACCTAGTCCAATCACCTGCTCAAAGCAGGACCAACATCAACTAAATCATCCCAGCCTGGGCTTTGTCAAGACAGGCCTTAAAAACTGCTAAGGATGGAGATTCCACCACCTACCTAGGTAATCCATTCCAATGCTTCACCACTCTCAGTGAAATAGTGTTTCCTAATATCCAACCTAAACCTCTCCCACTGAAACTTGAGACCATTGCTTTGTGCTCTGTCATCTGCCAGCACTGAGAACAGCTAGCTCCATCCTCTCTGGAACCCCCCTTCCGGTAGTTGAAGGCTGCTATCAAATCCCCCCTCACTCTTCTCTTCTGCAGACTAAATAACCCCAGTTCCCTTAGCCGCTCCTTGTAAGTCATGTGCCTCAGTTCTCTAATTTTCGTTGTCCTCCGCTGAACTCTCTCCAATTTGTCCATGTCCCTTCTGTAGTGAGGGGACCAAAACTGGACAGTACTCCAGGTGTGGCCTCATCAGTGCCGAATAGAGGGGAATAATCACTTCTCTTGATCTGCTGGCAATGCTACTACTAATAATGCCCAATATGCCATTAGCCTTCTTGACAACGAGGGCACATTGCTGAATCATATCCAGCTTCTCGTCCACTGTAATTTTCAGGTCCTTTTCTGCAGAACTGCTGCTTAGCCAGTCGGGTCCCCAGCCTGTAGCGATGCATGGCATTCTTCCTTCCTAAGTGCAGGACTCTGCACATGAGATACACTTAAACATTATCTGAAATTGTAGCAGATAAATTTCTAATGTCTGATGACCAGTGGCATTTAATAACCTCTGTAAAACTGAGAAAACTGTATACAGTAGTGCATTAATTAGATGGGAGCAATGGTCCAGTCAAAGTGTAGTTCATCTGAATGATCAGCATCAACAATGTACATGGTTTATTTTCATGAATATATGCAGCTGCATCCCCAATGCCAAGTCGCATAATGACTGATATTTATTTCAGTCCTAAATCCATGCTTTGCAAGTAGAGGAGCTGGAATAACCACTTGTTTGGGCTTACTGTGTGTGGTCAAGCATGTTTTATTTATAGGCTTTTTTGTGGCACTCAATTTAGTACCTGAGCACCTCAGAAATATTAATAAATTATGCCTCAGAATAAGGTATTATTTTACAGAGGAGTAAACTGGTAGGTGTTAAATGAATTACTCAGGGTCACACAGGAAAGCTGAGGAGGTCTGGCAAGAAAGCCCAGTTGTCCTCATGTATCATTATTAGATTCTTGTACAATAGTTATAGTATATTACAAGTTGTAATAGTTTATTAATAGTGACTTAGCATTGAGCTAATGTGCAGAAAACAGGAAGTATTCCAATAAAATGTTCAAACTAAATCCAAAGTTTAAAATATTAATACTACATACATACACTAAAACAGACATGCACCATTATTCTGTATATGATCACTGCACCATTTCCCTTTTCCTTATTTTAGCTGCTGACTGTACAAATAAGTCAACCTCTCAGGTCATAGATACGATGTCAGTTCCTAACAAATATTCAATTTTCTGAGAGGGTGTAGAAAAAGGCATCTGGAACAAAAGCACAAAAAGCTATGTTGACCTCAAATGGCAATAAAAATTACAATGTAATAAATAATGGAGGACATCTACCACTTGCCCTAAACCACATGGGCAGAAGCAATTACATTTCTCTATTCCAGTATATCAACCTTCTAAGTAAGCTGTCTGCATGGACTGACAACAAAAAAGCTGTAAAGGCCCTCTTTAGCATATTATTACATAGACTGTCTAAATATCTGGCATACTCATGAGTCTTTTTAACAAGGGGAAACCAAGGTGACATACAGTATTTGAAATAGAAACAATTACTATGTCCAGTTGCCTATTAATATCCTCTGTTCTTGACTTGACTAGGGATTTCACATTTTTAAACTTCAATCTAATCATTTCCAATTCCAAGAAACCTAGACAATGCGACGGATTTTGAATATGTTCTAACCAGGGAAATTTATATGAGGAAAGTCCTGCTGAGCTGTTCCTCTAAACATAACCTTGGTAAATGCTGTTGGTGCATATTATAATAATTATGAAGCAAAAAAAATTACCCTGTTGCACTTTGGACAGAATAGAATTCATACCTGTCTCAGTTCTAAGAAAAGCGGCTGGGCTATTATTTGGGAGACCAAGAATCTTCCTAATAAATTTATTCCCAAACTAAAGAAATTATCGAGAAGTCCTCCCACTGACAGTATAAACCAAACATTTTTAATAAATGCCTCAATCCCAAAGGTGTTTGACAGTAAAATGTGTTATCTGCATAAAATACAGACACTGGGAGAGCCATGATTCTTTTATTTTTTTGGGGGGGAAGGGGATACTGAGCCTCTTTTAATGCTAAAGCAACATCATTGATGATAAAAGGGCTGAACTCCCTTTTTGCAATTAGGATGGAATCAGTTAATTCTGCATCCACATCTATTCTAATTTTGGCCACTGTTTTTCTGTGAAGTGCTTTTGAAAGAAAAAGTAACTGGAGATCTAGTCAAGCCATTTCCAGCTTGCCCCACAGATGGTCCCTATCATAGAATCAAAGGCCAATTTAAGATCAACAAAAGCTGCATACAACTTTTCTCACTTAGGAGGCAAATTTGTGGATCAGATAAGAAAGAGTAAAACAATTATCTGTAGTGCAACGGCCATTTCAGAAACCGGCTTGTTCCTCAGCAACTAAATTACTTTTTTCTTGCCCAATCTTCTAGTCTCCCCTAAAAGATATGTAATGTAATTTTTTAAAGCAGCGTCCAATTTGTCAGCAATTCTTGTGGTTTTTTTCTATCTCTTTTTTTATAAAGTGGAATGATAATACTGGACACCCAACCTCAGGGGACAATTTCTGTATTATTTATATTAGAAAACTATTTAGCCAAAACAGGTGCCAACCAATCAATACTCCCCTTAAATACTTCTGCAGGTATAAAATTATCCTCAGTACTTTATTACAGTGTTGATCAATAAAAGATACAACTTCCTCACTGGATGTCTAGAAAGGAACAAGGAATGGAATTATTCCAAAAAAGCTAATAAATGCCCTGTCATTATAAAGTTCAGAAGAGTATTTCTCTCAAATATGCTGGGGCATTAGCTTCAATATTACTTCTGATCTTCTTGGGAACCCATAGCTATCAACTTCCACAATCCCTGAGGATGATCCAACCTTTTGTATTTCAACAATGTTTTTAATAAAGCTTTCTAAGATTAACTAACTTTTAGATGGAATCCTATGAACGATCTTTGTGGGCCTCCTTTGCCATAATCTGGTTACAGCATATATAACATTGAACATTTTGCAGATAATTTTGCTTAAATCTATTACAACTAATTTGTTCTTGTTCTTCCCTTAAATTTCATCTTCTGTTTTCAGAAGAAATATCGAGCGGACTGAACTTCCTTCTAAGTCTTACAGATACTTCATATTTATAAAGCAGTCTAGTTAATAAAGAACATAATATAGTAGTTAGTAAAAACTGTTAAAAGTGAATGATTGAAATGGTTACATCTCACAGGTGCTGTACTTCAGCTTCTGTATTCGCAGAAAGTTAGTGTTGTGGATGGTTGGATCTAATTTTGCTGAATATATCGTAACAAGTTTTTACTATAAATAATGCAGTGACTTCACACTTTTTTACTTTGTTGATGTAAATGCTCCCTCCCATTGTTGTCTCAGATTGAGGGGCTTCGTCTGGGCCACCAGAGGAAAGAAAATCCTTGGCTCTTTTTTAGGAGTTTCCATGCCTCTCCGCCATGTAGATATTCAGCCCATTTGTGGTCTTCAGGATGAGGGCTCTGGGGCTGATTAGCAGAACACAAAGCCATTGCAATGCATATTGGCTCCTGTGCCCTTAATGGGAGGATTTATAAACCCTTCACCAGCTCTTAGGCTCTTTCTGTGGAATAAGAAAGTATCCCCCTTTGGATTAGAATATTATTATTATTATTTCTATTACTGTAGCACCTAGGAGCTCTGTCATGGACCTGGACCTCATTGTGCTAGATGTTGTACAAACAAAACAAAAAGCTAGTCCTTGCCCTGAGGGGCTTACAATCTAATTATAAGATAAGAGACACTAGATGGGTATAGACAGATGGGGGAGTACAAGTAAACAATGAGACACTATTGGTCAGCATCGTAGGTAGTGATCTAGGTACAGCAATAGTCTAACAGCTGTCAAGTTTTGTTGTTTTGTTTTTGTAGGTATCACAGCAAATCAGAGTGAGGAGGGATTTAAAGGCAGATAATGACGTAGCTTTGTGGATGTTTATGTGGAGTATCTTCCAAGCATATGAGGTAGCATGGGAGAAAGCATGAGTGCTCATTAGGAAATATAAGAAGTAGGCAGCGGAGGCTGGTACTGTGGGCCGACTGGAGGAGAGCATGGAGTGCTCAGTAGTGAGTGAAAGGTGATAGAGGATGGGGACTGAATGAAATGTTTTGAAAGTGAATACAACCAGTCTTTATGATAGAGAAGGGAAGTCAATGGAAGAAATGAAATAGTGGAGACCTGGTCAAAGTGGTGGTCTGGGAAAATCATCTTTGCAGCAGCCTTCTGAATGGATATGAATGGCACAACATTGCATTTATCAAAGCTAAAGAATTGCTCACAAGGTCAACACACTTTTCTGCAGTTGCACGCTGTCACTCCATCTCTTTCTCTCTCTGGTCTACAACTTCCCGCTTGCTCCACAAGGTGCTACTGCCTCCTCATTACTCTGACCAGGTCAACCCTTCTGGAGTACCAAAGTCTTCCTTCAGCAGTCCTAGGCAGTCTTCCCATTCATTGCCTTGTAGTGCCACTCCCTCAGTGGCTGGGAGGGGAACCCTCTACTCCGGGTTTTGGCTGAAGGACCCTCTACCTAGTAGTCAAGTTCTATTCCCTTCTAGACCTTACTGTCTTTCCCTGAGCCTTCTCCTATCTTCCTGGCATTCCTCGGCAGACTTTCTCACCAACCTGCCTCTCCTGCCCATTTCCTGCTTTTATACTCCCAGCCCAGCTTGTTCCTCCTCAGCTGGGATTCCTCATTCAAACAGGCAATATCTTAGCCACCTGATTCCTCTTAGCTGTGGCCTGTTGAGTTAATTAGCCCCCTTCTCAGTTTGCATTAACCCTTTTAGGGCAAGTGTGCTAGTTGCCTTTTGGGATGAGGAAGGAATTGTTCTATTACTGCCAGATGGTCAGAGCAGTGTGTGTTTTCTTTACTTTCCTCTCAGCAGTCCAAGGAACTGGTAGGTAGAATCATAGATGTCAAGGCCAGAAGGGACCATTGTGATCATCAGGTCTGATCTTCTGTATAACACAGGCCATAAAACTTCCCCAAAAATATTTTTGAATGAGAGCAGAATTAAAAAAAATAAATCTTGATTTTAAAATTGCAAGTGATGGAGAATCCACCATGACCCATGCTAAATCATTCCAATGATTAATTACCCTGTTATTTTTTTCCTTATATTGAGTCTGAATTTATCTAGCTTTGACTTCTGGCCATTGGATCACATAGTTACTTTTGTCTGCTAGACAGAAGAACCCATTATCAAATATTTGTTCCCCATATAGGTAATTATCGACTATAATCAAGTTGACAGTTAGGTTCTTTTTATTAGACTCGAGGAGCTCAATCTACTTAGCTATCCCTATAATGCATGTTTTTCAATCCTTGAATCATTCTCATGGTTCTTCTCGGAAACTTCTCCAAATGATCAATATCCTTCCAGAACTAAACTCGGTATTCCAACTGTTGTCACACCCAATACAGAGGTAGAATAACCTCTCTACTATTCAAGATTCCTGTGTGTGTGCATCTAGCCCTTTTGGCCACAGAGTCACTTTGGGAGCTCCTGTTAGGCTTATTATTCACAACAAACCTGCAAAGGCAGAGGCAAAATAGTCTCCCCACTGGTTTTTTTGTTCTTATTAGTGTTGTTAAAATGAATGTTATTTGCTTGCATCCATCTTTCCAAGTGATCCAGATTGCTCTATCAGTGAGTTGTGTCTTTATTTATCACGTCCCCCCCGCAACGTTTGTGTTGTCTGCAAACTTTATCAGTGATGATTTTATGTTTTTTTCTAACCAATGATAAAAATGTTAAATAGTGTAGGGCCAAGAACCCTTCTCTGCAGGACCCCACTTAGAAGCCCAGCCATGCAATGAAGATTCCCGTTTTACAATTACATTTTGAGACCTATCAGTTTTCCACTTTTTAATCTATTTAAAATATGCGATGTTAATTTTATATTATTCAGATTTTTTAATCAAAATATAACATGGCACTAGGTCAAATGCTTTACAGAAGTCTAAGTGCTTTACGTCAGTACTATTGCCTTTATCAATCAAACTGGTAATCTCATTTAAAAAAAAATCAAGTTAGTTTGACAGGCTCTATTTTCCATAAACCCAAGTTAATTGGCATTAATTATATTGTTCTGCAATGTCAGTCACTCCATTATCTTGCCTGGGATTTATGTCAGACTGACAGGCCTATAACTAACTAGGTCATCCTGTTTACCCTTTTTAAATATTGGCACAATATTAGCTTTCTACTAGTCTTCCGGAACTTTCCCAGTGTTCCAAGACTTAATGAAAATCAACATTAACAGTCCAGCAAGCTTCTGAGCCAGTTCTTTTGAAACAATTGGATGCAAGTTATCTGAACCAGCTGATTTAAAAATGTCTAACTTTAATAGTTGCTTTTAAAATCCTCATGAGATGATAGTGAAAAGGAAAGAGTGTTAGCATATATTATGACTTCATTATCTGTTTTTTCCCCAATTATAGAACAAAAATACTTACTGAACACTTATGCATTTTCTGTATTATTATTTTAAGGGAGTGGACTCACTCCTGCGGCACGTCCTGCTGGTTGTCCATGGGAATTAGCTCTTCCAGCGTCCTGGAGCACCCTCTGCAGGCTGGTGATCTGCCTTACTGCTGGCCCCCATGACCCTCGTTCCCCCAGTGCCCCTTTCTCCAGGTTGCTGCCCCGTGGCAGTACCCCCACACTCTGGGTCTCCCCACCCAGGGGAACCCCCACCCACTAACCCCACCTCACTTCAGCATAAGGCTACTGCCAGTCACCATCTAGCCCCACTCCCTGGGGCAGACTGCAGTATAGACCACTCATCACAGGCAAGGTTGGGTTGGACCTGCTGCCTCTCTCTATAGCTGGGCTGCTCCTCTGCAGCCTCAGTACTGGTCTTAGGCCCTCAGCTAGGCCCACAGCCTGGGCTTTCCTAGGCCAGTGCTCCCCAGATCTTCTAACCTTCCCCCAGCCCTGTTCCACTTCCACTCCTGCTCAGCTCCCTAGCAACCAGGTCCTTCTCTCTCCACAAGCAAAGAGAGAGTCCTGAGATTCTGGCTGCCGTGGCCTTCTAATAAGGCCCGGTTAGTCTGGTTGGGGCATGGCCCCAGCTGCAGCCACTTCCCCCAATCAGCCGAGATTTTGCTCCTTTCCCTAGCCCCAGCCCTCTGCATGGCTCTTCCAACCCCTTCAGGGCTGGAGCAGGTGCCCGCCCTGCTACAATTATTGATAATTCTACAATTTCCATTGAATAATTGATTAACAACATTGTTAGGATTCTTTTTGTCCCTAATATTCTTAAAAACTTTTTCTTATCCTTAATATTGCCAGTCATAGATTTTTTCCTTGTATCACTTTACTTCTCTTATCAATTTTCTACAATTCTGAGATTCTGATCTAAATGCATTTCTATCGACTTGCCCTTTCTTCCATTTTTTTTTATAGCTGCCTTCATATCCCCTCTGAACCAGGTCAGGTTTTTTAACCAGTATGGCTTTCTTCCTCAAAAGGTGAGATTGTGGCTTTTTGGACATCTAGTAAAGTGTTCTTAAACAATTCTCACTTACCATTCCCATTTTTCTGATTTTATTTTTCCTTCCAGCTGATTTGGCTCATAATTTGTTTTCAGTTTTGTGAAATTATCTCTTTGAAAGCACCATATGTGTATAAAAACATAAAACACACGTGTATAAAAACATAAAATGACTGGTTTGGACTTTTATTCTGTTTGCATATTACAAATGTGGTCAAGTCATGATCACTTGTACCTAAGTTATCATTAATTTTTTAGTTCTGTGATCAGTTAGTCTTTATCTGCCAAGAATCGACTTAATATAGAATTCCCCCATGTTGGATGCAAAACCTTTTGAGTTTGCAATAATATTCAGAAATTCCAAGGATGTTTTATTACTAGTAACATGAGACCCTCAACATATGTCACTCAAATTAAAGTCCCCCATGATCACATAGCTTCCATAACCTACACATTATAGATAGTTGAGTATGGAGCTAGTTATTCTGTTCCCTAGTATGATTTGGTTGTCTGTAGCAGATAACAACACCCCATCTTGTGCTTTATCTGTTATGACATTGATCCATAAGCATGCAAGATAATTTTCTTCTGAGTTGTCAGTGACTTGGAAGCTGGTAATGCCATTTTTGATATAGTACCACTCCCTATCCCCATGCCTTGTTTTGCTCACTCAAACCTTCCTAAATAGGTTATAACCATTGATTTTAACATTCCAGTCATCCACATCATCCCACCAAGTTTCAGTAATAGTAACTAGTTCAAGTTTATGATACCAGATCCTCTTGTTTGATATCCTGGCTCCTAGCAGCAGTGTATAGGCGATTAAAGGTTGTCTTCTTTTCATGTCCTTTGGCTCCTTGATTAATATTGTGCTCAGCATCTTGATTTTATGTTAAATAAGTGCTCATATTGTTCCTCTTTTTACCTTTCCCATTTCTTGTTAATTTAATCCCTGCCTGACTACTCTAGCAAGCCTGTCCCTGATGAAATTGACTACTCTTCAGCTGAGGTGAAGGTGACCCCAACTATGCAGCCCACTCTCCCCACAGAAGGTGTACCAATGTTCCACAAAATCAAAATGCTCTACCCTATACTACTAACTTAGCTAGTGGTTCGTTTCCAGAATCTTCTGCCTACTGTCTTCTTTTGCTCCTGAGACAGGAAGGATTGCCAGGAAGATCACTTGGACATTCTTCTTCTTCTTCAACTCTGAAAAGTGCTGAAGTCATTTATATTCTGCAACAGTGTTATTAGTGCTGATATGAACCAGCATCATTAGCCCTTATTTGATATCGCTAATGGTTCTGTGCCCATTGAGTCTATCCAGTCTTAAAGTGACGTCCTGTGCTTTGGCTCAGGGAAGACAGCACGCCATCCTGTTGTCAGGCTGTTCCTTGCAGATTAAAATGTTCCTTTGATTCTTCTGAATATCGGAACTGCAACAAAGATTATCTGTCTTCTTTGGATGGTTGGAGATCTTTATGGTGAAGCTTGACTTTTTTTTTTCTTCTTAGAGGATAGGCCAAGCTGCTTTCCACAGTTGGCATGAAAATCTCTCTGTTCCCTCAGACCATCTGGATCTTGAGAGATATTTTCCACAGGTTCCACACTGAGGACCTGGTATTCATTGGAAACTTCAAGCTCTATGAAATTCCTCCTGGTCATCTTCTCTCTGGTGGCCACAGCCTGCCATCCTCATCTGTCTCCAGCCAGGTAGAATGCCACTTTTGACCTCTTGCCTCTGGTAGCTATGAACAGCCAAGCCTGCTCACTGACTTCCTCTCTCTCTGACTCCTTGGTGGCTAGCTCCTTTCTTCCTTGAACCAGGGTACTGAAGTTTTCCAAACCTGGTCTAGGAACTCACCAGCTTCTGATTCTCATTACCATCTTTACTTGTCCTTCCAATCCAAGAATATTTCCTTCCAGCACAGTCACCCACTTGCACTTCATATCCACCAAGTCTATTCTGGTTTCAAGCAAGAAAGAAACATGGCACATCGTTTGCAGGTCACCACCACTGTTCCATCTTTGGCTATTATGAAAAAGCATGTAGAGCTGAACCTGAAAGGAAAGCCTCTCACACTTCCTCTCTACAAACTCCTCCAAAACTCTCCTGTTATTTGTATTTTTTCATGACACTCAAGTTTATCTAGCAAATTAATTTTTATATCAAGTCTCTCTACCCACCTCAGCTCTGCCTCTCATCAACAGGGAGAGATGAACCACTCAGACTTCAGACAGTGGGGCTGATCAAATCTTCAAAGTTCAGAGTCACATAGCCTTTACAGTGGCACTGTTAAAGATGTCAGATAACCAGGCTCAATCAGTTATTAAACATAGATAAATCAGCACAAAGAAAGGTTCGTATATTACCAACTCTGGAGAATGGGCTTGCAGCACTTAAATCATCTTCACTATGTTCCAAAAATGTGAGCTCAGTTCTGCCTATATTTATAAGACCATTGTTTACAACAGATGGAAAATTCCACTGTTTGAGCAGACTCCACTTTTTTATTTAGTTTTATGTGTTTTCAGGGTATAAGGACACCTACACCAATTATCCATAGCATATTGTAACAGCTGTACCTAGCTCACTTGTTCATATTTGGCAAGTCTCAACAGAGCGTATATCTTGTCTCTGACAGCCTTACACATATAAGGAACAGAGGTTATACACAGTTTAACTTCTAATAAATTTCCACTACAAAGCTTACATGAGATACAGTACTCTGGGAGTACTGTTTGTAGTTATACAATTTAGCATAAGTACAAAGCATTTTAGAAATGTGATATTAGCTAACAGCACCAACAAACAGACCTGTCTCAGCTGCTTACCCCTTAGGGCCCCCCAACCCAGATATGCAGCCCATACACAGAGAACAAACAAACACACAGTCAAACAATCTTAACAGATGGACCAAATGCACCACTTGTCAAGTTGCACTTCCTTCAAGCATGGTCAGCAGCTGTGCTCTCCAAAACTCTCCTGTTAGCTGTTTCTGTTCGTGGCTCTAGAGTTCACCTTGCAAGTGATATTTTATGCCAAGTCTCCCCCAACGTTTTTTGAGTTAAGTAATTATCATCTATAATTGCCATCTATAGCATGTTAGGTTGTAAAACTCACTTTTGTCTCAGATTGGCAGGTATGCAGTGCAGGTAATTGATCAATAGGGCACCACGTTCCCTGATAAACTGGATTTGGAAGCAGATTAGAATACATCTCCTGAAGAAGGTCAGGAATGGTGCTGGAACTCCTAATGACAGTTACAGCAAAGAGACAACCTCCTCTTCAGTCCCTTTAGCTGTCAGATGAGGAATGGTGGTGGGGTCTCAGTGACAGTGCTGGGACTAGGTTAATGAGGTAGGGGGCTGATAGCTATGGGGTGGAAGGGCCATCTGGGGGACCTTCAGACTCAGGGTCTGTGGTCACAGAATGAGCTCTCCCTCCATATTAATATCAAGGAGCTAACAATAGAATATCACGGTTGAAAGGGACCTCAGGAGGTCATCTAGTCCAGCTCCCTGCTCAAAGCAGGACCAGTCCCCAACTAAATCATCCCAGCCAGGGCTTTGTCAAGTCTGACCTTAAAAACCTCTAAGGAAGGAGATTCTACCACCTCCCCAGGTAACCCATTCGAGTGCTTCACCACCCTCTTAGTGAAAATGTTTTTCCTAATATCCAACGTAAACCTCCCCCCTGAAATTTGAGACCATTACTCCTTGTTTTGTCATCTGGTACCAATGAGAACAATCTAGATCCATCTTCTTTGAAACTCCTCTTCAGGTAGTTGAATGCAGCTATCAAATCCCCCCCTCATTCTTCTCTTTGGCAGACTAAATAAGCCCCGTTCCCTCCGCCTGTCCTCGTAAGTCATGTGCCCCCTAATCATTGCTGAATAGATGGGAATGATCACATCCCTCGATCTGCTGGCCTACTTATATAGCCCAAAATGCTATTAGCCTTCTTGGCAACAAGGGCACACTGTTGATTCATATCTAGCTTCTCATTCACTGTAACCCCAAGGTCCTTTTCTGCAAAACTGTTGCCTAACAGTGTATGGATACAAAACACTTACTTCCAGTGCATTCAGTTCTTCTGGTGAAAGTAAACATATCTTTTGGAAGTTTGGGGAAGGGTTTTCTAGTTTCAGTTTACCAGATTCCCAGGAGTAGAATGTTGATGTCTTATGGAAACATGATGCATTACTATTCACTTTTGTCTTTTTAAATATGACAGTCTGGATGAGAGAAACTATTATTATTTAATCTAATACCCAGTAAAATCTATCTGTAGTTTTCTTCCAGGTTGCAATTTTAGGTATTTTTTTTTCTTCCAAAATGTGCTTATGATCATTGTTTTTACTGCACATAAATTGTGCTGTCAATAAATAGCTAATGTAATGTAGCTAAATTTGTGTAGTTATCCCATTTGATGAAAGATTTATAGCACTGGAGATATTGTGGGAACACTATACAGTAGGTACTAAAGTGCGTATATCTTTTATAATGGCATTGTCTCAAATTAAGGCACATAGAAAGGTAAACTAATTTAAACTAATTAGTATGTGTAATAGTTGTCATCCCAAGAATGCCAATTTGTTCTGATTTATTAAGGACATTTTCTATTCAATTCTACCAAGGCTTGAAAAAGTATTAAAAAATCAGGAAGAGTATTAATTAACATTAATAAAATATAAGCTTAGAAACTGAAAAAAAAAGATGAATGGCAATAAATGTTATTTTGTCTTCTAAATCTTCAGTTAAAAAATTCTGTAATGATGAAACACAAGGCTTTGCCCTGATCTAATGGGACTCCACACGTGCCTATGAGTCTACCTGTGCAGGATCAACTTCAGGATTGTAAGGAGTAGATGGTTGTAAAGAAAGATAGGATATAAAATAAACCTTAGTTAAGCAAAAGTGCTCAATTGATTACCTGTACAACCTTTACTAGGATTATTTGGCCGTTGATTGCTTAACTAAAGGAAAGGACCCAAGAGTTATATTTGTCTTTCAAGAGGGTTTTTTTTTTTTTGTTTTTAGTATCTGTACTTAACAAGTAATCATTAGTATAGGTTACAAAAATGCAAACATCGCTGAATTATGATTTAGACTACATAAATTGGAAAAACTGGTCAACATAAAAAGCATCCAGGCTATTTAAAAAAAAATCACATAACACAACCATAACAAAACAGTGTTATTCAATCATTAGTCTATGATGGTGACTGTGTTTGAATTTTCAACTGACTCCCTCTGTACAGAACCCTCCCCCAAAAAACTATGACCAAATTGTCTTATGTCTATTATTCACGTGCTGTTCACTGAGAACTCTCCGAGTCCACCTTTTTAACCTATACCCACACAAATTATATTAATTCAGAATCTGATTAACACTCCTATCTATCTAACTTGAACTCTACATTTTAAGACAGACTGTGTATATGGAGTACTGCTCAAAAGGCTTTCACACTTACTCTTATTTTGCGCTTGTATAAACTTACAACTGAAACCAATAAGTATGGTAGACATGTGTACAGTGTTTCACAATCTTGTTAACAAAGTTGTTCAGTTTCAAAGCTACTTTACGACAATCTTGATTTGTAACCTCTCTCTCTCTGTCACTCACTCACCCATGTGCGTGAGCTCTGTGATAAACGTTAAAACACCTATATAAGCATGTACACTTCTTCGTTAATTCGGTAACCAGATTCAGGAAATAGTCAACTGACTGGTTTGGGTAGTCACCCCATGGAAATGGTTTACTTTTCATTAGAAGTTTGCTTAGCCATCAGCTTTATGCTCAGTTATTATTCACAGCAGGAGTTGATACTGCAAACACTGGTGGAGCAAATGAGGGACAATCTGCTATTTTCCTGATGTGCTAGTAGGCAACCTAAACTTGCTTGAAAAGAGAGAGAGATAGAAAAGTGACTATCCAAGATAGATACTTGATAGCTGGAGGATTCCCAGGTGGCCAGTCTGCTCTTTAGTAGGTACTGTCAGCTTTTGGGAAGCAATGTGCTGAAGGTGTTTTATCCCATTTCTGCTGGGTGGTACAGTTGTGTTCCTCTTTTTATAGAAGCTGGCTTGGACCATACAATTACCTGTATTTGTGATGAATACTTGAAATGACCAGCCAAAATTAGATGTCCCCATTCGCCATCCAAGCAGAAAACAAGCCATTGCTTTTGAATTCTTGCATGATCCATTGTTAACACCACCCTATACTGAAAACCTACCGACTGCTATGCCTACCTTCATGCCTCCAGCTTCCATCCCGGGCACACCACATGATCCATTGTCTACAGCCAAGCACTAAGGTACAACCGCATCTGCTCTAACCCCTCAGACAGAGACCAACACCTACAAAATCTCCACCAAGCATTCTCAAAACTACAATACCCGCATGAGGAAATAAGGAAAACAGATCAACAGAGCCAGACATGTACCCAGAAGCCTCGTACTGCAAGACAAACCCAAGAAAGAAACCAACAGGATTCCACTCCAAATGATCTGGAGAAAGGGGTAAACAGTGAGGTGGCAAAGTTTGTAGATGATACTAAACTACTCAAGATAGTTAAGACCAAAGCAGATTGTGAAGAACTTCAAAAAGATCTCACAAAACTAAGTGATTGGGCAACAAAATGGCAAACGAAATTTAATGTGGATAAATGTAAAGTAATGCACATTGGAAAAAATAACCCCAACTATACATACAATATGATGGGGGGCTAATTTAGCTACAACGAGTCAGGAAAAAGATCTTGGCATCATCGTGGATAGTTCTCTGAAGATGTCCATGCATTGCGCAGAGGCGGTCAAAAAAGCGAACAGGATATTAGGAATCATTAAAAAGGGGATAGAGAATAAGACAGAGAATATCTTATTGCCCTTATATAAATCCATGGTACGCCCACTTCTCGAATACTGTGTACAGATGTGGTCTCCTCACCTCAAAAAAGATATTCTAGCACTAGAAAAGGTTCAGAAAAGGGCAACTAAAATGATTAGGGGTTTGGAGAGGGCCCCACATGAGGAAAGATTAAAGAGGCTAGGCCTCTTCAGCTTGGAAAAGAGGAGACTAAGGGGGGATATGATAGAGGTATATAAAATCATGAGTGATGTGGAGTAAGTGGATAAGGAAAAGTTATTTACTTATTCCCATAATACAAGAACTAGGGGTCACCAAATGAAATTAATAGGTAGCAGGTTTAAAACAAATAAAAGGAGGTTCTTCTTCACACAGCGCACAGTCAATTTGTGGAACTCCTTACCTGAGGAGATTGTGAAGGCTGGGACTATAACAATGTTTAAAAGGGAACTGGATAAATTCGTGGTGGCTAAGTCTATAAATGGCTATTAGCCAGGAAGGGTAAAGAATGGTGTCCCTAGCCTCTGTTCATCAGAGGATGGAGATGGATGTCAGGAGAGAGATCACTTGATCATTGCCTGTTAGGTGCCCCAGAGGGAGTGAAGCTGGCATTGGCCACTGTCGGTAGACAGAAACTGGGCTAGATGGACCTGTGGTCTGACCCGGTACGGCCGTTTTTATGTTCTTATGTTCACTGACCATCACATACAGTCCCCAGCTAAAACCCCTCCAACGCATCATCAGGGATCTACAACCCATCCTGGACAATGATCCCACACTTTCACAGGCCTTGAGTGGCAGGCCAGTCCTCACCCACAGACAACCTGTCAACCTGAAGCATATTCTCACCAGTAACTGCACACTGCACCATACTAACTCTAACTCAGGAACCAATCCTAGCAACAAACCTCGATGCCAACTCTGCCCACATATCTACACCAGCGACACCATCACAGGACCTAACCAGATCAGCCATACCATCACCGGTTCATTCATCTGCACATCCACCAGTGTAATATATACCATCATATACCAGCAATGCCCCTCTGCTACGTACATCGTCCAAACTGGACAGTCTCTGCGGAAAAGGATAAATGGACACAAATCAGATATTAGGAATGGCAATATACAAAAACTTGTAGGAGAACACTTCAACCTCCCTGGCCACACTGTAGCAGACCTTAAGGTGGCCATCCTGCAGCAAAAAAATTTCAGGACCAGACTTCAAAGAGAAACTGCTGAGCTTCAGTTCATCAGCAAATTTGACACCATCAGCTCTGGATTAAACAAAGACTATGAATGGCTTACCAACTACAAAAGCAGTTTCTCCTCCCTTGGTTTCACACCTCAGCTGCTAGAAGAGAGCCTCATCCTCCCTGAATGAACTAACCTTGTTATCTCTAGCCTGCTTCTTGCTTGCATATATATACCTGCCCTTTGAAATTTCCAGTACATGCATCTGACGAAGTGGTTATTCACCCACGAAAGCTCATGCTCCAAAACGTCTGTTAGTCTATAGGATGCCACAGGACTCTTTGCATCTTGTACCATATCACTTTGTCTAAGAAAAGTTAGGCCACTGCTGTTTGTGCAACTGTCTTGGGACATACACTGAACATCTGCTGGCTGAGCTTTAGTCAGCAACCTACTTCAGAACATTGCTTTCTGTAGATCCCTTTCTGGTGCATCTGCTCACCAACTTCACATAACTGTCCTCGCCCAAGTTCTAGTTTCTCCATCAGCACTCTACTGACTGCTGAAATATCTAGTTTAAATTTGTTTCTTGTGGAGCCTCTCTACATTCTTTAATGCTCTTTAAACTTTAATAATCTGCTGTGCAGTAACACAAATTCATCTAAAGAACTGTTGTTCTCCAGCAGATGGGAATAACTGTATAAATCTTTCATTATTTTTCTCCTTATTTTAACAATAATGGTAGGACTTCTGGTGTATATGGTTGTTGTGTCTGAGCATTATTGATCAGTTACATTTCTGATTATTTCACTCTGTGATCAAGTGCTTATAAGATATTTAGTTTCAACCCTTTTTATTACTGCCTTTTCCAGCATATGTATATTTTATTTATTTGTGGTAATAAAAGCATGCTTGATTGCAAACATCCTTACAACTTGATTTCATCAATAATTTATAAGAAATCATTATGAGTATGACCCCATTCTTTTCTAACAGGATTACCACTGTCTTTCCCAAAGCTGTATTAATTTTTAGTTGACTTCCATTTTTACATGTAACATTGTTCCTTCATCAAATTCGTTTATTCAGTCTAGGTCCCTGTATTTATTCCTAGCTTTGTATCTGGCAACATCTTATAGTATTTTAATATGTAGTATTTATTTCAATTCATTCTAAGTAAATTAGTGAAAATGGGGAAAGGGATGTTTATTTTCAGATACGCTAATGATGTAGTTAACAGGCTTCCTGGCTTGCCTGCGCTGAGTGGCATTATATACTCTTGTGAAAGTCAGAGGAAACTCTGCTGTTCAGCTTTGAGTTTCTCCTCTCTTGGGCTTTTGTCTTGTCTTTTCAGAAAAGTCTGATTCCTGGGCAATTCTTAGTTAGCAATAGCTCATAATTCTAGAGTGGTGCATCTATAGTGAAGGGAGTTTAGCCATCAGTGACTGCATATGTTCCTGAGCTATTTTCTTTTTTAGAGGGAGGAAAGGTTCCAAGTGTCTCTTTGGGGAAGTAGAGAAGTCTGCTTCTCTTCTGTAAGATATTTGTTGACCATACCATTCTGTGAGTTTTTGTGTCTTTTGTTTCTTTTTGCTTTTAGATTTAATCTAATTGCGTATTACCTGACTTGTCTTTGAGGATCCTATTTTGTATAACTTGATCTCTTCTATCACATTGAATAACTCTGTCAGTGCCCTGATTTTTACATCCCCCAAACCCTCAAATAGTGATTTTGTTACTGATGCTCTAGTGAAGGAGTTACAGCCTCAAACCTGAATAGAACTTCCACTGTGATCATCAAATTCAAACTTTCCTCCAGAGTACTGTAATGACTTAAGGAATTGCTGAAGAGAAAAGTGCCACTTGACCCGTCAAGTTGTTCCTGCTTAAATGTACTTCTGCTGAGAGGACCATATTTTAAAAATCCTAAAGCTGCTTTTGTGCCAACATTTTTTAGGGCCACAAAATATGCATACAAAAACATACTTTTTGAAATGTGTGCTGGTGTCAGTTTGAGTTGTCAGTGCCTTCATATTTTGATGTGTAAGACTTTTTCTAGTAATTTAAAATTCTTAATGACTTTGTCATGCAACACTGAGCAAGTGTTACCAATATTCAGTTTAAGCAAAATGACAGCTTTTTTTAATGAGACAAGGTGGGTGAGGTAATTCTTTTATTGGACCAACATCTGATGGTGAGTCATGCTTTTGAGCCATACAGCTATTTCAGCTTTTTTAATGACTATGCTCATTTAGTTTCTCTTCATTTCAAGTGCTGTTTGCTTCATTGAACACTCATTCCACTGATCTTGGTGGTGGTGGTGGTGAATGCAATGGAAAGAGCTCAGTCTAGCAATGTCTAGCACACATTTAATAGTTCCTAACTCTTGAATATTTGGATTGATTTTTGTATTATTATTATTATTATTATTGATAAAAGGGACGTTAGAAGTGACCTGTCTGAACTTCTCAAAGTACAGGGACATCATATGAAAAACAGTGCAACGTGAGATCTTTATTGCTCTCCTACTTCTCTAGTTTTACTCACCAGTATAATTTATTATATATTCTTAGGTAGAATGCCATAATTATTGGGATTTTTTGGTCTGTTCTTGAAAAGCAGAAGTTGTAAAAGTTGAAAGAGAAATATTTTGAGGAACTAGTAAACCATGCTGTCTTACACTACATCAGAAAACTCAGGCCTCTGGCACCTGAGATAGTAAACAGTGTTCTTCTTTGAGTGATCACTCATATTGATTCCAATCAGGTGTGCGCACACCGCATACATGACCATCAGAAAGTTTTTTTTTCCCCTAGCAGCATCCGTCGGGTTGGCTGTGGAACCCTCTAGAGTGGCTCCTCCATGGCGCTCAATATATGACCCTGCTGATCTGACCCCTCCTCAGTTCCTTCTTACCGTTTATGACAGTTGTTGGAACTGTGGCATCTTGCTTAGCAAGTTCTCCATGTTTCCCAGCTTGATTCTAATAATAGTTATTCTTGTAGTTGCTTTTTTTGTTTTTGTTGTATTTAGTAGCAGTTGGGTTGGGGGGTTTCCCTCTGCCCTGACTGCTTTCCCTTGGGAGAGTCCCATGAGGATTCTCATGCCCAAGTCCCCGGGATTCAAACCCTGCAAATCTTGCAACACGCCTATGCCAATGAGTGACACCCCCCCCCCGCCACACGACTCTTGTCTGAAATGGCATGGAACTCAGTACTCAAGGTCAAGGAGCTTATGCCACCTGAGTCCAGGAGGAGTTTGAGGCCCTTGCTGACAAGGGCAAAATGGTGGCATGGACCTCACTGCAGACCTCTCTGGATGCTGCGGACTCAGCGGTGCATATCTTGTCCGCAGGTAATGCCATGAAATGCTCTTCCTGGTTGCAAGCCTCGGGCCTACTGCCTGAGGTTCAGCAGATGCTGCAGGACCTGCCCTTTGATGGGGAAGGCTCACAGACTGACTCTTGGCTGCATAGCCTACAGGACTCGAGGGCAACTATCACATCGCTGGGTATGCAACCCAGAAGAAGCACTTCAAGCCCCAGCAGCTGCAACAATGCTCCTATCCTCCTCGGCTGAGGCAGGACTTCTACAGGCAGAGGGGATGGAATGGCAGAGAGAAGCCTTCCAACCCCCCGTTGGGACAATGCCAGGGTCCAACCAAACTATCATTGGGTTCCAAGCAGGCCTTTTCAAGGGACACCTGAGGACAGCATACTGGACTTAGCCCTGGATCCTTCCCCACCCTTTTTGAATACTTTATCCCACTTCCACCGTTCGTAGTCACAAATAATCTCGGACCGCTGGTTCTTCATACGGTGGAAACGGGATACTCTCTCCAATTCTGTTCCTACCCGGCCCCCCAACCCTCTTCAGGGACCCCTCTCAAGAGCAAATCCTTATTCAGGAGGTTCATGCGCTCCTCACCATGGGGGCAATGGAGGAGGTTCCACAGGAGCTAAGGGGCAAGCGGTTCTACTCCCGATATTTCCTAATACCCAAGACCAAAGGGGGCATTTGGCCCATTCTGGACCTGTGTGAGCTCAACAAATTCATGGCAAAGCTGAAGTTCCACATGGTCTCCCTAGGCACTATTATCCTTTCCCTGGATCCTGGAGACCAGTATGCCTCCCTCGATATGAAGGACGTACACTTCAACATAATAATTCATCTGACACACAGGCGCTTCCTGCGCTTCATGGTAAACTGCAAACATTACCAGTTTATGGCCCTTCCATTCAGCCTTTCAACAGCTCCCCAGGTGTTCGCCAAGTGCATGTCAGTTGTGGCTGCCTTCCTCTATTGACAGCAGGTGCAAGCATATCCCTACCTCGATGACTGGCTACTTCGGTGCTGTACTAGAGTGCAGGTGCAGTCCCAACTCTGCCTGGTCAGGTATACGTTTGAACAGCTGGATCTCCTCCTAAACATGGAGAAGTCGACCCTAAAACTGACCCAGATGATAGAATTAGTTGAGGCGGTGCTGGACTCCATTCAAGCTCGGGCCCTTCTGCTGGAATCCTGTGTCTGAGCTATCGAGGACATCATTCAAGGCCTTCAGCAATTCCCGACCTTGACAGCAAGAGCATTCATGAGTCTCCTTGGCCACATGGCTTCTTGCACATACATAACCCAGTATGCCAGGCTCCGTCTCAGGCTGTTGAAGGCATGGCTCACCTCAGCCTACCGTCTAGGGCACGAATTCAGTGGTCACAGTGCTGGAACAGGTCCTTACCTCCCTTCACTGGTGGCTCGACCCCCGAATGGTGTGCGAGGAAGTTCCCTTCCACATCCCCCTGTCTTTCTTGTCCTTGGTTATGGACACGTTAGCTATAGGGTGGAGGGCCATCTGGGGGACCTTCAGACTCAGGGCCTGTGGTCACAGAACGAGCTCTCCCTCCATATTAACATCAGGGAGCTAATAATAGAATATCAGGGTTGGAAGGGACCTCAGGAGGTCATCTAGTCCAACCCCCTGCTCAAAGCAGGACCAATCCCCAGCTAAATCATCCCAACCAGGACTATATCAAGTCTGACCTTAAAAACCTCCTAAGGAAGGAGATTCTACCACCTCCCTAGATAATCCATTCCAGTGCTTCACCATCCTCCTAATGAAAAAGTTTTTCCTAATATCCAACCAAAACCTCCCACACTGAAACTTGAGACCATTGCTCCTTGTTTTGTCATCTGATATCAATGAGAACAGTCGAGATCCATCTTCTTTGAAACCCCCCTTCAGGTAGTTGAAAGCAGCTATCAAATCCACCCCCCCCCATTCTTCTCTTTGGCAGACTAAATAAGCCCTGTTCCCTTCGCCTCTCCTCATAAGTCATGTGCCCCAGCCCCCTAATAATTTTTGTTGCGCTCCGCTGGACTCTTTCCATTTTTTCCACGTCCTTCTTGTAGTGTGGGGTCTAAAACTGGACACAGTACTACAGATGAGTGTCAAGTATAATTCCAAATTCTGGACCTTAGCGTCCAAAATATGGGTACTAGCATGAATTCCCCTAAGCTTAATTACCAGCTTAGATCTGATAGGCTGCCACCAATCAGGAGTTAGAGTAGGTCACCTGATAGACTCTGGTCTCCCCCAAAAAACTTCTCTGGGGGTCCCAAGACCCAAATTTCTTGAGTCTTACAACAAAGGGAAATAAACCATTCCCTTCCCCCTCCTTTCTTCCTCCCAGCTCCTTCCCACCCTGGGAACACTAGGAGATCGCCTGATTCAACTTCTTGAATCACCACACCGAGAGGAGTGTTACCTTCCCCCTCACCCAGAAGCCGTACAGATTCAAGCTGCGTGAATCTAACACAAAGAGAAGATTTATCCTTCCCTTCTCCCCACCAATTCCCTTGAAACTTAACTAGGAGAAAAAAATCACACAGGTCTTAAAAGCAAAACTTTTAATAAAAAAAGAAAGAAAAAAGTAAAAGGTTTATCTCTGCACTTTAGATGGTAAAAAGTTACAGGGTCTTTTAACTATAAACAATAGAAACTTTCTCCAGCAGAAACACAATTTAAGCTACTTCCAGCAAGTACACATATGCAAATAAAAAAAAAAACAAATTAAAAGACTATGACCGCCTTTTCTTACTTACAATTCTGAATAGATAAGAGACTGTAGCAGGGAGATTGGCAGAAACCTGGTTGCACCTCTGGTCCCATCCAGGACCCAGAGAGAACAAAGCCAAACCCAAAACCCACAAACAAAGGCTTCCCTCCACCAGATTTGAAAGTATTTGCAGTGTTTGCCGGTCACTGTTTGTTAACCCTTTTATAGGTGAAAGAGACATTAACTCTTAGCTATCTGTTTATGACAATGAGGCCTCACCAATGCTGAATAGATGGGAATGATCACATCCCTCGATCTGCTGGCAATGCCCCTACTTATACAGCCCAAAATGCCATTAGCCTTCTTGGCAACAAGGGCACACTGTTGACTCATATCCAGTTTTCTGTCCACTGTAACCCGTAGGTCATTTTCTGCAGAACTGCTGCCTAGCCACTCGGTCCCTAGTCTGTAGCAGTGCATGGGATTCTTCCATCCTAAATGCAGGACTCTGCACTTGTCCTTGCTGAAGCTCATCAGATTTCTTTTGGCCCAATCCTCTAATATGTCTAGGTCCCTCTGTATCCTATCCCAACTCTCCAGTGTAGCAACCACTCCTCCCAGTTTAGTGTCATCTCCAAACTTGCTGATGGTGTAATCCACACCATTCTCCAGATCATTAATGAATATATTGAACAAAACTGGCCCCAGGACCAACTCTTGGGGCACGCCGCTTGATAATGGCCTCCCAGGCCAAGCCTCCCAGGCCCAACTGCAAGGGCACTGCTTGGTGGTTCTAACGGACAACAGCACAGCCATGTTTTACATCAACAAGCAAGGGGGGATCCGTCTCTCCCCCTCTTCCAGGAAGCCATTCGACTGTGGGAGTTATGCATAGCCCACTCTATTCACCTGGGAGCTTCCTTTCTTCCAAGGATCTAGAACACACTGGCATACCGCCTCTGCAGTTCCTTTCATTCGCATGAGTGGTCTCTCTGACCGGATGTCGTACACCCCATCTTCCAAAGGTGAGGGTTTCCCCAAGTTGACCTGTTTGCCACCCGATCAACAGAAAGTGACCAGCGTTCTGCTCCTTCCAGGGTCGCAGCCCAGGTTCCCTCACGGACGCATTCCTGCTGCCCTGGACAGGTCGCCTGCTCTACGCCTTTCCTCCATTCCCTCTTGTGCACAAAGTCCTGCTCAGAATCCACAGGGAGAGGGCAAAGGTGATTTTGATAGCTCCTGGCATGACATTGCCAGCACTGATACATCACACTGCTGGAGCTGTCAGTAGATGTACTGATCATGTTGCCTCTTCTCCCCGACCTACTCACTTAGGACCATAGTTGTGTCTGTCATCCCGACCTGCGGTTTCTCCACCTCATGGCTTGGAAGCTGAATAGCTTCACCCCACAGAGCTTCTGTGTTCAGACCAAGTAAGACAGGTCCTACTAGGCAGCAGGAAGCCCTTTGCTAGAGCCACATATCTGGCGAAATGGAAAAGGTTTTTGTGTTGGTGTGACCAGCGCCACACACTCCCACTCCAGGTGCTGGTATCCCTCATTTTGGAGTATCTCCTGCACCAGAAACTGCAAGGCCTGGCGGCAGCCTCCGTAATTGTTCATCTCGCTGTCATCTCGTTCTTCCACTCAGGTGCGTCTAGCCGCTCTCTTTTCGCCAGCCCTATGGTTGGTCGCTTTCTGAAAGGCTTGGACCATCTATATCCTCAGATCCATCAGCCTATCACTGCGTAGGATCTTAACCTGGTCCTTTCGAGGCTCATGGGACCCCCATTCGAACTGCTGGCCACGTACTCCTGTATTTCTCCGGGAAGACAGCCTTTCTGGTTGCCATTTTGTCCACAAGACATGTCTCCAAGCTGAAGGCCCTCATCTTGGAACTGCCTTATATGGTCTTCCACAGGGATAAGGTGAAACTGACTGCACCTGACCTTCTTCCCCAAGGTGGTGTCTAACTTTTATACCAGCCAGGACACTTTCCTACCTGTCTTTTACCCAAAACCTCCTGCTGGTCCCCAGGAACAGCAACTGCATTCTCTCAATGTCTACAGAGCCCTAGCTTTCTACATCAAGAGCACTAAGCCAACTATTCGTAGCGGTGGCAGACTGGATGAAAGGCCTCTGGTCTCCTCTCAAATATCTTCCTCGATCATGTCCTGCGTCTACACTTGTTATGAGCTGCCAACGTCAGCTCTTACCGCACACTCCACTAGGGCCCCGGCCTTGTCAGTGGTGTTCCTGGCCCAAGTGCTGAGCTAAGGGTATGTCTACACTATGGGATTATTCTGATTTTTACATAAACCAGTTTTAAAAAACAGATTGTATAAAGTCAAGTGGATGTGGCCACACTAAGCACGTTATTTTGGCGGTGTGCATCCATGTACTGAGGCTAGCGTCGATTTCTAGAGCATTGCACTGTGGGTAGCTATCCCGTAGCTATCCCATAGTTCCCGCAGTCTCCCCCGCCCATTGGAATTCTGGGTTGAGATCCCAGTGCAAAAACAGTGTCGCGGGTGATTCTGGGTAAATATCGTCACTCAATCCTTCCTCCGTGACAGCAACGGCAGACAATCATTTCGCGCTCTTTTTCCCTGGGTTGCCCTGGCAGATGCCATAGCATGGCAACCATGCTGCCCGTTTAGCCTTTTGTCACTGTCACTGTATGTGTACTGGATGCTGCTGACAGACGCGATACTGCAGTGCTACACAGCAGCATTCATTTGCCTTTGCAAGGTAGCAAGGACGGTTACCAGCTATAGCACCGTCTGCAATTGGAAATTGGCGATGACGGTTATCAGTCCTTTTGTACCGTCTGCTTCTGTCATGGATGCTCCTGGCTGGCCTCGCTGAGGTCAGCTGGGGGCACATGAACAAAAATGGGAATGACTTCCCAGGTCATTCCCTTCTTTATGCTTTGTCTAAAAATAGAATCAGTCCTGCCTAGAATATGGGGCAAGTGTACTAGAGAACCAGAGAGCACAGCTGCTCCGGGTCAGAGCCCCAGAAATCCCACAGAAATGATGAGCTGCATGCCATTCTTGGGGGTGCCCCTGCAACAACCCCACCCGTTGCTTCCCTCCTTCCCCAGCCCTCCTGGGCTACCGTGGCAGTGTGCCCCCCATTTATGTGATGAAGTAATAAAGAATGCAGGAATAAGAAACACTGACTTTTTAGTGAGATAAAATGAGGGAGAGGCAGCCTCCCACTGCTTTGATAGTCCAGGCAGTACAGATTCTTCATTAGACATGAAGGGGCGGGGGCTGATGGAGCTCAGCCCCCAATTGCTATGATGAGGAAGCTTTTGCACCATCTACTGGGAATGACCAGGAGTCATTCCCATTGTTGCCCAGGCGCCCCCGGCCGACCTCACCGAGGCCAGCCAGGAGCACTCATGGGATGATGATGATGGTTTTCTACCATTTTGTACTGTCTGCCAGCAGGAAAGGAAGGGGAGGGTGCTGTTCAGCGCCACAGCATCGCGTCTACCAGCAGCATGCAGTAGACATACAGTGACATTGAAAAATGGCAAGAAACGATTTTTTCCCCTTTTCTTTCATGGGGGGAGGAGAGGGGGTAAATTAACGAGATATACCCTGAACCACCTGGGACAATGTTTTTGACCCTTCAGGCATTGGGAGCTCATCCAAGAATGCAAATACTTTTCCGAGACTGCGGGGACTGTGGGATAGCTGGAGTCCTCAGTCTCCCTCCCTCCCTCCCTCCATGAACGTCCATTTGATTCTTTGGCTTTCCGTTACGCTTGTCACGCAGCGCTGTATGGAGTCCCTGCTGTGGCCTATGTCTGGAGATTTTTTCAAATGCTTTGGCATTTCGTCTTCTGGAGCGGAGCTCTGATAGAACAGATTTGTCTCCCCATAAAGCGATCAGCTCCAGTATCTCCCGTACAGTCCATGCTGATCAGCGCTCCATGCTGGGCAAACAGGAAATGAAATTCAAAAGTTCGTGGGGCTTTTCCTGTCTACCTGACCAGTGCATCCGAGTTCAGATGGCTTTCCAGAGTGGTCACAATGGTGCACTGTGGAATACCGCCCCGAGGCCAATACAGTCGAATTGCGGCCACACTAACCCTAATCCGACATGGCAATACCGATTTCAGCGTTACTCCCCTCGTCAGGGAGGACTACAGAAATCGGTTTTAAGAGCCCTTTAAATTGATATAAAGGGTTTCATTGTGTGGATGGGTGCAGTGTTAAATCGGTTTAACGCTGCTAAATTCGGTATAAACACCTAGTATAGACCAGGCCTAAGAAATCTGCGGGGCACCACTTGGTCCTCGGTGCATACCTTCACCTCGCATTATTCCATCATCCAGCATGGCTTTCAGTAGAGCGGCGCTGGAATCAGTGTTCCCTAACTCCGACCCCACTGCTTAGGTAAGGCTTGAGAGTCATCTAATTGGAATTGATGATGAGCAATCACTCGAAGAAGAAAAAACGGTTCCTCACCTCTTATAGCTGTTGTTCTTCGAGATGTGTAGTTCATATCCATTCCAAACCTGCCCCCCTTCTCCTCTGTTGGAGTAGCCAGCAAAAGAACTCAAGGGGTGCTGTGTCAGCAGGGTCATAAACTGAGCACCATGGAGGGGCCACTCCAGTGGGCTCCACAGCTTACCCAACGGATGCTGCTAGGGGAAGAACTTTCTGACGGCCGTGCACACAGCACGCGCATGCCTAATTGGAATGGATATGAGCAGCACATCTCAAAGAACAACAGTTACAAGAGGTGAGTAACCATTTTTTTAGAGTCATTGTGGACATTTTACTGACACTGGGTACTCCACAGGAAACAGTTCCTTAAGCAAGTCTCATTTATAGTTTGCCACTGTTTTGTACAATGAATACAACCACACAGATTATGAAGTACAAAAGCATTATATTGATTTGTCTCTGAGTAAAAGAGGGCATGAGCCATGTTGCGAAGAGCCCAATTATACGAGGGAGCCATTCTCTGCCACTAGTAGATTTTATGCCTATTTTTTCAGCACACCAAAATTATTTTGATAATACTTCACATTTATATTGTGCATTCCATCTAATGACCTCAAGGTGCTGTACAAATATTTAAGTTTTCTGAAAACCCCAGAGGAACCTGGCAGTGTTAGCCTCATTTTGCAGAAGATAAAACCGAGGCACAGAGGAACTAAAATGTTTTCTTCATAGTCACACAGGAAGTCTGTGGCATAAATTGAGAATATAAACCAATATTCTGACTCCTAGACTTGTGCCCTAAAGAAAATAACCCTCCTGTTCAAATTAACATTGACTTGACTTTCCTTTCTATCTTTCTCTGCTGGCTGCAGAAAAAAACAGGACAAATAATGTTGAACAGTTTTTCTGGAAAAGCTTTATTTTTAAAGAAGAAAATCACTGTGCAAGAAGCTGCAAGCTCTCATGAGATTCAAACTTATTTTTTATTGTAAAAATCCATGAAATTGTTGGTTGTTGGGAAATTCTTTGTTCTTTTTTCTGTTCAGCTTTCATAGGGTGATAGCATGGAAAGCAGCTGTTGTGGTTCCATGTAAAGTGGCTTTCATCTGGTGGGAAGTAACTTATCACATGAACTACTTCATGCTGGAAGACCAGCTTCTGCATTATTTCTTTCTGTAACAGTAATTATAGACTAAAGATGTTTTCTTAAGGAAAGTTTAAGAAAGTGCAACAGTTTACAATTAGGTTTACAAGCAACAGTTAATAACATAGCATTGTTCAGTGTAATATTCAGATTATCTTCACAGAGAGTGCTTGAGAGAGATTTTGAAACTGGAACATAACTTAGGGAATTAGTTAATATTTTTACATTTTTAAAGACACTTCGGCCTCCAGGTTCAGAAAACAATAGAAGATAATTTATGTCAAGGAGTATAGAGAAGAATGTTATATCTACCTTCTGTTCTGTTCCCTCTCTCCACCCCTAAGAAACAAATGAACATATGTTTCATGTAGTTGAGGTAGTAATTGAGGCCGGCTCTTTGTCATGGCAAAAAATACAAAAGTAATTTTACTTTAAAACATAATATTTTAATTTGTTATGGAAAATTCTGAGAAGTCGATATCCCTTATTTTAAGTAACAATTATATAAAACCATTCAACATTTTTAGATGGCCTTAAACTATTAAACCATAATCCACTACAATGGATTTAGCTAAAATTGAAAATGTTGTTCATGGAGGAGAAGTCCTCATTAAGGATTAAGACGATAAAGACTGATTTTCATTAAAATAAATGCTAAAAGTCACAGAGGTAAGGGCTACAGCAAACACACAGTCTTAGCTAATACTTACTAATATTTGAAGATAGTATGTTAAATTTGTGCAGAAGAAACTTGCAGCATGTCATAATGATTTGTAGATGTAGGATGCTTTCTGAGGGTTTAGGAGTGCTTCCCTATTCAGGAATTCACTTTTAATAAGTGTTAAAAGTTATAGTCAATGGGATTTCAGTTAAATATGTGCTTAAGTCGTGTTGGCACATGTTTAAAGATTTTCCTGAATTAGGAGCAAAAGTATATGCGTTTTTTAAAAGACTAGTAAGTATCAGGTTTTTCCTTAGACTATTCATTTCAATATCCTTCTGTGCCGCTAACCTTCCTTTCTGGAGATTCTTAGTATTGTGATTCTCTCACTTTCTTCTTTCCTTTTTCAGAAGAAAAGAGGTATATCACATAGGACACAGGTCGGCAACCTTTGGGACGCGGCCCACTAGGGTAAGCACCTTGGCAGGCTGGGCTGGTTTGTTTACCTGCTGCGTCCTCAGGTTCGGCCCATCATGGCTCCCACTGGCTGTGGTTCGTCGCTCCAGGCAAATGGGGACAGCGGAAAGCAGCGACCGCACATCCCTCAGTCCGCGCCGCTTCCCGCCGACATTAACATTTCTTTACTTTGGATTTTTCTTAGGCATTCTACAGATTGCAATAACAGGGTTTTTCACATTTATTATTTTTATTGGTAGTTTTTACAACTTGTTCTAATTTTAGTATTCCTTGACTGAAATAATTTTGCTGGAATTCCCTAATTTAGAGGATTATTTTCCTTTATTTATTTATTTGTTTGTGTTTCCTTTTAATCAAACTCCTTCATAATACTTCTGCTGGATTACCCTGATATATTTTGCAGTGAGAGTAAGTTGAACCTCTTTAGCTTTTCTATATAAAAACTATTTGGAATCTTCCTGGATGTCCTATATAATACTTATCCCAGAACATTATACACTGCTACCTCGATATAATGCCACTCAATATAACATGAATTTGGATATAATGTGGTAAAGCAGTGCTTGGGGGGAGGGGTGCACACTCCAGTGGATCAAAGCAGGTTCAGTGTAACACGGTTTCACCTATAACGCAGTAAGATTTTTTTGGCTCCCAAAGACAGCGTTATATTGAGGTAGAGGTGTAGTTTCAGTGTAAAGGTGATCTAAACAGAATATTCTTTGAGGTTTAACTAGTGGTTTTATTGTAGTAACCTTTTAATTTATAATTAAGTCATATGATCTCCACTTCCCCATTCTTTTAGCTACTTCCAAGTTCTTGGCCAGTAATTGAAAAAAATTCCTACAATAACACTGAAATTTCTTTCCTAGGCCCCAGTTCAGCAAACACACTGTTAAACTATATTTGATTAATTTTATTCAATACATTGGTACTAGTCATTCGTGAAGTTAAGAATGAGTCTAAGGACTGGTCTAAACTACACAGTTGGGTCAATATAAGCTACCTTATGTCAAGTTAATAATGAATGTGTCTACACTGCCAGATCCCTTCTGCAAACATAACTTGCCTGCTACGTTGACTTAATTACTCACCTCCACAAGAGGCATAGCTCTTAATTCAATGTAGTTAGGTCATCGTAGTGGCAGTGTAGACACTGCATTGCTTAAGTTGATCCAACTGGCATCCAGGAGGTGTCCCACAATGCTCTGCTCTGACTGCTTTGGTAAACGTTTTCAACTCTGCTATAGAGAGCAAACAGCCCCTTCGATGTGGAAAGCTCACCTGCCCAGCTGATTGTGATGGTTCCATGCTCAAACGCACTCTAGCCCGGTGTGACACTCTGTACCTCAGGGAAACACCCAGCACCCCCATGTTTATCCTTGTAAAATGATTGTGTGGTATACAATGCAAAGTTTGTCATGTCAGTTATCTTCAGAAGGCTCATGATGCATTGAGCACTGTTGTTACAGCAATGTTATAGTGATGTTATAGGTTATAATTTCATGTATATAGTTATTGGGCTGAAAATGTGTCTTCATGACTTAAAATAAGGCCAGGCAAAAACTCTCCAAGAGCAGAGAGGCAATTCACACTTCATCAGGGCAGGTATGGGACAAACCCAGCCCAGCCTCACAGGAACAAAGGACACTGGCCTAGGCAGCAACAAAAGGATCTGTTGGACTCTGAGTCATCCCTCTTCCTTTGGTCAGTTTGGGACTGCAATGAGGTAATGCTTACCTGACTCTGAAGGGGTGGAGCACGGCCAAGAGGGAAAAAAGAACATAACAGGGAGAGACATTTGCCATGCTCTCTCTTCCACCTCCATCTACATACGTCACCATCAAGCGACTGAAGTGCTGATCAAAGGGGAGAGCCTGGCTGAAGGGCAACCAGGCAGTCTGTGATGAGAAGCATCTAAGTTTGTAAGGGCACTGAAAGTGTTAAAATCAGCTTAGAATGTGTTTTGCTTTTATTTAATTTGACCAAATCTGCTTTGACTTATAATCACTTAAAAACTATCTTTGTAGTTATTAAATCTGTTTGTTTATTCTGCCTGAAGCAGTGTGTTTGGTTTGAAGCCTGTCAGAGGCTCCCCTTAGGAGAACAAGTCTGGTACATATCAATTTGTTAAATTGACAAACTCATATAAGCTTGCAGCATCCAGTGGGCATAACTGGACACTGCAAGATGAAGGTCCTAGGTTTGTGTCTAGGACCAGAGGTATTGGCTGGTGTCATTTGGTTGCACAATCCAAGGAGCAGCTTACATGCCAGAGGCTGTGCGTGAACGGCCCGGGAGTGGGGGTTCTCACAGCAGAGTAGGGTAAGGCTGGCTCCCAGAGTCAAGGATTGGAGTGACCTAGCAGATCACTGGTCCAGATAATACCCGGGGAATGTCACACCGGAGTACACAGGAAATGATGGATCTTCTTGGTCTGTGGGGAGAAGAGGCTGTGCAGGCACAGCTTCGCTCCGGTCATAGAAATGTAGACATCTATGAACAGATAGTGTGGGGCCTGGGCGAGAAGGGCTGTACCAGGAACAGACAGCAGTGCCGCATGAAAATCAAGGATTTGCAGTGAGCATACCAAAAGGCAAGGGAGGCGAACAGTCGCTCTGGTGCAGCACCACAGACATGTCGCTTTTACAAGGAACTGCATGCGATTCTCACCGGCAACCCTGCCATGACCCCCAAGAGCAGAGTGGATACCTCTGAGGAGTCAGAGTCCTGGGTCAGCACAGGCAACGCTAAGGAGGAGGTTTTGAATGAGGAAGAGGAGGAGAATGGGAGACAGGCAAACGGGATCCATTCTCCCAGAGATCTAGAAGCTGTTTGTAGTCCAGGCAGTTGCAGAACAGCATCGTGGCCAAGCGTGGTGCCGGGGAAGGAACCTCTGGTGAGTATGGTATTTTAAATAATATTTTGGGGTCACATGTTCTTATATTCTATTTTTTATTAAAATTAACAGGGTGAGTTAGAATAGCTATCTGCTTCCCAGTGGCCGCACCAGCTAGGTAGAGAGTCCCCACAAAAATGGCTGTTGATGTACACAAGGATGGCCTGGGAATCTTCCATAGAGATCTCCAGGAAACTTTAATGGAGGTACTCTGCAATCCATTGCAGAAAGTTTCTATGGAGGGCTGCCTTATTTCTTCCATTGTTGTAGGATACTTTCGCACTACTCCAGTATTAATTCAGCTGGCATCATTGAAGTACACAGCATAGCAGCGTATGGACCTGTTCTGTACCCCGACACATGCAGCATCTGTTCCTTTGCTGTATCTGTTGCCCTCAGGAGAGTGATATCAGCTAGAGCCACCTAAGGGAGACAATGGTAGTTTTCATTGCAGCTACTTGTACCACAAATGATGGTGTCTGTCCAAACAATAGTGCCTGTGTTCCTCCCACCCTTGTGATTTTTCCACCCCTACCTCCCAATTTCCAAAACATGGTTGTAGTTTGGGTGACAGGGTAGTACTGACCTTTAGAAACTCTGAGTTTTGGGCAATAGCTAACAGCAGCGGCCCTGGGATGGACTGGAGAGAAGAGAAATTTTGTGGTTTGGATTCGCCACTGCAATCACCCCCCTGGCACAGCCTCTGCCAAGGATTGTAGTTTGGGAGGATGAATGCTGGTCCCTGATCTCCAGGCAATGCCAATGTTTTACAGGGGAAGTGGCATGGTCCCCTGCTCACCTCTGGTCCCACCACACATTGCCCACCCCATGCTGATGATGATCCGGTGCCCCTGTCCCACTACCATACTCACCATGGCTGGGACAGCAAACTGGTACAGTGAATACCTGGTGTAAATGAAAATGTTCTGACTTAAACTTGCATGAAATAAGGGAAGTGATTTTTATATAGCAACTCTGCACTAGACACTGGGTCTGTACTAACGGTTGCTTTGTTCTTTCCATAGCTTACAGCTGAAAGTGTGGACTTCAGCTTTTCCTCCATAGCAGTGGAGAGGCTCTTCCAGATAAGACAAAGGGGAAAGAGAACATGTGATGACATGTTTAATGAGATTAAAAATGCCTCTGGGACAGTGGACACTGAGCAGAGGATGTGGAGAATTTCTCTATCTGAAAAACTGGACATGGACATAGTGAGCAGAAGAGAGAGTGTGGCACACAGCAGAAGATGCTGGGAATTGTGAGGGAACAAACAGCCATGTTGAGGCATCAGGTTGACCTTCAGGAGAAGCACCTTCAGGCTAGACTCCCTCTGCAGCCCCTGCACAATGGCATTCCAGCACCATAATATTCTCTCTTCCTCTCCCCAAACATTCCCAGAGGTGAGGTGGGAAGCTGCAATATCCCTTCAACTCGCCCCCGGAGGAGGGTCCTAAGAATAAAAGCAGCACATACAATGATGTGTGAAAAGCAAGGCCACTGTGCTTTTAAAGATAAGCTGACTGTGGTTTTCCCCTCCAATTTTATTCCACCATGTGTCCAAGGTTAAATTCTATTTGTGTTCTTTAAGTCTCAGTATGTTTCTTCAATAAAAGTCCATGTCTTGAGAATGAATTAATCTTTATTCATTTAAAAGTGGGGGGAAGGAGAAAGGAGACAGACCGGTAAACTGAGTAAATAGAGGGGATGTGCTGGAGACAAAAACCCAGCAGTAACAGCAAGGTTCACACTGAGAAGGCAAAATACAGAGAAACAGTGCATATTATTGTACATCATTACTGAAATAGATTTTCAAAGCCTCCCTGAGATGCACTGCTCCACACTGAGCTCTTCTTATGGCCCTGGTATCTGTCTGCTCAAAATTAGCAGAAAGCCTATCCACCTTCATGCTCTACCCCTGTGGAAACTTCTCTCCCTTTGCCTCACAGATATTATAAGCACACAACAGGCAGCTGTAACAATGGGGATATTGCTTTCACTGAGGTCTAACCTAGTAAGCACACTGAACCGGTGACCCTTTAAATGGGCAAAGGCACATTCCATCTCCACTCTGCACTTTTTGAACCAATCCTTGGTGTCCGGCTTCATGAGCCATGAAAATAAGGTAGGCTGGGCCTCTCAGGATCATTATTGGCATTTCAGCATCACCAGTGGTGATGGTTCATTCTGGAAAGAAAGTCCCTGCTTGCAGCTTTCTGAACAGACAGGAGTTCCTAAAGATGTGTGCGTTATGCACCTCTCCCAACCATCCCACATTGCAATGTTCTGCATGGTGACTCTTCTCATAGCTCTGAAAAACAATCATGCATCGCTGAATGGGGTCCATGCTTCTCAGGATATGGCATACATGTGGCTATGCCAGCTTTTTGAAGAAAGGCACAAAATATTATGGAGTCTAACTGAAATCAGGGGAGAGAGAGAGAAAACTGTATCATGGGATGTTGAAGCCTTGTTCCCGGTCCCCCCCACCCATAATAATGTTTTGGTCGGTCCCATGAGCCATTGCAAGTCCATCCCAGAACCCCCTGTGGCAAATTTCATTGTGGCAATAGCTACTCACAATGCATTGCTCTCTGCATTGATGCAAGTGCTGCTGGTGAGGACATGCTCCACTGATACAAGTTGCGTGGTGTGGACACGTGCTACTGACTTAATTACTGTGGTGGCTGGATATGAATTTAACTGAAGTTAACTTCAGTTTGTGGTATAGCTATACCCTAAGTGTTTCTAATATTTAGGCTTTATTCCGTAAGCAGCATTATTAGTGTACACCAATGCCCTGTCTACACTGTAAAGATTTCATTTAATATCAGTGGGAATTTATAGGTAATCTCATTGAAATTTAATGTTTTAAACCTGGCATAATCTGGATTCAGGCCAGGATATGGAAGTGAAAATGACTTAGTGATGCTGATGGATAATATCCTCATATTAATGGATGGAGAATTGATAACCATTATCTTTCTCCTGGACTTCTCTGCATTTGAGACAGCTGATCATGAGATGCGGCTGTATCACCTGAGAAAGTGGTGGGTGTTCAAAAAAATGTGCTAAAATCGTTTGATTTGAGTCCTTCCTAAAGGGATGCTGGTGGGCATCTTGAAGAGTTCACAGCTGTGGGGAAGTTTACTTTGGTTGAGGTACAAACCCATAACTGGTTAATTCGATCTATAGTTTTGAACCTGTATAGAAAGATGTTTTGATTGTCAAAAAATTACACTTTTGGTGAATACTCTATAAAATTAAAGGAACAATAAATGCAATAAATAAACTCTAGAATTCACACAAAGTTCTTTCCATT
This sequence comes from Gopherus evgoodei, assembly GCF_007399415.2. Classification (NCBI taxonomy): domain Eukaryota; kingdom Metazoa; phylum Chordata; order Testudines; family Testudinidae; genus Gopherus; species Gopherus evgoodei. Next base: position 56,666,128 of record NC_044326.1, read on the forward strand.
CTCACACTAGACTCCATAAGGTCTACTTAGATCTTTTCATGCAAATCTATTTTACTGGGGAAGTGCTTAGATACCGTGGTGATATTAATCCCAGAAATAGATATTAAGAATTCTGCAATAAAATGTTGTCTAAATCAAACTTATTTTCTTCATAGTTTGCTCTTCAACAATGAAAGTTAGAAGAAATACTATTACTCTTTTTTTATAAACTGGACTCAAAGTGGCAACTCTTGTAACTAGGAATTCGGTTAATCAGATTTGTCTTTCTTGCTAATAGACAAACATATAGGCTAAAATATAAAGAAAGAATCAATACTCACTAAAGTCCTAGCTCCTGTCTTTTCAAACTTAAAAGAACACTTTAGATTTAGTATCTGAAAATTCTTCTTCTTCATAAAGATGAAATTCTCTACTTTAATTCCAAGAAGCAGATCCTCATCTGTTGAATATTGTCACAAATCCATTGACTTCAAGACATTGCTTTAATGACAGTTGATACTAGCTGAGAATCTACACCGAGATCTCTAACCATGATTGCAAGTCAACTCATACTTCTAACCAAAATCATGTTCAAAACAAGTAATTTCTAGAAAGGGAATGAAGATTTCTTACTGACTTGTTTACAGGTTTGAGTAATTTTATGCATGTATTCGCTCATGTCTAAAGTGCTAAGACCTACTTCTTTACTTTGAAGCAGTTCTTGAGAGAGAGAGAAGCATTTGCAGTACTGATACAGTGGCTCTCAACACATAAAATTAACTTATACATATAACAGATTGTATTCTGCTAATATTGGTTACAGAGGTTTAATAATTGGAGATAAGTATATCTCCTAGAACTGGAAGGGACCTTGAAAGGTCATTGAATCCAGCCCCCTGCCTTCACTAGCAGACCAAGTACTGATTTTTGCCCTAGACCCCTAAGTGGCCCCCTCAAGGATTGAACTCACAATCGTGGGTTTAGGAAGCCAATGGTCAAACCACTGAGCTATCCCTCCCCTCCAAATGCTGACACAAGTGCTATTACTTTCTGCTGTACAATGGCAGTAATCCTAGAAATCTCATATTAGACTTTGACTTTTTTGGTGCCAATCTAGTTACAATACCTATTCATAGATTCATAGACTGTAGGGCTGGAAGGGACCTCGAGAGGTCATTGAGTCCAGTCCCCTGCCCTTATGGCAGGACCAAATACTGTCTAGACCATCCCCGATAGACATTTATCTAACGTACTCTTTAAATATCTCCAGTGATGGAGATTCTGCAACCTCCCTAGGCTGGCTGTTCGAGTGTTTAACCACCCTGACAGTTAGAAACTTTTTCCTAATGTCTAACCTAAACTTCCCTTGCAGCAGTTTAAGCCCATTTCTTCTTGTTCTATCCTTAGAGGCTAAGATGAACAGGTTTTCTCCCTTCTCCTTATGACACCATTTTAGATACCTGAAAACTGCTATCATGTCCCCTCTCAGTCTTCTCTTTTCCAAACTAAACAAACTCAGTTCTCTCAGCCTTCCTTCATAGGTCATGTTCTCTAGACCTTTAATCATTCTTGTAGCTCCTCTCTGGATCCTTTCCAATTTCTCTACATCTTTCTTGAAATGCGGTGCCAGTTGAGGCCTAACCAGCGCAGAGTAGAGCGGAAGAATGACTTCTTGTGTCTTGCTCACAGCACACCTGTTAATGCATCCCAGAATCATGTTTGCTTTTTTTGGACCAGCATCACACTGTTGACTCATATTTAGTTTGTGGTCCACTATCAGGGGCGGCTCCAGGCCCCAGTATGCCAAGCGCATGCTTGGGGGGCGGCATGGCACGGCGGGCGCGCTGCCAGTTGCCGGGAGGGCATCAGGCAGCCAGCCTTCGTCGGCATGCCTGCGGAGGGTCTGCTGGTCCCGCGGCTTCGATGGAGCTGCGGGACCAGCAGACCCTCTGCTTGCACGCCTGCGGGAGGTCCACTGGAGCGGCAGGACCGATGACCGGCAGAGTGCCCCCCGTGGCATGCCGCCGTGCTTGTGGCGGCGAAATGTCTAGAGCCTCCCTGTCCACTATAACCCCTAGATTCCTTTCTGCCTTACTCCTTCCTAGACAGTCTCTTCCCATTCTGTTTTTTTTTAAAGAAAGGATTCCTCTTCCTCAGATGTGTAATTCATCTAAAATAATCTCACTGAGTTACAGATATATAGCTAGCAAGTGCACAATAGAATTCTGTAAATCAGTAAACTGATTTAAATAAGGCCAGTGTCTTCACATACATGAATAGCATATTCCACTAAGGTCCTCTCATCACTCTTATAAAAAGAAAGATCAACTGTTTATATCTCTTGATCAGTGTAACAAGATACAGGAACTTCAGTGAGTCAAAACAACAGATGTTCTCTCTTATTCCAAACAAGAAGAGGTGGAAGGAGAAAGACTGTATCCACAGCTTGCTGAAGCTGAACCCAAGGAAGACAAAGGTGATGCTAGTGGGCAGAGGAAGGTATTCTGAAGATCTTGCAGGCAGGTTGAATTCTCCACTGGCTGAAGATACCCACCCACCACTGATCTGTTCAGTCCATACTGTAGGAGTGCTCTTGGATTCCTATCTGATACTGAGCTTTTGCTTTGCAGCATCCGTGAGTAACACTTTCTACCATCTCTGCTTGGCTAGGAGAGACTGTTCTATCCTGGTGGGCAAAGACCTGGATTAATTTATTCATGCTTTTGTCACATCTCTGCTGGATTACAGCAATTTAGTATACTTGGGCATAAAGATTTCAGCATTTAGGGAACTCTTACTGGTACAGAATGCTGAAATGTGTCTCCTCAGCACTCAGGCCACTGCAGACACATCCAATCTGTCCTCTGCTCTCTACAGAGTCTTCCCATAGAATTTCAAATCAAGTACGTAAGTACTTGGTACTTATCTCAAAGTGGTGCAGGCTCATAATATCCAAAAATTTATCTAAAGCTCAAAGGACAGACTGCTCAAGTTCAATGGACAAAGACTGCTGTCCACAATTATGCTATTCTGGCCACGTCCAGACTAGGTATTAAAATCGATTTTAGATACGCAACTTCAGCTACGGGAATAACGTAGCTGAAGTCGAATTTCTAAAATCGAGGTACTCACCAGTCTGGACGGCGCGGCATTGATGTCCGCGGCTCTCCTTGTCGATTCCGGAACTCCGTTCGGATTGATGGAGTTCCGGAATCGATGTAAGCGCGCTCGGGGATCGATACGTCGCGTCCAGACTAGACGCGATATAGCGATCCCCGAGCTATCGATTTTAACCCGCCGATGCCGCGGGTTAGTCTGGACGAGGGCTCTGACACAATGGAACTTTCTACAATAAGGGGAAAGCTAGCCTGTGCCAGGAGATAGAATTTCTCTGGGAGGCAGGGTGCATGTGGGCAGTTGAGATTGTGGAATGAACTGTCCCCAGAAACTAAAGACCTTCACAGACCTTACCATTTTCTGCTCCAAGTCAAGGCACATTTCTTTGATCTTGCCTTCTCTAATACACACATATCAATGGATATTTTTGTGAGGATCGATGGGTGTCCAGGCAACCCTCCCATTCCAGCTGCCATCTGGCAGCTTGCTACTACCTGTTTGGCTGATGGCTAACAGAACCATAGCCCTACCAGGGGCACTGTCCACAAGAATCCTGTCTAGAGGAACACTCAGCCCCACTGATTGTTCCAGCTATGCTGTTTAAGCTGTAAAGAGGCACAGGAAGTTGTCCATTCAGCTGAGTGAGTTTCTGGATGTCTGCTTCATTGGATCTTGCCTTCTTGACTAACTTCTGAGCTCTGGCTCCAAACTTTGGCTCAATTCTCTGAGTCTAATTCTGGCTCTGATTTTTGGCCCTGGCTTTGGCCTCTGACTTCATTTCTGACCTTTTGCTCCAATTCCAGACTCTGACTCTGGCTTGCCCCTTGGTTCTGGTATCTGGCCTCTGGTTTTGAACCCCAGCTAAGTTTCCTGGTACATGACTCCTGCTCTGACCACTAGGCATGACCAGCAAATGAAAAGATGGGAGTTGCCAAGTGGTGGGTCAGTGCTAACGAGGCCAATTCAATCAGAGTAGAAGTGGCTCTTTCCCAAACACCCTCTTTTGGCCTTCCAAAAAATCTCCCAACTTCACCAAGCTTATTGTCAGAAGCAAGCTCCCCACTGACTAGGACATCCCAACTCGGAGCAGTATCAGACCCCGCCATAACAACAGATGCAAATCCTGCAGCCATATCTCCACTGCTACGATGATCAATACCCCTCACACCATACCTTTCAAGATGTATGGGTCCTACACATGCCTGTCACAAGAACTAGTGTACTTCATCCAGTGAATCACAGGCACCAATAACTATGTGGGTGATGCTAGACAATCTCAATGCTCTTGAATGAACATACGCAGAAGAATGATAAAAGACAAAAAAACACTATCATCTATGGGCAGTGCTTAATTTGTAATGAAAGAGGTGCCAGGTTCAAGCAATTAGGTGCTGGGGTTCAACGTTCAACCAATTTTTTTTTTTATATTGATAACTGATGCAGCAAGCCCAGAGGTGCTGGGACTATGAACTGCCGTGCCTAGAGGTGCGGGGTCTAAGTCCTGGCAAGCCCCAGCACAAATTAAGCACTGTCTATGTGCATACACTTTTGACAAAATGGTCATTCCATATTTGACTTCTCTGTACTCATCCTCAAAGGAAAGCTGCACAATGTTTTCAAAAAACAAGCCTAACTCTGCTAGACATGAAACATAATAGAATTAATACAGATATTGGTTTTATGTCTTGTTACAGTTATCTGTAACTCACTATCTCTCCTTTGTCCTGTGACTGCAGAGGTTTTAATTGCTCACATCCTTCATTTGAATGGTTTCTTGCAACATGTGTTAACTCTTTATGCTTAACAATCTGTTCTACCTTTTATTTAGCCGTTGACATTCTGATTATCTTTCCCAGACCAGAAGAAGAGCTCTGTGGTGCTTGAAAGCTTGTCTCTTTCACCAACAGAATTTGGTCCAATAAAACATATTACCTGACCCTTTTTGGCTCTCTCACATCCTGGGACCAGTTGGGTACAACAACATTGCATCTAGTGAAGTGGGTTCTATCCCACACAAGCTCATGCCCAATAAATTTGTTAGTCTCTCAGGTGCCACAAGGACTCGTTGTTTTTATTGTTTAATCTGAGTCAGAACAGCCCACAGTGGGGATACTTGGAACTAGACTGCTGCCTTTTCAAACAATGACTTTGCTAACTGTTTGAATCAGATTCTTTCTATCTATCTATCTAATCTATCTAAAATCAGCAGGGCATTTTCTGTTAGTGCTTTCTGTCAGCAATTACCCCACTACCTTTTTCCTTACAGCACACTGCCACTTTTCAGAAAGAGGAATTTATTCATTTTCCAACTGGAAAGAATTTAAACAGATTATAGTGTTCTCCTTACATACTAAGTAAGAGAAAGTCATGGCAGTTTGGTCTTGTCATAGCACAAAAAAATTCTTCTAATGGTTTTATGGAAATTATACAGATTTCCTGAAGCATGAAATCACCAAAGTGGGTCCCAATAGTAGCAGCATGTGTCAAAACACTTGTTTTTCCTTAAGTGGAAATGTTTAATTGTCTGAGCCCAGCGATAGAAAAGTAGATGTCACTTTCAGCACATGCTCTGAAGTCAAAACTATAAGCATAATCTGAAATACGTCTGACTTCCAGAGCTCAAGTGGTCAGACTTTAAAATATAAATTTAAAATGAAAACTCAGTTAAGCACATACTGTAAATAGGTTTTTCCATGACTAAAAAATGCCTTCTTCAGTTTTTGAAATCCTTCTAGCACTTCTAGTTTGCTTCTGAGATCAGATATCATGAGTCATGGGAAAATCTTTTGTATCAATGATGTTATGAAAAGAGACATCCTGGGATAGCATTAAACCAGAAAATGCCAGGATATTATTAATAAGAAGTCTCTCAGAACCCTGGGTGAAATCCTGGCCCCCTTGAAATCAACAGGGGTTTTCACTCCATGTACTGAATGAAAGTCTTATTTTTTAGGAGAGTTGGAATCCTTCAGTGTCATTGAAGCACATTGCAAAATCATAATTGTTTCTGGTTTTTAGAATACTGTACTTGCAGTAAGTTTTCTGGTGGATTTTAAAAATAGACCCCCTAACAACTAAATCTGGGCAATTTGAAAATATCAAGGAAGCTGTGCCTTAGGTTATTTATAGTTTGACAGGAATAGTTACTAGGGTCTGTGCAGATGATATTTGTTTCTCATGTTTCTGCTAGTCAAGCAGCCTAGAGTCTTCTGCTAGTGCTCTCCGAGATCTGTAAAGTATCAGTAAGGGGTCTCTACCCCATTTTGCTGGAAGCAAATTCCTTTATGTCTCTGGGAGCCACACAGGGCAAAAAGGAATCTATGGTTGCTATGTGAAAACTTGAAAATCTTTCTATCCTTTCATTAGTTTCTACAGACTTAATCTCTTAGCTTCAGTGAATGTAGCACAGAGAAATCATATTTTCTATGCTGCTGTTAGTTCATCTCTTGCATTTTTATTGAATATTACTAGCTAGAGCACATCATCATCCAAAACTGGTAGATCTTTTGAAATAGAAATAAGATATTTCCTACCTGTAAACTGTTTAATTCAGATCTTACAATTTGAAACATGCCCTGTATTGAGTAAACTTAGCAGAGGATAGGTTTCCTTTTAATCTATTCTGTTTGTTTCTCTCAGGGAAGTACTCCAGTAGTTCCTCTGTGTAAGCAAAACAGCAAATATTTCTTTTGGCAGGAAAATTCTTTTTACTAATTTGTTCATTTGCATGCCTGTGATGAACAGAATTGTAAATCCATCAAGAACCTGTCCTTCAGACTGGTGGCCTTAAATCACAGAACACCATTTTATAGGCATGAACATTTCCTTTTGTTTCCAGGATTTAACAGGGTGAAAATAAATTTGGTGTTTTAAATTACCAATTCAAGATTTGTTGTGGTAGAAACATCTTTCAGTATTTACCTTTCAAAATTACTAGCTGTAAACTTTACTCCCCACTCGTGCAAAGTAAAAGACTCCAGACCCCAACTACTGCATATCCAAGGCTAAATTCTGTACTAATGTACAGTTCATGCAACCTTCTTGGGTGTAACCTGTGGAGTTACACTGGATGTAGTTCAGTGCAGGATTTTGGCTGTTATTGATTGGCAATAATAAAGCCCAAATAGTTTTGTTTTGGCAAACAAAAACATAAGGAAAATCAACAAAGGTATATTGCATTAGGGCTGTGTACTTTCTTCTTTGCCAGAGTATAGAACCTAGTTGAATTTCAGCATAGACTGGATAGGTGGTTGCCCTATTTATTTACACTGCTGGAAAAGGCCAGACAGCTAGAGGCCTCTGTTCTGGGACATTATTCCTGGAAGTATGGCTGTAGAAAGCTAGAATATAAGCTCTCCTTTGTGAGTGTGACGGCATAGAACCCTGTTGTTGAAGTGTACCTGAGGCCATAGAATCTTTATTACAGCAGTAACATTTGGGGGCAAAGGTGTGTGTTTCCATAAGCCTTTTGACTGATAATATAAACAGCCCTACCCCACCTAACATTCCGCAGTTCATCTCTACCTTGTAAAGCCACGTGATAGTGGGGAAGTTGGGGTGATCAATATGGCTTTATGAGGGTAAGCCTATTTGGAGAGCAGGAGTTTTGAAAGATAGGTAACCCCTTTTATGCCTTCATGAGTACACCTCCATAGGATCCCACTGCTGTATCCCACAGTATCCTCCTAAATGGAGAGGGCTTTAGGAAAGCCAGCATCTTCTCCATTTTAGGGATGTGGAAACTAAGACTTACCCAAGGTCACATAGCAGGTCAGGTCAGTGGCAGAGTCCGGAATAGAATCCACGTCTTCCGACTTCAGTCTTGTGCCCTCTGCACTGAATTATGTTGGCTGAAAAAGACAGAGACTGAGCTCCTTTAAACTGTCAAGGGCACATCTGTAAATTCTAGAGGAGTGAGTTCAGCTCCATGGAACAGTTCAGGCAGTGCACACTGTAATCCAATTAACTTCCCTATGAAGAAAACTAGAGAGCATGAGGCAGCTGCAGGCAGGTCCCAGTGGGGCGGGGAGAAAGAAAACAAAACACTGGATGCTGGCAGAAATGCAGAATTTCATGACATCTTAAAAAAATGCCAAATACTGTGGTCATGGAATCTGACTCTTATGTGGGTTTGAGTGGCTCAGCTGGATATTCACATCTGAGCTATTGCTTTAAGCTCTTTGCAGACTTAGGGCTGCTCTACACTGGAAATTTACATCAGCATAGCTACATCTCTCCAGGGAAATTCTCATCCCTTAGAGACATAACTATGCTGACCTAACCCTCAGTATAGAGAGCACTAGGTAGATGGAAGAATTCTTCTGTCAATCTAGCTACTGCCTCCTTGGAAGGTGGATTAACTACAGCATTTGAAGAGTAGACATAGCCCTAGGCAAATGACACTACATCAGTTTACACATTTATTTCCACAACTGCTAGCAATCCTTTTTTTTAATGAAAGTTCAAATTCTGGAACGCTATTATGCAGAATAGTATGGATGCCATGGCAAACTGCAGACATGGAGTTGAAGAATAAGTGGGCGCTGATTGCAGGGGTCACTAAGAGCACTGCTTAATAAAGAATCTTGTCTGGGCAGTATTATTTGACTGCTATTGTACGTCTTTTGAAGGGATGCTCATTTGTAATGACTGTTAATTATGACATGTGCTCAATGAAAATAAATGCATATTATAAACACAAAACTACATTAAAAAGGACATTAAGGATGCAAAGTCAAGCATTTAAAAGTTAGGAAATGCCAGAATTAAACTTGCATATGTAGCCTTCATTCCCCCACCTTGTGAATGCACATGCATTATTATATAGTCTTTAATTACTAGATCCCATCATATTTTTTTTACATAAGGACCACTGCCTCCATCAATAGAGCTCTGCGCAGATATACATTTATATTCGCGGATATCAATCAGTATCCACGAAACCGCAGGGCTTTCCAGGAACTGCAGCAGTGAAAGGAGCAGAACTTGGGGCTTCTGCTCCCAGGAGCCAGTGCCTCGCGCCAGCAGGTCCTGTGGCATGGCCGCACTACTCTCAAACAGGAGACGCAGACAACTGCATGGAAGGGACGAGGGCAGCGCTGTGAGTGGCCAGAGGAACTGCTGGTGCGGGCGCTGGCTCCTGGGAGTGATGGCTGCATGTTCTGTTCCTTTTGCCGCTGTGGTTCCTGGGAGAGGCCTGTGATTCCACGGATACCAATTTTTATATCCGTGGATATTTCCATCTTGGAATATAAATGTGTACCTGCACAGGCCTCTGTCCATTAGTTTATAGGAAGGATGGTGCTCGCTTAATGAGCAACTATTCAATATTTAGTTTTCTCTTTGTTCAGTGTATCGAACAAGGCATTATTTACTACACACTATTCAAACCCTGCTCTGGAGACAGAATTATTAAATACTTCATGGGCTTTTCTGTGGTGCTTATCTGCATAGCATTTGAGTGCTTCTCAATATTAATTCATCTTCAACACCACTGTGAGATGAGGGAGTTGTCTTATATCAATTTTACAGTGGGGAGCTGAGGCACAGAGAGAGTGTTTAAAAGTATACACTGATTTTGGTTGTCTAATTTGAGACACCTAGGACCTGATTTTTCAGAATACTTAACATTATGTAACCTTTTACATGTTCAAAGGACAGTAACAATTGACTTCAATTGCAGGGTTCAGTACTTCTGCAAATCAGACACTAAGGCATCTCGTCAGGTGCCCAGAAAATGAGGAACACACAATTAGTGATTAACTGTGAAAAGTTTGAGTTAAGTGATTTGTCCAGCATCACACAGCAACTCTGTGGCCTGAGGCAGGGATAGAATCAAATTCCCCAGAAAAGCATTCAGCTCCCTTAACCATTAGACCATCTTTTCTCTTCCTGCACTGAGAAGTGTGTTGCCTGTCTCATTCATTCCACATCTTTCAACTTATGCCATAAACGAGGCAGGGGTCCTACAAATATCCTCCTTTACTCCACACTGCCAGCATGGGCGAACTGAGAACACAAGACTGCTTTCACTCAGTTCTGATACCAGCCTCAGCCCACTCTGCGGCAGCCCTGCAATTGCAGGGAAAATCATGCTCAGTCAGGTTCTGGAGCAAGCTCAATGCCAACTGATTCTTCAGAGACTACAGCTGCAAATCTTTAATAAATCTAATGAGCATCTGCAAACTGCAATTTTTAAGAGGCTTATAATTTGCTAAATTTAGGTGAATTATTGGGAATTGGGAAAATGCACATTCTTGACATAAATGTCACTGCCTGCCAAATTTCACATCCCTTCTCCAAAGCATGGAGATGCTAGAGCTTCTCAAAAGAGATCACTAGAATTTTTCAAAGTGAGAGAAAAATGTGTTTTGTTCATGGCCTCATTCTCAGAAGTGGCTGAACTGTTTTGGCTAAATTTTCCAAGACATCTGCCTGTGGCAGAACATTTAATGGGAAATTTCAGAGTGAATGGTAAAATTTAGCAAAGTTATAAGCAACTGAAACCAGGGTCCTGTAGGAAATGTTGGGCAAACTTAATAATAAGACTATGATACTGTTGTATTAATTTAGATGGAACATAGGGTCCCAAAGATGACATAACCCAATTACTCACTGTCCAACATTAAATAGTGTTAAGCAAGGTTCAGGGTTTAGTATAGAGAAACCTAAGCCTACTTAGTACCACAGCAAACACCATTAAAATCATTTAAACCTTTTATTAAAAATAAAGAAAAGGACAAACATTTGTTGTTGTGAGTTATTGTGACATCTCATGAACTTTCGCATACTTTTTACAGTTGAGCTCACAATTAGGGTAAATTTTTAAGACGATTATTATTACAACAGTAGCAATCCTGTCTACAATAAAATACCAGTGCTTATTAGTAAGTATAACTTTAATGCCGTGGTAATATGGTAGACACTTGTAAGGAAATCTGTCTTTTTTCCCTGCTTTTGTTTAAACTAATTATTGTGTTATACAAAGATATAGCTGCTTTTCTGGCCCTTCCAGCTCTATTTTTCTTTTAATTTGAGATCTGAATGGCTGTGATTGTCCTGCTATGACTTGACTGTTGCATAACAGATGTAACATAATGCTATACTCTATGATTTTTTTCTTTATGCAGATGTGTGAAACAATCTTACTTGTAATGGAAATTGATGACATGTTGTATGCTAAGAAGGCCATACAAGTGTCTCTTCCTCTAGACACAGATACCTGTACAATAGTGCTGTACTCACCAGAATTTGAAATAAAATTTTTCCTTAAGTAATAACTTACAAGTCTACTTTAATCAGTTTAATTTTTTTCAAACCAAATTCAATTATATTTGTAAAACATCTTTAATTCAATTACGGTTAAAAGTAGATAGAATGAGGGTCAAATTCTTCAAACAAGGGCAGAATTTAGCCTCATAGTGCTTGTATTTAACATGCTTCCGCCTTGTATTTGATTACAGAATCTGTTAGCGGAAAAGGTGGAACAGCTTATGGAATGGAGCTCAAGGCGCTCAGTCATCCGCATGAATGGCGACAAATTCAGAAGATTTGTGAAGGCCCCACCTCGTAACTACTCTGTGATTGTAATGTTCACAGCTCTCCAGCCACAGAGACAATGTTCTGTTTGCAGGTAATTTATACCCTATGAAACAGATTCTTCTGCTCTTCTTTTCCCCTTCCTCTCAACAGTGCTCAATTAACTATGTTTTAATTGATGTACACAATTATAAGTGTTGTTGTTCTCGCTTAGGTCCTGGAGAGATACATAAATATCGATCTGTCTTGTGGGTGCTTACCATAGTATCTTCCTTCTGTGATAACAGCTTATAAATTTCTACTTGTGATACATTTTCTACCTCTGATACATCCTATGAATGTTGTCAATTATTTTATTATTTTTCACTATTTAAGAGCTTCTACTTAAATTAGTAACTGATGCAGGGCTCTCTTTTCATTTTTTAAAATAATCATTTTTTATTCCCAGTAAGTGTCCGTTGCCAGTTAGTCATTGTGATGGTTCTTGAGCACTTAGGACTGTGAGTCACCTTGTTTTTCCATGCCTCTAGCGTGAGGGAGTTTTTCTTGTGATAGCTAGACAGGGCCGGCTCTACTGTTCTCGCCGCCCCAAGCAGCGCTCCGAATTGCCGCTGCTGATGGCGGGGGCAGTCCGTGCACAGTTAGGGCACTCGCGTATTTCAGTGGCGGTGGCAATTCGGCAGCAGCTTGTGTCTTGAGCCGGAAGACAGAAGCTGTGCCGCCGGAGACAGCTGAACATAAAAGCTGCCGCTGCCCTGGAAACGCGCGAGTCGCCCTAACAGTGCACGGACTGCCCCCGCTGTCCATGGAGGCAATTCGGCGTTCTGCTTGGGGGGCAAAAACACACGGACTGCCACCCCTTGCAGATTGCCGCCCTAAGCACCTGCTTGGGATGCTGGTGCCTGGAGCCAGCCCTGTAGCTAGATATCAGCTCCCTAACACCACTAGTGTTTCAGCCCCTCAAGTGCTCTCCTCTGGGCTATGCCATCACTAACTTTGTCTTGCAGGTTAACAATATGTACAGCCCCATTTCTAAATCTCTTTGAAACGTTCCCCCATGACATCTAGCCCCTAATTCTGGCTACTCACATACATTCCAGATTCTTTGCCTCCAAAAGTGCAGGGTAGCTCCATTTACCAGTTTTACCTTAAACCCCCACTCCTGTAAACTGTACAGCACTTATGAAAGAAAGAAAGTGAAATTTTTAAGAAAGAATAAATATTTAAGTAGAAACAAGAGAGAGCCGTGGCAACAACAGGTTGCAATACAAAACATAATCACGAAACATGAATCTGGATCTACACTTACAAGTAGTTACCTTTCTTATGTAATAAAGTAGATTCCCCCCCACCCCACAAGTTCAGTCTGTTGCAGAGCTGGCAGATTTCACAAGAACCAGGATCAAAATGTTAATGAAAGTCCCACACTCCTTTAGGGCTTTCCTCAGTGAATGGATCAAGGCTTCATCTACCTACTCTTTGTTGTTCTGAAACAGAATTTTGTCTCTATTCATAGCCAAATCTCCTGCCAGCTGTAATGTCTCTTTTTACTGCCAAGTGGTTCAGATCATTGCAATTGTCTTTGATGGTTTCCCATTGACTGTTCTGACATGTGGCAAGGGTAGACAACAGAACCTCGCATTACCTCACTGGCTGATTTAGGGAGAGGTGACAGTTCCCTCTTGCTTGAATGAGTCATCTCCGAGGCACATTATCTCCTGGTGACTAATTTCTTCTCCAAGGCCATAAAGCACAGTTTCAATATAAATACATTAAATATTACCCATACATATATCTCACAAAGGTTAAGAATCTTAGCAAATTGAGAGCTTTCTGTAGATGCCTTACATGTTACTCTTTATGAATAAATATCCTGTAAAACATGTACTTGTTGCACTGAGTTAGTCAGCTCCCAGGTGAAAATTGCTTGCAAATAATGGGCTTTTTGCCAAATAGTCTCTATGTCACAGCCTCATTTCTCTATAAATAAATACTGTGATAGGTTGGATTAATTTGGATTTACCATTTCAGAATGGGGGTCCAATGCTCTGTGACAAGAGTGAAGCTATTCCTTTGTTTCATGACTGTGCAGTTCTTCTATGCTGTCTAACATCTTTCCCAAGGTGAGAGGGCTTGGAGGTGCCTAGTACAGCACGATGGCTTTTACATTGCCTCTTCAGTTACAGGGCTATAAAATTCTCCAATCCAGAATCTCTCTTTCAGGCCCCAACTAATTTAAAAATGTGACTAAGTATGTGAATAGTCCCACTGAAGTCAACATAACTGTTCACATGCTTAATGTTAAGCATGTATTAAATACCTTTCTGAATCACAACCTGAGCAAATACAAAAACAGTGAGGAGTCCTTGTGGCACCTTAGAGACTAACAGATTTATTTGGGCATAAACTTTTGTGGCGAGAACCCACTTCAACAGATGCATGAAGTGAAAAATACAGGAGCAGGTACAAATACATGAAAGGATGGGCATTGCTTTACCAAGTGTGAGTTCAGTCTAACAAGATAAATCAATTTAACAGCAGGATACCAAGGGAGGAAAAATAACTTCTTCAGTGGTAAGACAGTTGACAAGAAGGTGTGAGTAACAGTAAGGAGAAATTAGTATTGGGGAAATTAAGTTTAGAAAACTCCTAACTACTGAAGATAGTTAAGACGAAAGCAGACTGTGAAGAGTTTCAAAAAGATCTCACAAAGCAAAGTGATTGGGCAACAAAATGGCAAATGAAATTTAATGTGGATAAATGTAAAGTAATGCACATTGGAAAAAATAATCCCAACTGTACATACAATATGCTAGGGGATAATTTAACCACAACTAATCAGGAAAGAGATCTTGGAGTCATTGTGGATAATTCTCTGAAGACAGCCATGCAGTGTGCAGCAGCAGTCAAAAAAGCAAACAGGATATTAGGAATCACTGAAAAAGGGATGGAGAATAAGACAGAGAATATCTTATTGCCCTTATATAAATCCATTGTTCACCCACATCTTGAATAATGTGTACAGATGTGCCATTAGAAAAGGTTCAGAGAAGGGCAACTAAAATGATTAGGGGTTTGGAATGGGTCCCATATGAGGAGAGATTAAGGAGGCTAGGACTTTTCAGTTTGGAAAAGAGGAGACTAAGGGGGATATGATAGAAGTATATAAAATCATGAGTGGTGTGGAGAAACTGAATAAGGAAAAATTATTTATTTTTCCCATAATATAAGAACTATGGGCCACCAAATGAAATTAATGTACAGTAGGTTTAAAACAAATAATAGGAAATTCTTCTTCACACAGCGCACAGTCAACTTGTGGAACACCTTGCCTGAGGATGTTGTGAAGGCTAGGACTTTAACAGGGTTAAAAGAGAACTAGATACATTCATGGAGGTTAAGTCCATTAATGGCTATTAGCCAGGATGGGTAAGGAATGGTGTCCCTAGCCTCTGTTTGTCAGAGGGTGGAGATGGATGGCAGGAGAGAGATCACTTGATGATTACCTGTTAGGTTCACTCTCTCTGGGGCACCTGGCATTGGCCACTGTTAGCAGACAGGATACTGGGCAGGATGGCCCTTTGTCTGACCCAGTATGGCCTTTCTTATGTTCATAGTGCTGTCTTCTATGGCCTGTCTCCCTCTTGCCCCTGAATTCACCCCGACTCCCCTGTGCTGGAACAGAAAAGTTCTTCAAGTGATTTTATGTTCATGTAGATGTGTATGCACCTCAGGCATGGTTGTTGGAGATTTTTTCCTCATGAGTACCAATAGGAGCAGCGTGAGCCCCCTCCAGTGCCTTGTGCCACTACATGTATGTATAAAGGGCCGTACTGCCGCAGACTTCCCCTGCCCAGAAATTCCTTCCTACCGCCAATGATGGTAGTTGTTGGCGCTACAATCTTTGCATCTACACACCTTCCCTCTTTAGTATATATATTGTCCGTAGTGTTAGTCTAGTGTAGCGCAGTTTCTCAATGTGGCCACGATAGCTGCATGCAGCCACAAAGGGCTTTTTGTGTGGCCACAACAGCCTCCTGAGTGTTGATGGGGGTGGGGTGAGGGGGGCAAAGCACCACCTCTGGAGAGAGGTGAGGCACAGTGCTGCAGGAGCAAGGTGAGTTCTTGACCCACACTGCGGTTGGTGGGGGGAGGAGCTTTGGGAAGCAGGCTCCAGTGGCGGGACTTCAGGAACCTGGCCTTGTGGCCCCGGGCTCTGATTGCGGGGCATCAGGTACTAACATCCTCCTGTGTGCCCCGTTTCCTCTCCCCCAGCTCTGGACACGTGGCTCTGGCCTCTGGTTCCAGCTACATGGCAGCAGGCGCTGGCCCCCAGCTCCAGTCCCGGGCTCCATCCATGCAGTGGCAGGCACTGATCCCAACCTCAGCTGCATGGCAGCAGGCTCCAAGCACAGGGCTTTGGGTGCCAAACTCTGGCTCTGGCCACAGGACAGCAGGTGCTGATGCCCAGCTCTTGCCATGGAGCTTCAGTCAGCCTCTAACCCCCAGTTCCAGCCATACGCTGATGGGCACCGGGCCCAGGCTCCAGCTGCCTGGCCCTAGACCCTGGTGCTGATCCCCTGCCCCAGCTGTATGGCAGCAAGTTCTGACCCACAGCTCTGGCCGTGCAGCCCCAACCCCTCGTGCTGATCCCGTACCCCAGCTGCATGGCAGCAGGCGCCGACCCACAGCTCTGTTCCTGGGCTCTGGCCACGTGGTGGTGGGAGCTGGCCCCAGGTGCTGACCCCCTGGCCAGGGCTGCGCAGCAGTGAGTGCTGGCTCCAGCCACGCAGTGGCAGGCACTGACTCCTGGCTCCAAGCACGTACTCCTGGACTCTGACACCCAGCTCTAGGCTCTGGCTGTCTGGCAGCAGGCTCCGATCCCTGGTCCCCAGCTCCGGGTTCTGGCCGCGGGCACTGAGCCCCATCCCAGCAGACCCCAGGCCCTGGCTCTGGCCATGCAATAGTGGGGCTCATCACCTACCCCCATCATCCCTGGCCCCCCATGGCCCTGTATTCATTTCCCCTGTCCCCAGGACCCTGCTGCCTTCCTGGCCTCACATCGACATCTGTCCCCACATTGCCTTGGGCTCCTGCTACCTCCCCCAGCCTCACATCCATTCCTCTCATTGCCCCGGGCCCCCACTGTCTCCTCTCGCCCCGAATTCATCCCACCATAGCCTCTGACCCCTGCTGCGTCCCCCTTCGCCCCTCCCATCCAGGATTTAATGGGTCCTGGGGCACACTGAGAAAAGTGATATTAACAAACGTGCAAGTATGGCTGTTCACAGCAGACTTGCTAACTAGCTGTGAAAAGTGATACATATATGTTTGTTAATGTCACTTATCACTTTTCATAGCCTCCTAGGTAGCTACTATGTGTTCTGTGATATTAACAAAGATACAAAATCTGCAAGCCCCAGGATGCACTAAGCACTTGGTGGAGGCAGTATTATTTTTGTTACTGAGTCTGCCAAAAAAACTTACAAATATACATTACAGTGATTTGGATATGGATCTGTGCATATTTAATTGCTTTTCCTAAAATTAATTAATTATTTTAGGGAGGAAAAGTGTTAGTGCAACACTAGTGAGAGTTGGTGGCCACACTCTGAGGCCACTAAAAAATTTGTTATGAGAACCCCTGTGTATATGTACA
Organism: Gopherus evgoodei; assembly: GCF_007399415.2. Taxonomy (NCBI): domain Eukaryota; kingdom Metazoa; phylum Chordata; order Testudines; family Testudinidae; genus Gopherus; species Gopherus evgoodei. Next base: position 56,683,421 of record NC_044326.1, read on the forward strand.
TAAATAGATATAAGAATAAGTTTAGAATAGTATTTCTCTAGAGTGGGATTCACAGTTCCTCGTTGAGTACCGGGCTCAGTACCACACTAATGCCTCATTCTCCTGGCTGCCACACACATGTACCTGCTTATGGAGTCTGTGTTTCACCCGCTGTAGGAACCTTCTCACTTGGAACAGGTACTGAGTACATCCGAGTCAGTTAGGAGTGTTCCCCCTCTTCTGATAGTCCAGATGCATATCCTCATTACCGGCACCTAAAAAGAGACTACATACATCTCTTAAAGACTTGGTAGTGGGGCCTTCAAAGTCTAGGGTGAAGGCACTGAGCTTAGATAAGGACTTAGGGATGCGCTCAAGAAGATGCACCCCCAAACAGAGTTCACAAGTCAGATGGGTTTGCTGATTCCAAAGCCCAGGAAGGCTCCATTGACACCTTTTGGTACCTTAGGAGCCCTTTCCAGTGCCTTTTATATTCAAGGCTTTCAAGGCAGACAGAAAACTACTTAACTTGTCAGTGCTGGTTTCCCCTGCTATTCAGGAGTCTCACTCAGTACCAGGATTGGAAGCGCATGTTCCTGAGGTTCTGACTCCAGCCCCGGAACACCATTTGGTACTGGTGGCTTCCACAGTTGTGGAACTTATCTGTAGAGTTCCATCTAGAGGGAAGTCAGCAGTGATCTTGACAGTATCCCTATCTCCAGACTCAGAGCTGGTCTCTCTGCTAACACTGAGGTCACTTTGCCCGTGATCTGAGGAAGAGGACTCCTCATCAGACTGAGGTTGGATCTTTTGAATCTCCACCAGAATATGCCCAGCAGGTCTAGTTGGGTGCCTGCTGAACACAGTATCAGTCACAGCCTTAGCATGCTAAGGGCAATGGCCTACCCATATTTGGGTACCACATCCCTACCATTGGCCCTTTTGAACCCCTCGGGACCTTCCTTCACATTTGAGAGCCTCTCTGCTCCCTTTCTGCCCTTCTGTAGTGGCCAGGATCATCTGTAGCTAGGTCACTGTTTTCCCTCCTCTGATACCAGTATTGTTAAAGGGGATCTGCCTGCTCTGGAGTCTCCTGTGGAAGAGTTGGAGGAGGGACCTCCTCAACAATCCTTAGCCTCCTCTTCTTCTTTGCCTGTTGAGGCAGTAGTGACTGAGTCTACTTCTCCCCCTCCTGATGATTTCACAGTTTATCAAGACTTGTTGAGGAGCGTGGCTCCAACTCTAGATATCCATCCAGAATAGGTGCAGGAAAAAATTTGAAGACTAATAGACATTTTAGTCTCTGCAGGACCTTCTAGGGTAAGCTCTATTAATGAGGCTATCCTGGAACTAGTCAGGATTCCATGGTAGATCCCATCTTCCCTGCCTCCTACTGCTAAAAGGGTGGAGAAAAGATACTATGTCCCTTCAAAAGGATTTGAACACTTCTATAATCTCTCTCCTCTAGGCCCCTGGTAATTGTTGCAACTAAGAAAAAAGAGATAAAGGATCACCAGACCTCTACTCCAAAATGGAAAGAAGCAAAAAAGATAGACCTGTTTGGCTGGAAATTTTATTCCATAGGAAGTTTACAGCCTAGGATCACAAAGCAGCAGGCTGCTGGGTCACTACGATTTCTGTCTGTGTGCAAATGTTATGATGTTCAAAGACAACTTTGCTGATGAGGCAAAGTGGTGGCGGGCAAATTAGTTGCCAGAACAGCATTGTAAGAAAGCCTGGATACAGTGGACTATGCGGCTATGCCCCCTTTTATTTTTGTTACTTCCTAGTCTTGAAGGCAAAGCAGGGCGTCAGACTAATTTTAGATGCAAGTTTAAATAAGCACCGAAAGAAAACAAAATTCTGGATAGTTACATTAACATCTATTATCCCTTCCTTAGATCTTGGGGACCGGTATGCTGCTCTCGACTTGACACTTATTTTGATATGGTGATTCACCAGATCCACTGAAAGTTTCTCAGATTCATGGTAATTGGATCCCACTACCTTTTGGTCTGTCAGCTGCTCCTTGCATATTCATTAAATGCGTGGCTGTATTAGCAGCATTGCTGTGAAGGTCAGGAATCCATGTGTTCCCTTACCTGGATGACTAGCTAGTGAGAGTATGGTCCAGGTCTAAGGTACTTTCCAGCATAGCCACTATTCTGTCCACTTTTGATGCTTTAGATCCAAAGGCCCAGACTGCACCTTTGAAAGCTACAGGGTTGGCTAGCCTTAGTGTATTGACCAGCCTGTCATCAAATGGACATGGTGGTTTAAGTATCTGCTCAGGCCTTGTCCTCCCTGGACTGGTGGGTAGAATCTGAAAATATTTGTGAAGGAGTTCCCTTTGCCCCTCCACAGCAGTCACTCAGTCTAGTTACAGAGGCATTAGATTTAGATTTGGGAGCTTGCTTAGGTCCCCACCAGACTCAAAGCCTTTGGTCACCCCAGGATCTATCACAGAGCTTCGGGCCATCCATTTAGCTTGCATGGCATTCCTTCTACATAGTGCGGCCGAATTGGTTGGTGCTCAGAGACAGTACAACAACCATGTTCTGTTTAAACAAGCAAGGCAGGGGGTGGGGGCAAGTGACAAAGTTATGCCAGGAGATAATCCTCCTCTGGAATATCTGAATTGCCAGTTTCATCACCCTGAAAGTGACTTACCTTCTGGGAAGTCAAAACACTCTGGCAGACTGTCTTAGTAGGTCGTTCGCAGGTTACCATGAGCGATGTCATTGCCTGGACATTTCTAGGTCTATTTTCCAGCAGTGAGGAGCTCCCCAAGTGGACCTGTTTGCAACAACAGCAAACAGAAAAAGTTGAGTCTTTTGTTCCCAAGCAGGCCACAACCTGGGTTCACTGACAGATGCTTTCCACCTACCTTCATCAAAAGGACTGTTGTATGCCTTCCCTGCAGTTCCACTCCTGCCCAAGGTCTCGTCCAAAGTCAAGGAAGGCTCCCTTACCTTTTTCCAATAGCTCCAGAGTGGATCCATCAATATGGGTTTTGGACTCTACTTGTATGTCATGGGGTGCTCTACTCACTGCTGAAGTGCCTCTTTCTGGCCAGGTCTGGGGATTAGCTCTGCCAAGCCAACATCCGTTCATTCAATTGCACTCCATTACTCACTCATTCTCTTTCTCGGGAGTCAACTGCACATGTTCTGTGACTTGGCCCTTTGACCCAGGTCACTGTGGTTTTCCCCTTCTGTGAAAACTGCATGCATCTAAGTCTCTCTGGACCCACTGTCCCAGGCAGTCTTCTCTTTCACTGCCTCCTTAACAGTGCCACTTCTCCAGTGACTGGGTTCCACCCTCTGCACTGGGTTCCAGTCCAGGGGTTCTAGTCCAGGAGCCCTACAATAAGCTGTCAAGGTTTGCACAGTCCTGAACTTTCCTGCTGTATTCCTGAGCTACGCTCTACCTTGTGTTTTCTTATGCTGAGAGTGACTGCAAACCTTCCGTCCCTCCCTCTCTCTCTCTCTCTCCTACTCTCAGCTACTGGATATACAAGCCCCTATAGGGCCTGTATAGCACTTTAATTCATCTTTAATTAGCCCTCATTACGCTCCGGGTCCTCCTCCAGATGCAAACTAGGTGGTTAATTGGAACACTTAGACTCTTTAACCCCTTTAGGTCTTGTGTGGGGTGGACATCAGGATCCATCTGGTGATTTTGTTTCCTTCCTAATATCAGCAAAGATATAGCACAGGGGTTCATAAACTGGTGGTCTAGACCCCTCAGAAGATTGTGAGGTTATTACACGGGGAGTCGTGAGCTGTCAGCCTCCACCCCAAACCCTGCTTTTCCTCCAGCATTTATAATGGTGTTAAATATATAAAAATGTGTTTTTAATTTATTAAGGGGTCACACTCAGAGGCTTGCTATGTAAAAGGGGTCACCAGTACAAAAGTTTGAGAACCACTGGTATAGCAGAAGTACAAAGTTCTCTCTTAAAAGGGTCAGTGTAGTCATCATTACATAAAATTGCAGGGAATTAACTCCTTCATGTGTACATTTTTTGTGTACATCTATGAACCTTTTTGTACTGCCTTTAAAATAATATAAACATAATCTCATTTACAACTTTATATTGTTTACTGAGGTGGAAAAATGCTTATAAACTTCATCCTGCAATTTGCCACTCTAGGCATTTAAGTATATAGCAATTGTAAATCTTTAAAAGAATCCTGGAAGGAAAAAAAATCAACATATTGCTTTTAGTTAAATTGTTTTAAGCAGATGTGAAATTGAGGCCCAGTCCTGCCACATGAAATAATATGAATTTAATGAAGTTTATCATATGGCGCATAAAACTAATATAAAAAAATTGACATTTCTCAAATCAATGGTTAATTAATGGGTAGGAGAGCTGTAAGTATGTACAGAATTTGAATGCATGAATTACTTTTTTGTTAGCTACTCAGTATATACTTTGTGAAGAATCATTTTTGCTTTAAGCAACTTAATGAGTAATGTTCTGTAGGTATTCTTCTGTCTAGGATTTAAGTTAACTGTCACTCATCAAAACATTTTCAAAATGAATGCACACCAAAAATCAATGTGACATTTCAAGTGTAAAGTAGCACTGAAATACTGAAACATTTAAATTTTTACTACTATGACTAATAACCTCTAGCAAAGTTATGCATTCAATTTTTTTCCTAAAAAGTAGCACTGGCTACTTTCTGCATCACATAAACTAAGGTATTATAAAGCTGTTTCTGTCCACTCCCTGTGCGTGTTAGATTTATCTACTATGTCTCCGCATTTTTCTGTCTGCTCTTTCTCTCAATCCTGTCTACCGTAGTATTAAGGCATCTAAAAATATGTCAGCGCTAGAAATGCTGTGCTATACTATAGACACTTACTATGGCGACTGAAAGAGTTCCTCAGTTGCTGTAGTAAATTCACCTCTCTGAGAGGTGGTAGTTAGGTCAATGGAAGAATTCTTCCATTGAGTAAGTGGTGTCTACACCTGAGCTTAGTTTGGCTTTACTGTTTCTCTCTGGGATGGGAATTTTTCACATCCCTGAGTGATGTAGTTAGCTTGACCTAACTTAGTAGTATAGACCAGCCCTAGTTTTTCTCTGTGTTTTATATTTAAAATCTTAAAGATAGTTTAAAAATTATCATATTGCCATTGCAGGACTAATTATTATCTAGACCATTCCTGAGAGGTGTTTCTCTAACCTGCTCTTAAAAATCTCCAATGATGGAGATTCCAAAACCTCTCTAGGCAATATATTCCAGCGCTTTACCACCCTGACAGTTAGGAAGTTTTTCCTAATGACCAACCTAAACCGCCCTTGTTACAATTTAAGCCCATTGCTTCTTGTCCTATCCTTAGAGTTAAGAAGAACAAATCTCCCTCCTCCTTGTGATAACCTTTTATGCAGTTGAAGATGGTTATCTTGCCCCCATTCAGTCTTTTCTTCTCCAGACTAAACAAACCCAATTTTTTCAATTTTCCCTCATAGGTCATGTTTTCTAGACCTTTAATCGTGTTTATTGCTCTTCTCTGGACTTTCTCCAATTTGTCCACATCTTTCCTGAAATGTGGCACCCAGAACTGGACACAATACTCCAGTTGAGGCCTAATCAGCATGGAGTAGAGTGGAAGAATTACTTCTCATGTCTTGCTTACAACACTCCTGCTACTACATCCCAGACCTGGTTCATAACCAGGCAGAAACAAAGCTACTACATCCCAGAATGATGTTCAGTTCTTTTGCAACAGCATTACACTGTTGACTCATATTTACCTTGTGGTCCGCTATGATCTGTTTCCGCAGTACTCCCTCCTAACAGACATTTCCAGTTTTGTATGTATGCAACTGATTGTTCCTTCCTAAATGGAGTACTTTGCATTTGTCTTTATTGGCTTTCATTCTGTTTACTTCAGACCATTTCTGCAGGTTTTTCAGATCATTTTGAATTTTAATCCTATCCTTCAAAGCACTTCCAACCCCTCCTAGCTTGGTATCATCCACAAACTTTATAAATGTACTCTCTATGCTATTATCTAAATCATGGATGAAGATTTATAACCGAACCAGACCCAGAACTGATCCCTGTGGGACTCCACGTATTATGCCCTTTGAGTATGACTGTGACTCACTGATAACTATTCTCTGGGAATGATTTTCCAACCCATTTTGTACACACTTTTTAGTAGCTTCCATTTAGGTTTCATTTCCCTAGTTTCTATATGAGAAGGTCATGTGAGACAGTATCAGAAGCTTTACTAAAGTAAAGATATACCATGTGAATGGCTTCCTCCCACCTCAATCTGCAAGGCTTGTTACCCTTTCAAAGAAAGCTATCAGGTTGGTTTGACATGATTTGTTCTTGACAAATCCATGCTGACTGTTACTTATTACCGTATTATCTTCTAGATGTTTGCAAATTGATGCCTTAATTATTTGCTCCATTATCTTTACAGGTACAGAAGTTGAGCTGACTGGTCTGTAATTTCCTGTGTTGTCCTTATTTCCCTTTTTATAGATTGGCACTATATTTACCCTTTTCCAGTCTTCTGGAATCTCTTCCATCTTCCATGACTTCCAATTCTTTTTATTCTTGGGTGCAAGTCATCTGGTTCTATCAGTGTAAAAATGCTTATTTTTAATAGTTGCTATTTAATATCCTACCTAGTTCCTGAGGGAATAGAATATATTTCCTTGTCTCTGTAAGATTTGAATACATCATCCTGCTTCTTTCCAAATACTCAATGGAAATTTTTTTGGAATACTTCTGTCTTATCTGCATCATGATTGACAGCTTTACTAGACTCTTTTAGTATTGAACCTATACCATTGCTAAATCTTTGTTTCTTCCTGATATATTTAAAAGAATTCCTTCTTATTGTCCTTAATCTTACTCCCCATATATTTTTAACGGATATCTTTTAAGATTTACTTATCAATTGTAGGCATTTCCTAACTGCCAATTTGTACTAACTTATGTAACTGCTACATCTGGGCACACAAGCTCATCAAAGCATGTCCTCAGGCTGATCAGTTCTCTTTTTGATACAACTTGAAGAAATGTATGCAATCCAGTGTACCCTGCACTTTCTGCTCCCAAGGGAATTCTGCACCAAAAAATTAAAAATTCTGTTCCAAAAAAAAAAACCCAACAAAACATTCTGCGTAAAATGTTTCAAAATTCTACATACTTTATTTGTCAATATATAAATGTGGAGGCTCCAGCATGGCAGTAGGGAGCACAGTCCACTGGCTGCATGGAGGTGAGAGATCACCCTTCAGCCCCCATCCCCTCCAGGATACAGACTTGGTGGTGAGACTGCACCCAACGCTGACAGAGCACAAGGGCAGGCCTGCTCCAGAAACACCCTGAGGCCCTGCCCCTCTGTGCTAGGCATACCAAGATAGCAAGTAAAAGGGACTGAGTTTTGCATGCACGTCCAGCCCTAGTCCCTGATCCAGGTATGGGACAGGCAGGCTCAGCCCAGCAGGATCCAAGTGTGGTGGGACTTGGTGTGGGGTGAGAGAGTGCGGTGTGAGGCTATCTGGGTGCAGGTGGCAAAGTGAGGGGTCCGGGTGCAGGGGGAATGGGACTCTTTAAGGAGGTATTGATTATTTCCATTAACAGAGGAAAATGATATGCTTCTGCTGGCTATGATGGCCACAGGTCTATGTGGTAGGAGTTGACTCACATATTTTTAAGGTCTTCTGGTGTTTCGTTGAGAGTGAAAGTCTGAACTCTGTGTACTGGAATGCTTAAAGCTGTCCAGTCCAGCCTAGATTTTGGTTATCTGCCTTGAAGGGTTCCTCCTATATGAAGCTAATGATTCTTCTTCGAGTGATTGCTCATATCGATTCCACTTAGATGTGTGTGCGCCACGTGCACAGTTGTTGGCAAGTTTTCCCTTAATAGCTCCCATGGGGTCAATTGTGGAGCCCCCTTGAGTGGCGCCTTCATGGTGCTGCATATATGCACCTGCTGACCTGGCCCTGCCTCGGTTTCTTCTTGCCGGCTACTCTGACAGAGGGGTAGGAGGGTGGATATTTGAATGCATATGAGCAACACATCTTGAAGAACAACAGTTACGAGAAGATGAGTAACTGTTTTTTTTTCGAGTGATTGCTCATATCGATTCCAATTAGGTGACTCCCAAGCCTTACCTAAGCGGTAGATGCTGAATGCTGCATCATCTCTGGCGTGCTGGATGATGGTGTAATGAGAGGTGAACATATACACCAAGGACCAAGTTGCTGCCCTGCAGATTCCTTGTATCAGGACCTGGGCCAGGAGTGCCACTAATGAAGCCTGTGCCCTTGTGGAGTGTGGCATAAGTGCCTGGGCAGATATTTTGGCCAGCTCATAGCACGTGCACATGCAGGATGTGATCCAGGAAGATATTCTTTGAGATGAGACTGGGAGTCCTTTCATCTGGTCTGCCACTGCTACGAACAGCTGGTTTGACTTCCTGAACAGCTTAGTGAACTTGATGTAGAATGCTAGTACCCACCAAACTTCCAGAGAGTGCAGCCTCTGCTCATGGCTACTGGCATGAGGCTAGGATAAAAAACAGGCAGGAATATGTCTTGGCCAGTATGGAAATGTGATACAACCTTAGGAAGAAAGGCCAGGTGAGGTCTGAGTTTCACCTTATCCTTGTGGAAAACTGTATAAAGTGGGTCTGAAGTAAGGGTCTTTAACTCAGACACCCTCCTTGCTGATGTAATGGTGACCAGGAAGGCTTCCTTCCATGACAGGTAGAGAAAGGAGCAAGTCACTAGTGGTTCAAATGGGAGCCCTATTAGTCTGGAGAGGATGAAGTTAAGGTCCCAGGCAGGAACAGGCTGTCTAATATAGGAATGTGGCCATTCCAGACCCTTGAGGAACTGGCCAACAATGGGGTTGGCGAAGGAGGAGCGTCCAGTCACTCCTAGGTGGAAAGCCGAGATAGAAGTGAGGTGTACCTTTATGGATGATACTTCCAGGCCTTGCTGCTTCAGGTGCAGAAGACATTCTAGGGTGAGAGGGATAGACGCCTGAAGTGCGGGTGTATGACAGTAGTTAAACCTTTTTCATTTTGCCAGACATGTGACCCTAGTGGAGGGCTTTCTGCTGCTTAGTAAGATCTCCCTTACCTGTTCCAAGCACATAAGCTTCATGGGATTCAGTCATGAAGTTTCCAGGCCATGATGTGGAGGGATTGGAGATCAGGGTGATTAAGATGACCATGGTTTTGAGTGATCAGGTCGGGGAGGAGTGGCAACGTGATCAGGGTGGGGTGTCCACTGACAGTTCCAGAAGCATGGTGTACTAGTGTTGCCGTGGCCATTCTGGAGCTACCAGAATTATCTCTACCCCATTCCTGTGGACCTTGAGTCAGACCTTGTGCATGAGAGGGATCAGGAAAAAGGCATAGAGCAGGCAACCTTCCCAGGTTAACAGGAATGCATCCATGATTGATCCTGGGCTGTGCTTCTGGAAGGAGCTGAACATTGGGCACTTGTTGTTGCCCTGGGTAGCAAACAGATTGATCTAGGGAAATCTCCACCTTTGAAAATGGAGTGTATGACATCAAGCCGAATGGACCACTTGTGATTGCTGAAGGACCTGCTGATGTGGTCCACCAGTGTATTCTGAACTCCTGGTAGATAGGATGCTTCTAGGTGAATGGAGTGGGCTATGCAGAACTCCCATAGCTGCAGGGGTTCCTGACATAGGGGAGAGGAGTGGGCTCCACCCTGCTTGTTGATGTAAAACGTGGCAGTAGTGTTGTCCATCATAACTGCCATGCACTGGCCTTGTAGTTGAGCCTGAAAGGTTTGGCACGCTAGTCGCACCATCCTCAGCAACTTGATATTGATATGGAGAGAGAGCTCGTCCTGTGGCCATAGTCCCTGCGTTTGGAGGTCTCCCAAATGTGTGCCCCATTCCCTAGCTGACACATCCGTTACCAGGGACAAGGAGGGCTGGGGACTGTTGAAGGGGACTCCGCACACTGTCCGAGGGTCGAGCCACCATTGGAGGGAGTCGAGTACTTGCTCCAGAGCTGTGACCACTGCATTCATGCCGTCATGCCCTGTGCAATAGGCTGAAGCGAGCCATGCCTGGAGTGACTTGAGTCTCAGCCTGGCATGCTGGACCACGTAAGTGCAGGCTGCCAGGTGGTCGAGGAGACTCAGGCAACCCCTTGCTATAATGGAGTTGTACTGCCTGAGGTCATGAATAATGTCATGGGTTGTAACTGGGACTCCGGCAAAAGCTCTCTTGCCTGAACCGAGTCCTCACCGCCCCAATGAACTCGCTTCTTTGGGTCAGTGATAATGTAGACTTGTTCACGCTGAGGAGGAGACCCAGTCTGTCAAAAGTGGATCTGACTAAACGGACTTGGAGACTCCACCTGCTCCCTGGTGTGCCCCCAAGCATCCAGTCGTCGAGGTAAGGATATACCTGCCTCCTTTGGAGGAAGTCTTCTACGATCAGCGTGCACTTGGTGAACACTCAGGGGCTGTGGACCGGCTGAAGGGAAGGACTGTGAACTGATAGTGTTTGTGGTTGACCACAAACCATAGGAAACGTCTATGTGCAGGCTGAATAGCCATGTGAAAGTACACGTCTTTCATGTTGAGGGCAGCGTACCAGTCTCCTGGATCCAGAGGAGGGATAATTGTACTGAGTGAGCCCATGCACAACTTCAACTTTACCATTAACTTGTTGAGTCCTCATAGGTCTAGAATGGGTCTGAGACACCCCTTGGCTTTGGGGATTAGGAAGTACTGGGAATAGAATCCATTGCCCCATAGCTCCTGAGGAACCTCTTCCACCTCTCATATGGTGAGGAGCATCCACACCTTCTAGATAAGGAGTTGCTTTTGAGAGGGGTTCCTGAAGAGGGATGGGGAAGAGGGTGGGAGAGAGAGTAGGAGCAGAATTGGAGAAAATATCCTGCTTCCACTATGCAAAGAACCCAGCAGTCTGAAGTTATTCGAGACCAAGCACAGAAAAAGTGGGACAGACAGTTGAAAACACGGGGAAGGATCCAGTGTGGAGACAGGTGGTCTGTCCTCAGGCAGACCTTCAAAAGGCCTGCTTTCAGGCCAATGAAGGTTTGTGCTGTTGGGGCTTGAAATGTTTTCGTTGAGTAGCCAGTATGTGAATACCCAACAACTTTATCGTAGCCTGGGAGTCCTCTAGGCTATGCAGCCTGGAGTTTATTTGCTTTGAGAATAACCCTGCACATTCGAATGTTAGGTCCTACAGGGTTTACTGCAACTCCAGTGGCAGCCTGGATGCTTGTAGCCATGAGCGCCTCCTCATGGCTATCCTGGAGGAAAGGATGTGGGCACCCAAGTCTGCAGAGTCTAGCGAGGCCTGCAGTGAGGTCCACACCACTGCCTTCCCTTCGTCAATAATAGCTGAAAACTTGGCTCTGGAGTCTGGTGGGATCAACTCCTTAAACTACCCCATGGTGGCCCAGCAGTTGAAGTTATATCTGCTGAGGATAAGTTACTCATTCTCTATTCTCAGCAGTAGGCCCCCTGTAGAGTAGACCTTTCCACCAAAAAGGTCCATGCTTTTCGACTCCTTGGATTTAGGGGTCGGCCACTGCTGCCCCGTCTCTCCTTCTCGTTAACCGCTGCCACTACCAAAGAGCATGGCTGTGGGTATGAGAACAGGTACTTGGAAGGGACAAAGTACTTGCACTCCATGCCTCTAGCGATAGGTGGTATAGATGTGGGGGTCTGCCACAGAATCTTAATGTTGTTTTGAATTGTTTTTATCAGAGGCAGAGCTACCCTGGATGAGCTTTCTGGTGCAAGGATGTCGACCGTGGGGCCATCAGGTTTGACAACCTCCTTTGCCTGTATCCCCATGTTATGGGCAATCCTCCGCAAAAGGTCCTGGTAGACCCTATGGTTGATTGGGGTAGGACCCAAGTAGACCCAAGTAGAAGCTTCTGCCACCGCCTCGTCCGGGGACGAAGATTAGGAAGCCAGAGGTGGCACTGGGTCCTCCTGACCCTCTGGCCTCTGATCTCCTCCTGGTCAGTGCCGGGAGCCTCTGAGGTGACACTATTGCAGTGACAGTAGCCTGGCCCTGCAGTATGGCTTGTGCTGGAGTCGGCGCAGTGGCATACTGAGTAGGTGGTGGGGCCTGTGCCAATGTGTCGGATCCCTGTGGCGTAGGCCTGTCAATGGTTGGTTGAATTGCTTGGGTTTCGGAGGCCACCAAGCGGGAGTGCCTGATGAGGGAACCCTGGGCCTGATGATATGCCCGGGGGGTCCATAAAGGGCCATTTTGTCAGGGGCTGCCACTCGGGGTGCCATGCTGGCAGTGTCTCCCCCCATCACCAGTGTGATCTGTCTGCTGTGACGAGAGTAGAAGGAATCCCCATCAGAATCAGACGAGACTGATCTTGACCGTGATGACCAAACTGTGTCAAACTGTGTCAAACTGATTGTGCAGGGGACCAGTGCTGAGACACCTATGCTGGGAACCAATGCTACTTCTCTCGTGGTACTGGGAAAAAGGAGCATCTCCCCACTAGTGCTGGGGAGCAATGCCCAGAACCCGATGCCTCAGAATGGTGTCTCAGCCACAGTGATGGGTAGCAGTGCCGAAGTGAACAGTGCTGAGAAGATGATGGTGAACACCTCATCATGGCCAGCTTTCCTTTAGATCAGGGGTAGGCAACCTATGGTGCGCGTGCCGAAGGCAGCACGTGAACTGATTTTCTGCTTCACTCACACTGCCTGGGTCCTGGCCACCGGTCTGCGGGACTTTGCATTTTAATTTAATTTTAAATGAAGCTTCTTAAACATTTAAAAAATCTTATTTTCTTTACATACAACAATAGTTTAGTTATATATTATAGACTTATAGAAAGAGACCTTCTAAAACGTTGAAATGTACTGGCATGTGAAACCTTAAGTCAGAGTGAATAAATGAAGATTTGGCACACCACTTCTGAAAGGCTCCCGACCCCTGCTCTAGATGGCGCTGGATGATAAGACACTGGATGATAAGTCACCGGAGGCTTGTCCCAAACTGTCAGGGCTTGGGGAGCCATCATGGCAATGAGGTCCCTGACAGCCTCAAAAGTGTCCAGGGTGGAGGGCAGCTGTAGCTCCTCCACCTGGCACTGCTCCGGGGAGTCACTGGCCATCGGACTCAACAGTCCCCTCAGGGGAACCGGTCAACGGCACTGGCTCATGCTGTTTGGGCGCCAAGTGCTCCTTCGCGGGACATACTGGAGGTGCACCTGCCAGTCCTGCTGTCTTCGGTATCAGGGAGTGCCCCTTGTCAGTCTTCCTATGGTGCTTATGCCGCACCAGAGGATAGGAGTGCTGCCAGGCCGAAGCTTGTGGTGCCAGGGAATGTTGGTGCTGAGGGTCTCTTAGACTAGAGTCCTTCCTTGGCACTGTGTCGCATACTGAGGCCGAGGCACTCTTTATGGATGCGCTCGGTGCCAGGTCCTGGTGGCTCATTGCAGGCTGGGGTCGAAGAGTGGATTCCATGAGCAGTTGCTTCAGTTGGAAATCTCGCTCTTTTTTCATCCAAGGGAGGAAAGCGCTACAGATTTTGCACTTGTCAGTCTGGTGCGTCTCCCCCTAGGCACTTCAGACATGAGTCATGGGGGTTGCTCATTGGCATAGGTTAGGTGGAGCTTCTGCGAGGGTTGAACCCTTGGGCTCGCAGCATGCCCTGGGGGTTAGGGATTGGGGAAAGACCGCACTCCCAATCCTTATCTCACTATATACACTATATGCTATATACACGAACTATTACTACTAACTAAGAACTAAACTACAACTATCAGAAAGTACGCTAAGAGAAGCACTTGCTAAGCAAGCGACTGCTGTTCCAACGACCGTCACTGGCGGTAAGAAGGAACTGAGGAGGTGCCAGGTCAGCCCGGGCATATATGCAGCGCTATAAAGGTGCCACTCCAGGGGGCTCCACAACCAATCCGACGGGAGCTGCTAAGGGAAAACTATCCAACAACTGTGCACGCGGTGCACACACACCTAACTGGAATCAATATGAACAATCATTTGAAGAAGAAACATTAGCTATGCAGAGGAGGAACCCTTCAAGGCAGAAAACCAAAATCTAGACTGGACTGGACAGCTTTAAGCATTCCAGAACACTGACAGAGTTCAGACTTTCACTCATGATGAAAGACTAGTCTGTAAAAAGAGTATGAGAATTCTTTAAAAAAGAACAGGAGTACTTGTGGCACTTTAGAGACTAACAAATTTATTTGAGCATAAGCTTTCATGGGCTGCAGCACACTTAATCAGATGCATAGAATGGAACATATAGTAAGATTCTGTGCATTCGATGAAGTAAGTTGTAGCCCACGAAAGCTTATGCTCAAATAAATTTGTTAGTCTCTAAAGTGCCACAAGTATTCTTGTTCTTTTTGCAGATACAGAGTAACACGGCTGCTACTCTGAAACCTATGAGAATTCTGTTATGGAGTTGGAATTTTCTGGAGCACTCTGTAGTATTTTTATTATCTATGTGATAAATTTTCTACATGGGTTGCAGAGACTTTAATGCATCTTAACCATATTTGGTTAAGATGCATTATTTGGTTAAGAGAGGTGTGGGTCTACATATACGTTTATTGATCTTCCCAGACTCATGGCCAAAGAACTTAGTTATAAATCGTTGTTGTGTTGCAAGCAGGAAGTTAAAAATATTTAAACACTTTCTTTTTATTATTAGGACAAATATTATTCCAAGTAACAAACAGCAAAATAATTGTAGCAGTAAAGAGTAGCAATGAACAAATCTTATTATAAGGAAACAGAAAAGACCTTCTAGATTTTCTGTTAGTCCATTCCCCTGCCAATGCAAGTTGTTGCATTGTATAGTAGTTAATGTTGCCTATTGTATAGTAGTTAGTGTTTGTTTAATCTACTTAATGTACCATGTGATAATGCTTTCATCACTTCCTTGGTCAGATCATTTCACAGCTTAATAGATCTCACTGATTTTTTCCTAATGTTCTGCCTGCATTTTCTCTTAATTTTATTCCGTTTGGTCTGCCCTACAGTTGAAAATTAGATTTGTTTATCTACGCTAGATTTGTTTATCTACGCTATGTCAGGGGTGTGAGAAATCTCTACCCTCTGAGGGGCATAGTTAAGATGATCTAAATCCCTATGTAGACAGAGCTAGGTTGATGGGCGAATTCTTCTGTCAATCTTGCTATCGCCTCTTGGGGAGGTGGATAACTCAAAGCACTACAGGTGTGTCACTGTAGTGTCTTAGGCCATGTCTACATCTAAAATTTTGCAGCGCTGGTTGTTACAGCTGTATTAGTACAACTGTATAGGGCCAGCGCTGCAGAGTGGCCACACTTACAGCAACCAGCGCTGCAAGTGGTGTTAGATGTGGCCACACTGCAGCGCTGTTGGGCGGCTTCAAGGGGGGTTCCGGGAACGCGAGAGCAAACCGGGAAAGGAGACCAGCTTCGCCGCGGTTTGCTCTCGCGTTCCCCGAACCCCCCTGCAAACCGCAGGGAAGGAGACCTGCTTGCTCGGGGTTCCGGGAACGCGAGAGCAAACCGGGAAAGGAGACCAGCTTCGCCGCGGTTTGCTCTCGCGTTCCCCGAACCACCCTGCAAACCGCAGGGAAGGAGACCTGCTTGCTCGGGGTTCCGGGAACGAGAGAGCAAACCGGGGAAGGAGACCAGCTTGATTACCAGAGGCTTCCTCCTTCCACGGAGGTCAAGAAAAGCGCTGGTAAGTGTCTACATTGGATTACCAGCGCTGGATCACCAGCGCTGGATCCTCTACACCCGAGACAAAACGGGAGTACGGCCAGCGCTGCAAACAGGGAGTTGCAGCGCTGGTGATGCCCTGCAGATGTGTACACCTTCAAAGTTGCAGCGCTGTAACTCCCTCACCAGCGCTGCAACTTTCTGATGTAGACAAGCCCTTAATTGTAGACAAGCCCTTATTTGAGCATTATACTGAGCTAATTTTCTCTAGTTATGCATCTCTTTTCACCTTTAGAAAACCAAATAAGGCTAAAGCTATACCAATGAGATGAGTTGTGTAGATACATACACAAAGAAAACACTCCTCTTTGCTGAATTGATTCTGTTTAGCAAAACCCCTTGTGACAGATATGACAATTTTCTTGAGAAAACTTTTTAGGTTTAAAAATATTTGGGAATTCATTGTATTAAATACAAATATTATATATTATTGTGGGCTGGGATTGTATGTAACTTCTAGTGTAAGGAAATGTAATGTAAGGCCTACATGATCAAAACACTATTGAACAATGTGCCAGAAAAGAATGGACTTCTGGGATGATATGTATGAAGTAGATTTTGGGAAATATGTAGTAGGAGATGAATGCAAATGCCTCACCTCCAGTTACAAAAAAATATCCTTTTGAAGCTATGCACTGAGAGCGGGCCTTTATCTGCTGTTCACCTGTTATATGAGGCCAATATCAAAGGCCCAATCTGCATAAAGGAAAGACTGAGTTATTTGTGGTTGTGCGAGTTCTGAGTAATGCTGTTACAAACTTGCAACCACGGGGGGGCCCTTTGTGGGGTTTGAAAGACTGACCCCTACTAAGACCTTGTTGGTGTTGTAAGGGGGTGACCTCTGGTAAGCTTTTTGTTTGTGTGTAGGGTTTTTTTTTTTAATATTGTTTGGAAGATTTTCTCTAATGTTTCTATCTTAAGAAAAAATGTGCCTTCTTATAAAGAGCTGTATGGTGTCTTGTAACTGCTGGCAATTACAGCAGTTCATAGGCTCTGGAGAAAAAAACAAGCATAGATGCTGGCTTATTTAATCAATCTGGTTTGCTGGAAATATCAAACTCATAATTTAATATATGTTAAGCATGTGTCGTGTAGGAAAGGAAACGACCTGGTACCAACAATGACTATTGAAAAATACTGAATAGCCTAGGTAAAGAATGTTTAGATGGCACTATGTCATCTGACCTGGTCTCTGCATCTCTCATTGGTAGATAATACTGCTGTAATTGCTGGTACTGCAGTGCTACCATCTCTGCCTAAACTCTTAAATGGTGGTAGTAACAGTAACACTGTTTGTGCTCTTAGATACAGTGGCGTAGCCAGGTTTTCAGCATAGGGGGAGCAAAAAACATAAAAAGGCCCCCCACCTTGGCTCCCCCTCTGGCCACACCCCCAGGTCGGACCCCCCTCCCATGCTCACCTTCCGTCCTGCACTGCCGCCTGTCCCTGGCTCCTATCCCAGCACTCGGCTGTGCCTGCACCAGCCAGCAGGCACAGCTTCCATGCTGGCCTGCCGCCCCGTGGCTCCTCCGGCTGTGTAGTGGGCAGCGCCATCCGGCAGGCACCGCTTCTGCGCCGGGCTGCTGCTGCCACCCTGCAGCTCCTCTGGCTGTGTGGCTGGTAGCGCTGGCCGGCAGGCTCCACTTCCGCGCCTGCCGGCCTGAGGGGAAGCAGCTGCTTCTGCTGAATCCCACCAACTACACTACTGCTTAGATACTCTATTCTCCTTTCTGGCTCAGCCTGATGAAAAAGTAATGCCAAACTAGCAGCATTAGTGTCTATTCCTAGTCTGATCGTGCAGTCCTTTCATGCCAAGACCAAATACAGTTCCTTCCATACTTCATAGCAGCTCACACAGCTAGTTGGAAGACAATGGCTGTATCTATACCCTTTTCAGTAGCAGAAGACTCTAATTTATGTATTTTTATTTATTTATTTTATTTTGCACCTGAGATACAATCCGCTTCTAGAGAACTACCATTTTTGGAACAGTGTTGCCTAGTATTTATCAGAGTCCAGATAGGTGTTCCCAATCACTTCAGAAGGCAGTTAGTGGTGATGCAATAAATGACATCTATCTAAGTAGATGGATTGTGGAGATGTTATATATTGTAATAAGAATGATATGATGCTCTCTGGTTGTGTACATAGCTAGACCATGTAACAAATTGTGTGAACCTATCGTTGTTCGTCTCACCCTTCCTTCTCCAGACCTTTTCATTATTTGTTATCTCTACTTCTGTGTTGTCTTTAATTAGGCTCCAATCCTTCAAGGACTTGTGTGCATGCGTAACTTCATGTACAGTGAGTAGTGCCATTGGTTTCAAAAGAGAAACTGTTATAGCTCTTCAGCCACCTGCTCATCAGTTGAATTAAGAGCTAGCTTCAATATTAAAGTGCAAATATTTGAATTTTACGCACTTTTGGTATTTACAGAATGTCTTTTTAGTGTCTTTATGATAGCAGCTCTAGAGAAGTCTTACAGAATACTTTGCTAAGTTACCTTAAGGAAGTTCTAAAGATTGTATTCCAAAACCACTCTATCGCAGAACGTGCAAGTAGACAGAAGAAAACACAACAACAAAAAAACTTAGAAGCTAAGCTCTCTTCTGAAAGACAGATATCCCTTTAAATAAATTGGAAACTGGTTTAATTTAAAGATGCAAAGTATACAAAGATGGGGAAAAAATTAAGAAATTTATTGACTATTGGGGTATAACTATAATTATAATTCTTTTATGATTTTACATAAATATGTGTAACAAATATGAAAGGGTAGAATAAGTAGAATGATAGCATCAAGATGAAATTATGTTATCTTGTTCTTACATTAAAACCTTACCATTTTTTACTATAACAGGTTTAACAGAACAGTGCCCTACAGTTAGTACTTAAGCATTTGCAGCAGTCATTTGATGCTGCTTGACTGCCCTCTTCAGGATGCCAATGAACATAAGCTCCACATTTTCTATACTTTCAAATCTAGTTTACTAAAAGAGATTTTAAAAAGAATAGTTTACAAGGATAAAAGTTAGGTTTTCATTGTACTGCATGTGAGATTGACTTAAAGTGATGCTCAAGTTTCACTTTTTCTTTTTATAGTGGTGCATTTGCCCATGCATGTTATTTCTCTTGGTATAGACAGCTCCAGAAGAGCTGTGTGCTGAGGTGGCATTGACTTCAGTATTATGGCTTGTTCTTAATGAGAAGAATAAGCATGCTTTCAACAACTTTTTATGAAAGACTGCTTTTTACCTACTTCCCTTTTCTTCCTTCTCATATATATCTGCCTATTTTCTTTGTAACTCAAATCATAGACAAGTGTTGCAGGAGTAGCCAAATAGTGCTTTAATGCCTATGTACTACGCCATAATGTACATGCAGCACGCTTACAAAAAAAATCCTTTGAGAGAAGTTTTAAAAACAATGTGTTCATACTATTTTTGTATCCCTCCATCTGAAAAGAAAGGTAGATAAAGAACGGGGCTCTGTAATATAAATAATTAATAGAAAATATTGAAATAGCACAGAAGGAGCTATGTGGGGTGGAAATCTACACAAAGATCCCCTCAATAACTTTGAGATGCCCCCTAGTAAATTGTACAGTTGTTTTGTCTCCAAGTCTTGTGGTTCCAGGACTATTCATGCAGATAACTTCTTCACTGGTAATGCAGCTTTCTCATCAACCCCTCTCCCCCCAAATCTTCCTTTAAAAATGATTTTCTGAGCACCACGAGGGAGAAGTCCAAAAATTAATGTAGTGTCGTGCTGCATTATTTTTCTCTCTGGCTCTTCCTTGAGGTTTGGGGATAGGGAGCCTGCTGGGGAGAGGGGAAGGGAATGTGACTTTCTAATGCTGATAGAAATTACTACAGACTTAAAAAAAAAACCCTATATTTTATGTTGGGTTTTAAATATTTTTTGTAGGAAAGAATGTCAAATAGGGATGTTATTCGCAAATCCACCCACTTTAGTTCTGCCATTACCACTCCTTTTGTGGCACAACAATTTTCAGTGTAGTATTGGCAGAGCTCTTTCCATGTATCCTTTTGTTCTGGGAGGAATGTTGCATTGATATATAGCAGAAGTGGCCAAACTTACTGACCCTCCAAGCTGCATACGACAATCTTCACAAATTCAAGAGCCAGGGCACACCTGCCAGGACTCAGGGCTTCATCCCTGCAGAAGGCGCCTGATGCTGCTCGGGAATGAGCCCTACTTCCGCTGAAGCCTGAGGCTGAGCAGGTGCGCCCACAGAGCTGAAGTCCAAGACCTCCCTTCCTGCTGGGCAGAAGTTCCCAGCCCCACCACCCCCGCTGCAAGGCAGAAGTCCTAAGCTCTTCCCCCACCCCCGTCTAGTAGGTGGAGGGTGGGAAGGGGCTACGTGAGCCACACTTCAACAGTAAAAGAGCTGCATGTGACTCACGACTCACAGTTTGGCCACCCCGGTGTATAGCTCAATGTCTACTAGTCTGAATTGATGCTTATTTGGAGCAGTCTTGCGCATATAATCCTGATACTGGATCTGCATTTCCACAAGGGTGTTGCTACATGAATCATTTGCAGGTATGGGCCCATATTTTCCAGCACAACTATAGGAGCATTTAACTTACACTTTTTGTAGAGCTTTTTATGTTAAAAATGTTAAAACTTATTTTCATTAGTATTTTGTTTGAGTTTTGTTGCTTAGATAGTTGTTATAAATTAACTGCATGAAACGTAGTTGTAACGGGTTGGTCCGAGGATACTAGCGAGACAATGTGGGTGATGTATATCTTTTATTGGACCATTTTGCTGTGACGCTCAGAGTACCTCAGCTCTTTGTGGCTCTAAAGCTTTTCTCTCTCACCAGCAGAAGCTGATCCAATAACAGATATTACCTCACTCATTATAAATTAATTGTACTTCTGGAAAAACAAACCAACAACAACGAGAATACACCACCACCATGCCATACCAGCCAAAAGCTTTTTTGGTAGAGCATTGAGAATGTGTTTGCTACAGTTTTAGTTAATCTCTGTTTGGATTGCAGTTGTTACAAATGGTTACTGAATCTTTACTGGTAATCAATTACATACAGATATCTATATTTTTGATCTGTATCTATGCCTTTTTCCCCAACAGGCAATAGCTAATGAAGAATATCAAGTGCTGGCCAACTCATGGCGCTACTCATCTGCTTTTTCTAATAAATTATTCTTCACTATAGTGGATTATGATGAAGGGGCAGATGTTTTCAACAGGTAAAGGTGTTTAATGATGTCTTTTTAACTTTGGTTAATAAATATCACATATTTTAAGTACTGTGTTTTTTATTGTTTTTTGTTTTTGTTTTTTGTAGATAATATAATAAAAAATTACAGTGTGGGGGGGAAAGTCTTGAAAACTGTGGTTAGTCACAGGAATTTCTATAATGCACCCTTGGTAGCAATAGCAGGAAACACCAAAAATGCAAAATAGCCAATTTTGCTACCATATTTGTTTTCGGTTATATCAAGTTTAAATGAAGTTTATCAAGCCATTGTTAATGTATTGGTAGTTGCTTCCATTGGACTTTGTAAAACAAATTGACTCCAAAATGATGTGAAGTGTAGTGAAAATCACATTCGTAGTTAAACTTTCCCATTGATTCTCTTGACATAAAAAAATTACTTAACAAATATCACCTAACATGAAGACGTCAATTAAATGTTTAATACCCTTTTTATCTTTGTAGAATAATCAGTCTTGGACTCTTTAAAAAAGAGTGGAAATTGTTGTAAATAGCTATGGTTGCTTTAAAATGTGGAGACCCAATTATTAGCAAATACAGTAGTCCCGCAAATTCACTTTGATTTGGATACTCAACTGAAGTTCAACTTGAATCATAATTCCAGAAAGCAAATATTTTCTTCTCTTTTAAAGCTTAGCTCCCTTCTTGGCACTGGAAGATGAATTAATAAAAGCAAGAAACAGTAGAAGTTACAACCATTTTTACTCCCTTTTGTTGAATTGTGAGATACTAAACTATGAAGCAAAAAAGCAACTCTACAGTTTTAAACAATACACAGCAAAGCTTGGATGGTTTTCCAACAGAACAGTTGGACCACATCGTATACAAATAACATGATCTTCCAAATTTTGCTTTTTATTTTAGTTCAAATATGCATTTTTTGTGCGCACACACGGAGAATATTATATTTGTAGATGCATTGGCTCAGTTTATTGTGATGTAAAGAGATACAACTCCATTTATGTCAGTGGACTTACACTTGTTTATGTCCACATTCTGTTTGTTCATTGTCTTTGAGAACTCCAGCTATTTTGGATATCTGTGAAAATAAGAGGAACTAACAAGTGAGCATATTGTCATGTAGGTTTTTGAAGAAATGTTATTTTTATCAGAGTTTTTATAGGCAAATATAACAAGACAGTGGACATCTGAACTAATTATAATAGCATGGGAGATTTAATTCTTGACTGTAATATGGTAGCTAAGCTACTGTTGCAGTTGACATAAAAGCATGTCGTTGATTGATTTCACTTTTCATTCTGATTATATAGAAATGGGAAACCAATTGTAGGTCTGGTGCAACCAGGCTGTCAACAGTCTTTAAAAATATGTATACCTGACAGAAGATTTCTATATTTGAGTATCCCAACTAAATTCAACTGTTTTACAACATTCTTCTTAACACATTTCACAAAAATATTTTTCTTTCAATAATTGTTCATTAAGGATGAGGCATATTGTATTTAGAAGGAAATATTTTAGTATCTAGTTTATTTTTTATAAATTATAAATGAACTGTGTACTTGATGTTAATTAAAGCATTTATGTAAGTAATAACATTGATTTTGTTGGAGAGCAGCAAGCAAGGCAGGTAAATAAAATGGTATTGCCCTTGTATCATTAGAGAACTCAGTTTCATTCATATTTAATCATTTCAATATTTCCAATGATAACTTTATAATTTTCAAATCACTGATAAATGTATTGCATTTTTATTTTCTGAAATCCAGAAAATTTCATATACCAAAATATGAGATGTTTCATATAATGAAATATATTTCCCTGTCCTGTTCATCATGCTGGGGAATAATTGTTACACCTAGAATGTCCAGCAGCGGGGCCCTGTCACTATTTTCTATTGGTTTCAAATTGACAATATTGGGAACATTCACTGGATGAATTATATTAAGACCTCAGTGCTCTAATATTTACATGTATGCTAACTTTATACAGTGTGAGTAGTCACATTAACATCCACATAGCATTTAACCTTTTAAGGATGTGGCAGAAGTTCCCCCCCCTCCCCAAGATTGGGATGTAATTTAAGTCTGTGACTTTGTGTAATATAAACAATATTTTTAAAGATGCTACTTTGCTAGTTCTATAACAGCATAAATGAGCATATTAGGAAAATACTCACAAAGGAGTGCTTAAATTGAAATATGGTTTATGTAATGACTACTGTGCCTTAAAAAGCCCAATTGAAGAAACTGAAGGAATGTTAGCTCTGAGCACTTTTTCAGTAATAGAAAAATATATTTAAATGTTTGAAGTAGTTATTTCAAACTTTGGAAAGCCACGAATATTTTTTCTGACTAATGGTATCTTTGCCAGTGTCTATGATAGGAAGAAGGCAAACAGTTGCCAAAGCATGTTTGAGTCATTTAATATTGTGGTGTCTTCTGTTTTTTGTAGCTCAATATGAACTCTGCTCCAACATTCATGCATTTTCCTCTGAAAGGTAAACCCAAGAGAGCTGACACCTTCGACCCTGCAGAGAATAGGATTGCAGCAGAGCAGCTAGCTAAATGATAGCTGACAGAACGGATGTTCATGTAAGTCATTGACAATGTTAAGACTGATCCAAACTTATCTGCCTACACTATGATGAACTGACACTAAGCACTGTGTTTCCCCTAATGCATGTTTATTATCAAATGAAATCCGCAAAATAGGTTAAAATACTAAATATGAGCTGCAATACTTGAGTGCACTGTGGTAACTTCAGCAATTTGAATGTTGCATTTCAGTCTTTGTTTGGTAGTTACATTTTCATCCAGTCTAGCACAAAATGAGTGATAATATTGTGACAATTACTTGATAAATGTGAATGTACTTGCCAATGTTACTTAAAAAACAAAGTCTGGAGTTTCAAAAGTGTTTTACTTATGCCAAAATATGCACAGACTAATAATCTGCAAATATGTTGAGTAAACTTATTTATTTTTATATAGTTGAATATTATATACAATTGTTCTTTAAAGATGAAAACAAAAACTTTCTAAAGTACTAAAGAAACATATTGCTTAAATTCCCAATTCAGTCACATGCAAAGGGACTATTCTCGGATTTTAAAATATTTCAGAAACTAAATCTTATCTTTGCTAGCATATTCCTAATCATCTATACATGTTTCCCAGTCATGCAGGAAGACATACCAGGTGCAGTGGATGTGGTTTAGTTAGGCCACAGCTTTGTTCTCTTAAATCTGGGAATACCCGGCAATAACTCAAGCAGTGCAGATGATCTTTTTTCCCTTAATCACTTCCACCTATTTGGGAAGACTGCCATCAGCACTTCCCCTTCCCAGCTTGCATCCATCCAATTACTGAGACCCTACTGCCCTCCACTCATCTGAGGCAAAGGGGAGCCTGGAAAAAGGAGAGAGGATGGGTTCTCCCCAGTCTGTCAGATATTGAGTCCCAGTTGTGTGACAGTGTAAGCAATATTCCCTTTCATCAATACTTATTCTCTGTACAAGAACATCCTTAACAGAGAGAATACTGTGCATTCAGTAGTAGATATTGGGTTATTACTACTCTCTCTCTGTGTATATTGCATCGCTTCTGTTTGTCACAAAGTAGAAGGATAATTGATACTTTTGTTTTCTCTCCCCCTCCGCAGATTAGGGTATTCAGGCCTCCGAACTATTCTGGCACTATTGCTCTGGCTCTTTTAGTGTCACTTGTTGGTGGCTTGCTGTACTTGCGAAGAAATAACTTGGAGTTCATCTACAATAAGACTGGCTGGGCAATGGCAGCTCTGGTATGCTGACATTTAATACTGATATATTTTAACATTTCAGTAATATTGTAGCAGTTTCAAATTTTTGTATGTAATGACAACATGAAAATGCCACTTGCATAGTAATTTAGAAAGTACTGCAGTAATAAGTTTGTCAGGATGAGACAATATTTATTATAAACTGATAATATGAATAGCTTGGCTAAGTCTGATGGGTGATAACATTGCTAACTGGGAGATATATAAACTAAAATTTACTAATTCGTTAGTTAAAATATGCTACAGTGTCGGTGGTGGTGAAATATGCTGCTGATCACCTGATAACGATGGTGAAATGTTAAGGGAGGTTAGAGAGGCTACAAAACCAGGAAACTCAATGCTGATGGGTGATTTCAACTATCCTCATATAACTGAATATATGTCATCTTAGTGCATGGTACAGAGAAAAATTTCTAGACACCGTTGTCATAAACAGATAGTTAAGGGTTAATGTCTCTTTTACCTGTAAAGGGTTAACAAACAGTGAACTTGAAACACCGACCAAGGACGAATCAGGAGACAAGATACTTTCAATCTCGGTGGAGGGAAGCTTTTGTGTTTTTTGGGTTTGTGCTTTGTTCTCTCTGGGTCCTGAAAGGGACCAGACGTGCAACCAGGTTTCTTGCCAATCTCCCTGCTACAGTCTCTTATATATCAGAATAGTGAGTATTAAGTAGAAAAGCGGTTATAGTCTTTTGATTGTTTTCTGTATTTGCAAATGTGTATTTTGCTGGACGGATTTTGATTGGTATTGTGCTGGGGAGACTTCTTTCTAGTTTTATAAGCTGAAAGACCCTGTAATATTCCATCTTCATTTTACAGAGATTTCTTACTTTTTTCTTTCTTTATTAAAAGCTTTTCTTTTTAAAGACCTGATTATTTTTTTTCCCCTTGTTAAGGCTCAAAGGAACTGAGTCTGTACTCACCAGGGAATTGGTGGGAGAAGGGAAGGAGGAGTGTGGGAGGAAAGGTGAATTTCTTCTGTGTTTTAGATTCACGGAGCTTGAATCTGTCTATCTCTCCAGGATAGCCCAGGGAGGGAAAGCCTGGGAGGGGGAGAGAAGGGGAGAAAAACCTGATTTCTCTGTGTTGTGATTCAAGGATTTGAATCACGGTGATCTCCTAGTGTACCCAGGGTGGAAAAGATCTGGAAGGAAGAAAGGAGGGGAGGGGAAATGGTTTATTCCCCTTTGTTGTGAGACTCAAGGAATTTGGGTCTTGGGGTCCCCAGGGAAGGTTTTAGGGGGACCAGAGTGCCCCAAAACACTATATTTTTGGTGGTGGCAGCCTATCAGATCTAAACTGGTAATTAAGCTTAGAGGAATTCATGCTGGTACCCCATCTTTTGGACTCTAAGGTTCAGATTGGGGAATTATACCATGACAACCATAATGACTGCATCTTGGAATCCACAAGGGTAGAGAGGCAATTGTGATTTAGTCATAAATGGAGCACAAGATCTGTACATGATGTAACTATAGCTGAACTGTTTGTAAGTGATCAAAATTGAATTAAATTTAATGTGTTTGGAGGAGTAAACACACACCAAAAATAACCCCAGCACAGTAACATTTAACTTCAAAAAGGAAATGACACAAAATGAGATACTAGAGACAGAAATTAAAAAGAGCAGTCACAACAGTAAAATGCCTGCAGGCAGCATGGAGACCACTTAAAAAAACCATAATAGACACCCAGACTAAATCACAGAAACAAGTAAGGGGACCAAAAGAATGTCACCATAGTTAAACAGCAGAGTAATAGAGTGTTACAGGTAAAAAGGAATCCTTTAAATTTGAAAGTGAAATCCTAATGCCGAAAATAGGAAGGAGCAAAAACTTTGGCGGGTTAATATAATAAGGCAGACCAAGAAAGAAAATGAAAAGCAACTTATTAAAGAAACAAAACCTAACAAAAACTAACAAAAAAAAAGTATTTCAGAAGCAGGAAGCTTGTCAAGCAGGCAGCAGGGCCACTAGTCAAAGGAGGTCCAAGGAAAGCAAGCCATTACAGACAAGCTAAATTAATTACTTTCATTGGTCTTCAGTGCAGAGGATGTGGGGGAGACACCCACATTAGAGCATTTCATTTTGGGCACCAAATCTAAAGTCCTGTCCTAAATTGATGTGTCAATGGAAGAGGTTTTAGAACAAATGGATACATTAAACTTTAATAAGTTGCAGTGACCAGATGGCATTCACCTAAGAGTTCTGAAGGAACTTGAATATGAAATGCAGAGCTACTACGTGTATTGAACCCATCACTGAAATCAGCCTGCGTACCACATGACTAGAAGGTAGCTAATGTAATGCTGGCTTTTTAAAAAGAGCTCAAGAGGCGATCCTGGCAATTGCAGGCTAATGAGCCTAACTTCAGTACCAGGCAAATTGGTGGCCACTACAGTAAAGACAAACACCTAGTAATATTATTTTTTGGGAAAGAGTCAATGTGGCTTTGTAAAGGAGAGTCATACCTCATCAATCTATTAGATTTTGAGGGAGTCAACAGGCATGTGGATGGCGTGATCTACTGAATGGTGTACTTGGATTTTTCGGAAAGCCTTTGCAAGGTCCCACACAACAAGGCTCTAAGAACCAGCCATAGGATAAGAGGAAGATTCTCTCATGGATCAGTATCTGGTTAAAAGATAGGAACAAAAGATAGGAGTAATTGGTGATTTCGCAATGAGAGGGATCAGTGGGGGTTCCCAAAAAATCTGTTCTGGGACTGGTGCAGTTACATATTCATTAATGAGCTGAAAAAGGGAATGAATATAGTGGTGAAGTTTGCAGACAACACCAAATTATTCAAGATAGTTAAATCCAAGCAGAGAACGAGGAGTTACAGAGGGATCTCGCAAAACTGTGTGACTGGGCAGCACAATGGCAAATGAAACCATTTTGATAAGTACAAAGTAATGCACATTGGGAAAATAATTCTTTCTTTCTTTCTTTCTTTCTTTCTTTCTTTCTTCTTCTTTCTTTCTTCTTCTTTCTTCTTTCTTTCAATATAATATAATGTATGGTAGATTCTCTTTCTTGGGTGTAATAGCTAATTTAGAACTTGGAGTCACCATGGATAGTTCTCTAAAACTTCAGCTCAATGCACAGCAGCAATCAAAAATGCTAACAATACATAATATCTATCTACATCCATACATATAATGTCACTAATAAATCTATAGCGCTCCTATTAGGCACTTTGAATATTGTGTCCAGTTCTGGTCTCCCCATCTCAGAGGATATAGTGGAACAATAAAGGGTTCAGAGCAGGACAACAAAGATGGTCAAGGATATGGAACAGCTTTCATACAAGGAGAGACTAAAAATATTAGGACTGTTCAACTTAGAAAGAGATGATATGATAGAAGGCTATAACATTGTGAATGGTGTGGAAAAGTGAATAGAGGACTGTTATTTACCTCTTTCCACAATACAAAAACCATGGGTCACCCAATGATATTAACAGACAGAAAGCTTAATCAAACAAGAGGAACTAATTTTTCACATAACACGTTGCCATGGGATGTTATGATGGCCAAACATATAACTGGGTTAAAAAAAGAACTGGATATGTTCATGGAGGATAGGTCCATCAATGGCTATTAGCCAAGGTGCTCAGGGACAGAACCCATGCCTCAGGGCAATCCTAAATTTCTGGCTACCATAAACCAAGAGTAGAAGACACATGTGGAGTCACTCCATAATTGCTCTGTTTGTATGCTCCCTAAATCTGGTATGGGCAGGATACTGGGCAAGATAAATCATGGTCTGACTCAATACGACAGCTCTTATGTTCTGAACTTGCATTGTATTTTAACTAAAATATTACAAAGGTTTCAAGTGGCCATTATTACCATGTATTGCCACAACTTAAAAAAAAAACGCAAAGGAAGTGGTGGTAAGCTTCAGTAGTTAATGTGGAGATAGCCTTATTATAAAGTTACTCATTCTAAGGGAAATAAAAAAAGGTTTTTATAACTATATGAATGAGAAAGTTATCCAAAGAAAGAAGATCCATTAATAAATGAGGAAAGGGATAAAATTATGTTTATACATAGCTGAATAATGCCTTACTTTAAAAATCTCTTTTCAACATAAGAAAGAGAGTAGAAATTTAGATGCTTAGATAAAAGTAGCTTTTGAGAGGAAAAACTCAAACAGAACCAGTGAGCTGATTTAGATTACCGTATTCTAAGACATCAAGGAAATTAACAAACAATTTTGTTTACCTCTCACACTTTATTATGGTTCATTAATTTATAATTTGATAGTGCCCAAAAGGCTGTAGGAGGCTTGGCAGAGAACAGTCTCTGCCACACATAGTTGATAATCTCAATTTTAGCTATGACTCAGTGAGCGAGCATGGAAAACTATACGTAGAATATGCTGGTAATGGCTCTTCCAACAGTCCAACTTCTTTCCTTACCAAAACAATTGCATAAATATTGACAGGCGGAAATTTTGAGAGACAGATACTATTGCTTAATTTTCAGAGTCACTAAGCATCAGCAGCTTCGAATCAATCAAAAATGGGAGCTGAAGTTGCCCAGCATCTCTGGAACACTAGGCTACTAGAGGACCCTTGTAGTATTCATTTATATGAGACAATGTAGCAAGATCTTAAATCAAATTCTCAGTGCCCATTCCTCAATCCCAGAAGTATAAATATACAGAGGCATCTTCCTTGAATTATGGTTGCTGTTAAGAAACTTCAAGTTCCCTTCCAGACAGGTCTATTTTACTGCAACATTGGACAGAAACCATAAATATGTTCATACATACATTTTAAAAAGGAAAAAGTGATTATAGCTCGCCCCACATATTTTAGCAAGGAATAGGGTGAAGTAACTTAAGAGTTCTAGTTTTGAAATTGGGGCAACTCCTTGTGCTTCATCGTAAAGAGAGAGGCTGAAATAGGAACAAAATCTAGGGGTAAAATTCTGGTTCCATTGAAGTTAATGGCAAAACTCCAATTGACTTCTGTGGGGCATCCAAAGTGCCAGTCCCCAATTCTAACACCTTTTGTACCAAAAAAATAGACTTGTATTTTGTGCTAATTTCATGTGTGTTATTTCCATATTGCCACCATTTTATTAAAATAATTATTTTAGGTATGCTAATGAGGGAGCCTAAATTTCTGAAGCACTTCAGACTAATTGCTACCGCAGTCTAATTAAATTCCACAACAAGGATTACTTAAGTTATTGGCCTACTGTAACAGCACAACAAAAATAGATCTTTAAAAAGTAGATTCTAATTCACATTGTGGCAGAGAGTTTTACAAGACAGCAATATGCAATAAATTTTTCGGTTTAGAACTTGAACCATAAAGATGTAAAATCTTTTGAATGGACAAAATGCATCTGTGATACTGGCGAGGCACCAGCTCATGCCAAGACTCTCATGTCTCATCTGAACATGGACAACTACATAGCTGGAATCAGTCTGGCTCACATGTATTGGTAAAGCAGGAATTAGAATTGTAAGAATGTGTTTAGTGTTTAAACTTTATGGGATGCTGAGTTGCTGCATGTATTAATCCCACTTATAAAATCTGTGTTCCACATTGTAAGGTAATATTTAAGCATCTGTATTGTAAGCCTCTGTGACTGTGTAAATCACTTGACCGGAGAAAGATATTAACTAGTGTAAAGAGTTGGTCTCCAACAGAAGGTTTTATGTCCTGGCTGATAAGGAAGGCCCATCAAACTAGACAGACTATTCTGAAACATTAAAGAGAATAAAATACTTTGTTGCTTGGCTCTTCCCCTACCCTCCTCTCCATGAAGAGAAGTCATGCAAGAGAATTCCTCCCATCAGCAGAATTCACAGCTGAGAGCACATGGGGTAGGAATGAGAGGTGGGGAGGGAATAAAAACCCCTAACAAGAAATCTTGCTGCTTGAAACTGGGGGTGGGTGGGCTGGGGTGGGGGCGGATGCAAGGTTTTTAAGCATAAGCGAGGGATCCTCAGTTGCTTAGCTGGTTTAACCCTAAAGACCATATAGTGTTTGCTTATTATAGAAGCTACAATTAGCTTTTGAAACTTAAGATTGTAACTCATTTGTGTATATATGTTTACCTGCTTTAACCTTGTGACTATCTCTCTTGATTCCTTTTCCTACTTGATTGGCTACAAATATTGTCTTTGGTCTGAGATCTAAAGTGCAATTGACCTGGATAAGTGACTGATCTTTTGGGACTGGAAGTAACCTCAATATTGTTGTGATTTATGGTGTAAGAGACCATCTGTCACAAAGGTACGCTTACCTGAGTGGCAAGACAGATAGGAGTACCCTGGAGGGCTGTCTGTGACTCCAAGGTAAGGCTGTTATAGTGCCTGAGGAGTTTACACTTGGTATTTGGTTGGTGAAATATAAATATAAAACTGACAACCAATTTGAGGTTTGTATCCTGCTTCTTAATAATCTGCCCTGAGCTTGGTACTCACGCTCTTGAGCCACTGCAGAACAGCTTGACAGCTTCCATATTAAATTTACAGTGTCACAGTCTTTTTCTGGAATCAGTGATCTTTTTTATTCTAATTTCCTATTCCAGTGTTCTCTACCACACATCACCAGCTTGACTTTTGTTTTGTTTTACTCCATATTCAGCAGTTATTGTGTCATTATGGCTGAAAGCCTGTAGTTGAAACAGAGTTAGTCCAGTACCATGGAAAGCTAGTATTTCAAGACATAAACAAACTCCATTTTTTGCCTGGGTTTTCTTAGAGAATGTGCAAAATTAAGGAAGTTTAAAAGTCTAAAGATTTTTTTTTCTTGAAATGGTTACATGGTAATCCTACTAGTGATTACACACTTAAATTTCTGATCCTGATTTAGTAGTCTTCACTCACATGATTATAAATATATCATAGATAGGTTTCTAGTTGTGCTTAACCCTAAGGCCTTTTGTCATTTCTGTCCCATGAGACAGGATCAAATCCAATGTGAAAAGTAAACATTGCAATATATCTTCCTGAGTCTGTAGAAAGACAGTTACCGTGATTCTCCTTCCATTGATAGCTTTGCTAAGCAGTAATAGAGTGAATTTAACAACTTTTCTAAATTGTTCTATTGATATTCCTAATCCTTTTGGCAGCCGTGAATCTGAAAAGAATCTGGTTAATTTTATCCAGCTGCTGCTTGGCAACACTATGATCAGTAGCAGAGTCAAATATTGGATATATTCACAGAAGAGGAAGACCAATGATGGATACCAGGAATGTGAGAGAATACTAGAGACCACTCTCCTCCCCATAGTCCTTGTAGGAGAGGCTTGAGGGGGGAAAAAGAGTAAGGGGGCCATCTTCCCCCCCTTACAGCAGCCTTAGAAAGTAATCTTTGCAATCATAAGAACTGTACATTTTATTTTTCTTAATCATATTTTGATAGACAAATATAAAAAAAATGATGGCTTATGATTTGCCCTGGTGAGTGAATTTTGTCAAGCTGAGTATGTAATTACGTACATATAAGCAATGTGGTTAGTGACTACATAAGCAACAACATTCAACAGCATATAGCTGGGGTAATACACACTGCTAATACTGCATCTAATGACAATCAGTTTTGCATGTGCTAACACATTGATAAAGACAAAAATGATTGAGGTGATAGCTCAGTCTCTTCTTCCTTATCCCATCCAAATTACTTTTACTGGTTTTGTTTTGTTCTATGCTATATCTAAACATAAATCTTCATCCTGCAATGGGATCTTCCAGGACTGATCCAAACAATTGCCTGGGATCCCTTTGACTTCAGTAAAACTCCACGTGAACAAACATTTTTACATTAGCAGATCCTTTTGCAAGACTAGGACCTTGGGTTGCAAGCTCTCTAGGGCAGATACGAGTTCTTGTCTGTTTTATAAATGCCTAGCACACTTTAGGCACTATAAATGCTAATGATGTATATACATCTTAAAGTGCATTGTAATTATGCATTTTGGTATTTTTATTTGGTGCTTAATAAATATTAAAACAGTCAACTACATTTTCATAAAAGGCCTTGAAAGGGAATGTTAAGATGGCAATAGACAGTGTCTAGATAAGTGGTGTTGAGTCATGCCTAAATTATCCCTTGCAGAAGTGCAGAAGCAGTTATGAAGCATATAAATAATTAGTAAACACTTTCAGAAGTAGTCTGTCTTGTGCACATTTTTCTCTTTAGGACATTTAAAAGCTAATTTATTTGGGGCAACTGGCAACAGATAAAATCTGCAGAAGGCTCTCACTTGAGATGGGAAATTGGCAGTTATGCCTGGTCACCATTGACAGCTCTTTTTGAATCTGATGCAGAGCTGAAGAGGGAATGGAGCTAATTTCAAACAGTAGTTTTTGCAACTCTGCTTAAATCAAAAAAAATAGTATTAACAGTTTTTCATACTGCCTTTTGAAAGTGTCTACTCCAATCCAGTAGTATCTTCAAGAGGAGACATGTGAATTTGTGATTTGTTGGGACTTTTGTTGTGATGTGTGTGAGGTTTTTTTTAAGAACATTTAAATTATTCTTCGCACCAAGCCATATCCTTCTTTGAAGCCGTTTTTACTACACAGACTTTAAAATATTGAATCAGTTAGATCTTTCCAGTGTGAAAAACTGCATTAAAGGAGTTAAACTTTTTTTCTTAACTTACTGGCTGGGGTTGGGTGGTGAAAGTGATCTCTGGTTGTATGGTTTCTTACAGTAAGTAGGAAGGTAGTCCTAAGATGCTGACTTTGCCAGTCAGACTTATCCAGAATCAGCTGTGTATAAAACTAAAAAGAGGAAAAAATACGTATTTTGATTTACATCTGTGCTGTATTATCCTTCGTAATGGAAGGATATAGGGACATGTTCTGTTGTCACTTACAAAGGTCATTTGGATTTTCACTTTGTGTCTTGGAGCAGAATTAGACCTAAAATCTTTGTCTTTTCTTAATAATTTGAGAAGCACGATCATTTTAGAATAACAGTAGAACATAATTATATGAGTTATTTTGTTTGTTAGCACATAGTTTGCAGGTTCTGACTCAGTAGAAGTTGAGTGGCTTGTTATCAGAAGTCTCAATTCGATTTCATTTGATTGTTTTGTTCTATAATAACTGTATACACCGCGACCACTCCAGGTTTTGCTTTTGTTTCCCATCTCTTTTTGTTTTAATTGGAGAATGACAAATAAGTAGGATTTTTTTTTAACATTTCAGTTAGGGGAGAGGGGGGAAAACAACAACACAGAAATTAATAATTCCAGTGACAACCACCAAATGGCAAAAAATAAAACATGATCATAGTTTTTAATAAAACATTGCCTGGCACACACAAGGGCTTTCAGAGCCACTGAGGTTGTCTACAGTGCAATGTAAGCCATTGGTCATGGAATTCAAGTCAACTTACCTTGAGTTAGAAAACCCAGGGCTTCAGTGTTTACACTGAGTGTTAACCCTAAGTTAAGAATTTCTAACCTGAACTTGAGGCTCTGGCATCCCCACTGCAATGCTTAGAGCTGAGTCAAACCAACCATATCCCAGACTCCCTAGCATCCACCTGAAAAGTATTCACTCTAGCCCTTTGACCACGGTGCACTGTGAGAAAACCAGACTGTCCACTCTGCACATTACAGCAAGCTTGAACAGCCTACCAACACATTCTGCCGAGCAGTCGTTTTTGGTCAATGTCAGCT
Source organism: Gopherus evgoodei (assembly GCF_007399415.2). Classification (NCBI taxonomy): domain Eukaryota; kingdom Metazoa; phylum Chordata; order Testudines; family Testudinidae; genus Gopherus; species Gopherus evgoodei. The sequence goes on from NC_044326.1 coordinate 56,717,903, forward strand.
ACCAGAGCCAGAAACATGGAGTCACTTTCTGAAGAATTCTTGCTTATGTGTTCATTCCTGTGTTCTGGGAAAAGCTGATGAACATTTCAGCAGCATTTTCTGATCCACCAGAGGCACCTGACACAACTTATGAGGGAGCAGGAGGAGGAGAAGGCAGAGGAAGAGGAATACTGAAACTGGCTGATGCTTCTCAATATACTTGGTACAGTCTCCGATGCCCCTTGTGTATACCATGCTTCTGGAGCAGAGCCACAAGCATAGACTGGTGGGATCATATCATCACGCAGACCTAGGATAACCAGCAGTGGGTCTACAACTTTTGCATGAAGAAAGCTACATTTCTAGAGATTTGTGAGCAGCTTGTCATGACCCATTAGCACAAAAACACAAGCATGAGACCACCCCTGCCAGTCCAGAAGCCATCCTCTAGCCGTATGCAAGCTGTTGCAGATCACTTTGATGTTGGAAAGTCAACTGTGGGTAAAGTGGTTGTGGAGGTTTCTCAGGCAATTAGGTGTGTGGTTTACCTCAAGTGGCAGGCATAAAAGACATGCCTGAAGTAATTGCCAGCTTTGAGAGAATGAGGTTTCCAAACTGCTCTGGGGCCGTTGATGGGACTTGTGTGCCCATAGTTTGCCCTCCTCAAGGAGCACAGAAACTGCAAGAGTGCTGCTCCATTGTTACGCAGGCCCTTGAGAACCACAGGGTGTAATTTATGAACATTTCCAGTGCAACCTATGGAGAAGTGCATAATGCCAGGGTTTTTCACTGATCAGGAGTCTACATACATGGACAAGCTGAGACACTATTCCCACCAAATTACATTGTCATAAATGATATCACTGACCACACCATTATTCCCCCTTTTGCCTTGGTTTTAAAACCATACCCTGATTTTAGAGGCCCTGGCAAAAGATGGTTTAATTGCACTCTCAGCAGGTGCAGAATAGTTGTTGAATGTGCTTTTGGCAGATTGAAATCCCGCTTAAGATGTTTACAGACCTATTTGGATGCCAGTGTCATCAATGCTGTCTGCATCACTATGGTTTGCTGTGCTCTTCACAGTGTTTGTGAAGCCAAAGGTGAACCATTTCCCCCTGAATGGAGCTATGACAGTGAGTGTCCTCTGAGTGGGTACACTCAGGCACAAAGTGCACTGCACAACGGGAGCTGGATGCCCCCAGGCAACAGGAGACAGGGATGCTTTGTGCTCCTTCATTATGGACTTGCATGGCTCAATGGAAGAAGAGAAATAGCACCTTTATGAATGTCTTCGTGTGGGGTATGGGGACTCATTGATTCTGTGGAGGAGTAGAGTGCTTGGGGATGGGGGGGGGTTAGTGCCATGCAATGTATTTAAGAATGGCGTGGCCACTTACGAAATAGGGGTTGGGAGGTTATTCACAGTAAGGACTGATGTAAGGAAGTGATCGAAGTATGAATTTTTATAGGTAATTATATTGAGGGATAATTTTTGCATACTAATTCCTAGTTGTCCCTAATCATGTGTTTACCTTTATTATTTTGAATACACATCATATGATGTGAAGCAGTCAGAGAAATAAATTTTCTGGATTAAATAAAAAAAAAACTTTATAAACGTTTTAGAAAAGTACAATATTTACCCATTCCCAGGCAGGCCATTACCACACCAAAATCCCAGTAACAACAGAAAATAAAAACATAATAAAAACCCAAAGTGCATGAAAAGTGCAAACTGTGAAACCGTACAAGACACAGGCCCCCTACTGTGGCATGTCCCCAGGCCAACTATTCTCAGAGACAATGCGTCAGGGAGGCATGCAGGGTTAGGTGCCCCCCAGCAGCCAGCCTGGGTGGGGAGTGAAAGGGGCGGACAGGGAGGAGACCTGTGGGGTAGTCACGAGTCCTTCCGTTTAGCTTGTGACACTCCAGTATGGGGAGGCACCAGTCGTCTATGCCTGTTCTCCTTTCCCTTCTTTTCCCAATTTGCCATGTATGTGGTACTGTGGGAGGAAGGTCAATATGGAGGGCTGCATGGGGCAAAGCTGCCCTGCCCAGACACTCATGGGGCCCAATTGCATGGGCTACCCAGCCATGGAGTCTTCCAAGCTGCTTCTGGACTGCCCCACAGGGTAGCATGCAAGGGACTCAAGCTGTGTCGTGGGTGAGGCAGCAGGAGCTGTTACTTGTGCAGTCATTAGTGATATGAGCCACTCATTATTTCTGCTGAACCTGTCCCGCTCCCTTATGCACCATTCTGTTCCTGGAACTATGAAGCAAATGCCTGCTCCATGCTGAAACCCTGTCCTCGTGCTGTGCAGCCAACCTGAGCCTTTCCTCTTGCCTTGCCTCATGCTGTCCCTCTGGCTTTGGTACTGGACCTGCTTCTTGGCCCTCTCCAAAACGTCAACCATAAATTCATCATGGAAACATTTCCTCTTGGAACAGTCCATGAAGCTATATTGGCCCATTTCTGCTTCAGAGTATGCAAGCTGAGGAGGTACTGCAGCCATCAAAGGTTGAGGGGCCTGGAACAGGACAAAACACAGGGTTATTGTCTCAAATAGCTTACTGCAGCAACTCAGAAAAAAAAATTGTGGAATTTCAAGGACATAAAATGATACTTTTACAAACTGAACTTTAATATATTGCAAGAAGGATGTGACAGAGCACAGAAGCTCCCTGGACACAGCCTGATTAATCACAATGAAAGAATTGCAGGCCCAATGGTAAGTTAAAAAATGCAAAGCTGCATTTTTTTATTTTAGAAGATTGCAAAACTACTTAGGTTTGGGGGGTAGAGCTGGGGGAGACTTCTGTCAGTTGCAGTGTTATAAAAGCTTTTTGTACGATTTCAGGCCTTCCACATTTTGGAGGACATAACGGTGCTTGTGATGCCCAACTGGCAAAGGGAGATGTTATTCCAAGCTGCTGTGGGAAACCTGCAGGGTATGCAAGTGAAGAATTCAAACATATAGTGACTGAACAGCATAGCTATGAGTGGTGTGGTATAGTCAGCTACCAAGGTGACCCTGAAAAGATGCCCTTCCATGAAATATGACTACCTATCTGGAGTTCTTATCAGCACTCAGCTGTCAGCCCAGAATTGGGTCAGAATTCATGAGGGAATCAACAGGATGATGTTAGCTTCTACATGTCTTAACCTGTTATGACTACATGTAAACATGTTGAAATCCAAAGCTTTCCTCCTCCTCACCTTCAGCACATTGCTGGACAAAATTTCAAACCATAATCATATTTGGAACAAATGATTTTGTCACCTCCTGACTGCATGGACTACCTGTAACTGAAATGGACTAGATTTATGAATGCAGCATATTTCCGCAAACACACTCAGAGTTCACTGTTTGCAGGCAGCTCAATAGACTGTAGATGTTTACAAAGGCACCTATCTACAGGCATGACAATGTTTTATTATTTTTAAGAAACTGCAATGGCCCTAGCAAAAATCTGTCTTTCTGGTAAAAATACACTTTAATGATGTTTACTATTTTCATGTCCCAGTCACCATTTGAACTCCATGTGGTGGGGATGGGGATGGGAGTGGGTGCAGACAGGCTGCTGGCATACAGTCTGCCATTAGTGGATACATGCTGCTAGCTGGTGAGTCTCAGAACTTTTGCACTTTTTGGTTCATAGAGTGGAAATCCTCCCATTACTCTATTATAAACATAAAAATGGAGCCAGAAACTTACTTGAGCTCAGAAGTGGCTTCTGTCCAGTCTGTGTCTGTTGCAGGCTCTGCAGTGTGCTGTTCCTTTGTGGGGAGAGGCGGGTTAGATCAGCTCCTCTCGGTATGTACCCAGAATCCTCTGCTGCTGGCTCACATCAGTCCCTGTGCAGATTTTCTGGTACTCAGTCTTGAGCCACTTAATCTGCTCCTTGCACTGGTCACCGGTCCAGTAAATTTGAAAAACTTCCAGCTTCTTCATTATTTGCTAGTATGCATAGTCATTTCTGTTGCTCCTAATAAAGTCTACAGTTTCGCTGGCCTTGACCATGAAGCAGCACAATTTGCAAAAGACTTCTTCTGTTCAATTTCCATTGCAAACACGAAGACTTTCTGATGGTGTTTGTAGCTCAGTGATCAGAAGACAATGGAGGGGTTAATGCTGACTCGCTGAGTGGCTGCAGTACACCAAGAGTGGTTGCTTCCATTTTCAGCAGAGTAGATTTCAGATTCTTGGCATAGAGATGGCCAAGGAAGTTTGCCCATGGGATGGTGGTAGACATTTTGCAGACTGTCAGGACCTGAGTCAAGCAGGGCTGTGTCTACACTGAAAAGTGATAGGGCTCGAACCTTGGATCAGAACTTGACCTGGACATAGACCTTGCATGTCTGCAGGGTTCTGGGACCCTGGGTCCAAGCCCTGGGTCAGCATGATTTTGAATGAAAGGAGGGTTAGGCTTGAGCCTAACTTTGGCAATTAATTGATCTTTGATTATTAGTGATGGGATGTTAGATGGTGTGGGAGCTGAGTTACTACAGAGAATTCTTTCCCGGGTGCTGGCTGGTGAGTCTTGCCCATATGCTCAGGGTTTAACTGATCGCCATATTTGGGGTCAGGAAGGAATTTTCCTCCAGGGCAGATTGGCAGAGGCCCTGGAGGTTTTTCGCCTTCCTCTGCAGCATGGGGCACAGGTCACTTGCTGGAGGATTCTCTGCACCTTGAGGTCTTTAACCCACGATTTGAGGACTTCAGTAACTCAGACATAGGTTAGAGGTTTGTTCCAGGAGTGGGTGGGTGAGATTCCTTGGCCTGCATTGTGCAGGAGGTCAGACTAGATGATCATAATGGTCCCTTCTGACCTTAAAGTCTATGAGTCTATGAGCCTGAGTGTGAGCCCAATCTGACATTGCAATGTAGACATACCTTATGAAGTGCTGATAAGAGAGCTCATACACTGTAAATGAGCTACCCTTTGCTTGTGCACCACAACTCTCTGGCCTTGAACTGTCTGTCCTCTGCTGCAGCCGCTTATGAGTGGTTAACTACTACTTAGAAATTGAGTACGGCCCTTGCAACTGCATAGCTTTTTAGCTTCCATGAGAGACAGAGGCAAATTTGAGCTGAACAGAACTGATGGCTTTCCTGAAAACAGAATAGTTGTAAAATGAGTTTGTAAATTATTGAATATAGAAGAAATTAGAAGATAATACCTTGATGCATCTGTCACCCCTTGATTTAAATTATTACCTTTTAAAAATAAACACAAATGCTATGAACACTTGTATTTCTCAAGTTCATGAATGCATCATTATTTTTATTATTCCTTTGCTATTGATGGCACCAGTATCTGCAGTATTTTGTTGTTCTTAACCTACTATGGACTCTAATGAGTTGCTTTGTGTGTAAGCACACAAGAATTTAATTAACTTCAAAAGGCACAGAAATTGGTCTTTCAAGCCTGTGGCAGTTTTTAATAACCTCATAGATAGTTGGTACTTTTTACAGTGCTACTTGTTAAACATAGCCAGTGCCTCTTGTACAAAGTGACACAGCAGGCCTAAATTATGTGGCAAAACCCCCAAAATATGTGGGAGGGCCGAGAATAGAAGAAAAACTCTCCTTACAATCCCTGACAGCCTGCTTCTGCTATAGACCTTCTTCCTCTCTCTGTCAAGCCAAATGGGGTGGGCTTGGATACACTCAATGAAGCCACACCAGGTGCATAAGTATAACCGGTTTTATTGCCAAAGTATAATAAGCTTCCCAGCCTTCATGCGTTACTAAATACATTCTTTCAAGGAAGCAAGCAAGAATCAATGCTTACACCCCTCCAGCTATGAACAGTCACGGACCCTCCAGCCTTGTGACTGAGGGCTCGTAGCAGGTGCTGCTCCAGTGTAGGGAATTCCTGGGCACTCACAAGGCCTAGGTCCGCAGGTGAAACTGTTTTTCTAAAGCAATCCTCATAGCCATTTTTATCACCATCTCCTTCTAAGCGGGGGGTGGGGGGGGCATATTCACACACAAGCAGGCTCTGGTAGGAGACACTGCTGCTCTCTATTCCCACACTCAACACTCTCTGGCCTTCTGTATCTCTTTACTTGTTTATTCAGTCAAGTGGCTGCAAGCCAGCCCCGCCTGTCAAAGCCAGTTCACTATAGCTCCCCCTGAACTATGCTGTAACAACAGCCCAAGGTAACTTGTGGTCAGCCCCAACAATATCACAGACCAGGCTAGCTCAGGCTGCCAAGCTCCCAAGGGGAGAGGTTTCCTGAGAGTCCAAAATGGGCAGGGCTATGCCTAAGGCAGCTGCTGGGAAAGTTTGCCAAAGCAGAGTCCCAGGTCTGCTGGAGCTTAATATAGGTACGTTCCCAGCTGACCAGCTCTTAGGGCCTTCAAGGGAAAGCAGCCTACTCTGATCTACTTCTACTCTTGCTAAACTGTCCTGGTTCTATTTTGACAAAGCTCCTAAGATGCACAGGAGGCAGACATTTTGCATATAAATTGTTCCACAGATGGACGAGAATGCAAATATAAATATGTAAGACAAATCACAAATTACTGTGTTATTCAGTGGGAGGGAGAAACCTGGAAAGCTATAATTCTGGCACAGACCTATGAATGATAGTGGAGAGTAAATTAGATAAACCCTTAGGTGTGTTTGAAAATCCTATCTGTAAGATTGTATAGCCTATAGAAACAAAGAGGCCAATGTGATTTGGAGCTGCATAATCAGAAGTATCATATAAATGTATAACATTTATAAACATTAGAGGTATGCTTGGAATATAGTATTCTTTTTGGCATTTATATGCTTCATACTTTGTAAAATATACAGTGATAAAAAGAATTTAATGACATATGGGTTGTGGCAGTAATGGGATGAATATAAAGGGCAAAATGAGCCTGAATATCAAGGAAAAAATTACTGAAAGAGAGATCCATAGGTGTATTGAATGGTCAGCTAAGGGAAGGGTGGAAGTCCTGTCTTTGGTACATTTAAACCTAGACTGGACAAAAAGCCCTAAAAAATATACTGTAGAAAACAAAGCTACATTGATAAGGGACTAGATGTCTTTTCCATCTCAAATTTCCATGATACAGTTTCACAGTGAAACCATTTTATGCTTACATTTATCTTTATCAGATTTTTCACTCATTGCTTCAGATTTATACATGAATGATTAAAACTACTTATTCAATAGGATAAGCACATTAAGCATCCTAGGTGTTGTAAAATATTCTAGACATTCTAACATTGGAGTCAAATTTTAAGTTGCCATGGCTTGCCTGTGCAAGCCAAAGTTCCCTTCTTGGTGAAGGAAAAGTGATATTTTAGTCTATACAGAAAGAAGACCTGGTAAGCTTGTACAGTATTCTGCTATACATTGTTCTCCTGAGATTCATGACCCATTGTGTTGTTTCTGATGTTGTATAACAGCCCAGTGCTGCCTCCTTTTTGTGTACATAAGTCAAGGCCACAAGATTTAATTATTTCAAAAGTCTGGCTTTGACCCCCCAATAATGCTTTTGCCAAGATTTATATTTGTAGGCTATGCATCCATTTTCACTAGAAATGGTCTGTAAGAGACTTTACATAGTCCACACCAGACTCTGGATCACCTTTCTGGTTATTTGTCAGATTCAGCCCTTGCTGGGTAACAGAGAAACATTCTGAATCATTCAACTCTTAAATTAAACCAGTACTGTGTCAACTTAGTTTTTATTAAGAAAGAATAAATTTTAATTTTAATTGGAAATAAAACAGAAAGAAACAAAACATGCACATTCTTCCATTGGAATCTGTTCAGGGTGTGGATACCCCTTGAGTGGCTCTTCTCCGTCCTGCATGCACCACCTTCTTCCTCATTTGAACCCCATAGAAGGCATTCTAAAGGCCTGGATACACACTGAGGGAGGGGATGGAGACCAGGTATACCAGGGGAAGAATGAGCAGGCTAGGAGGCCAGCCATGGGAATGGATAATCCAGAGCATAGTACATTGAAATGTAAATTTCATTATTGAGAGAGGCCATTTGGGTGAACCATCATTTTATTAATATTGCTTCATTTGATAAATTTTAGTTCAGTTATTGCAAATAAGTTGGTCTACATTTGAAGAAAAAAATTACCTTATGGACTTCTTTCTGTTGGAAATTACTACATTGTGAGGAGGTATATTTCTGTATTTATATAACAGTTAACAAGGACTAGAGATCTGTGGTTTAGCTTTCAGTTGAGAGATTTGTTCAGAAAAATTTAATATATTAAAAAATACTCTATATAATTAAATTATATTGTCTTCCAATGTCTTTCTCGCCCCCCTTTTGTGTTCTTATCTTCAATCTCTACTTCCTTGTTATCTTCATGTCTTAAAAACATCTGCTAGCTCCTGCATGACTCATCAGAGGAATCGCAATAGAAATCCCTCAGCAGGATGCATTAACAAGACATGAAAATAACTGTTGATTCTCTTTCTTCAGCAATAGAAACATAGTGCCCCCCTTGACTTCAGCGTCTGATACAGAGAGGTGCTGAGCACTGGAAACTGGATTAAGTCCTGTTAGGACTTAATTAATAGCAATAAACTTTGGCTTGATATACATTTACATCTACAATTTGATAAAATATTTGAAAAAGCCCTTCACATAGCTAAGAATATTAGCAAAAATGTGGCTCTTATTTATTTTGGCTAAACATTTTTTAAAGTGTATTATGTTCTGTTACATCTCTCCTGAACCAGTCTTATATTTTAAGGGCCTGATCCTGCATGTTTTTAACTTTAAGTACTGTGAGTAGCACTGATGAAGTCAGTGACGGAGTGAGGGTCTAACTCTTTGATGAACTTGCTGCTTTAATTCTTGTAGAATGTTATTATTCCCCCTTATTTAATCATTGTCATTCAGCCAAGCTGTGCATACTTAGGTCATGTGCGGAATGTCCATGCTGAGAACATAGGAGACATGTTTAGACTTTGCTGTTTTCTTGTTAGTGCAGAATTGCTCCTTGGATTATCTTCTTTTTATATAGCATCAGTGATTACTGATATGACAATGACTTTTATTCTATAGATTCTGAAGCATTGCCTTCTGCAAGAAGTAATGCACATGATTACCTTTTTTCTTAGATTCCAAGCATAACTTCACAAGTCCCTTCCTATAGGGAATTTTGTTTTTCTATAGACTCCATCATAGTTCTTTGTCATAGGTATGTTAATCAGAGTTCCATAGGAGATGTATCTAATTATTTCTGAAAATAGGGATGGAGCTTTCTTTCAGGAACATTTGTGGTGGCAACTATTTCCATGGCATTGCGTAAACCTGGAATCAAAGATGTGTGCTAAGTATTTGCCTAAAATATGTTGTACTAGGTAAGAGACTGAGGTGACTTGAAGAAAACTTGTATATTTTTCTAAGGGCTTGTGTACACTTACAGCACTATAGCATTGCAGCAGTGCTACTGGTAGCACTTAGTGAAGACACTGCCTACGCTGATGATAGAGCTACTTCTGTCAGTGAAGGTTCTCCATCTCCCTGAGAGACAGCAGCTATGTTGACAGGAGAAGCATCCTATTGATATAGCACAATCAACACTTGAGGTTAGGTCGGTATGTGACACGACACCCCATATTTGTCATAGTAATATTATGACATGATTATGGTAAATTATGATGCATATTATACAAGACGGGTCATCTAAGGTGTCATTGGAAAGTTATGATTTGCTGAATGATTATTCTATGTGAATGCATGTATCATATTTGTATCTGAAGTTGTAAATATTGACTATGTATTTCTTATATCTGTATTTCAAATGTGACGCCCACTAGGCAAAATGCTTCCAGCCTAGATGGCTGGTTATGAAGGACTATTCAGGGTAATGGGCCATTAGGAAAAAACAGTAGGCATTAGAAGAAGCTTATCCCCACCAGGTGAGCCTTCCTGAGAATGCTCCAGACAGCCTATAAGTAAAGGCTGAATTTTCCATACCCCTGAGCAATATAGTTATACTGATATTTTTTAATGTACACTAGGCCTAAGAGGTGTAAGAAATTTACAATGAGCCCCTTCTACTGACATGGAATCATAGAAATGTAGCATGGGAAGGGATCTTGATAAGTCATCTACTCTAGTCCCCTGGGGTTTTGTCTAAATTGTTCTTAAAAATCTTCAATGATGGAGATTCTACAACCTCCCTAGATAATTTGTTACAGTGCTTACCTACCCTGTCAGTTAGGAATTTTTTTCCTAGTATCTAACCAATTTTTTTCTTGCCTAAATTTAAGCCTATTACTTCTGTCCTGTCCTCAGTGGATAAAAAGAACAATGTATCACTTTATTCTTTATAACAACATTTCGTACTTGAAGACTATTATCATGTCCGTCCTAAGTCTTCTCTTCTCCAGACTAAACAAACACGTTCTCATGTTTTAGACCTTCAATCATCTTTATTACTCTCCTCTGGACTTCCTTTTATTTGTCCACACCTTTCCCAAAGTGTGGTTTCCAGAAATGGACACAATACTCTACTTGAGGCCTTGTCAGTGCTGAGTATAGTGGAAGAATTACTTCTTGTGTCTTGCTCCTGCTCCTACACCTGAGAATGATGTTCACTTTTTTTCAGCAGTATTACATTGTTGACTCATATTTAGTTTGTGATCCATAATAACTCCCAGATTCTTTTCTGCAGTACTCCCTCCTAGGTTTTTATTTTCATTTTGTATTTGTGATTGATTATTCCTTCCTAAGTAGAGTACTTTGCATTTGTCCTTATCGAATTTAATCCTATTTATTTCAGACCATTTCTCCAGTTTTTCAAGATCATTTTGAAATCTAATCCTGTCCTCCAAAGTGCTTGCAACCCCTTCCAGCTCGGTATTGTCCGTAAACTTTATAAGTGTACTCTCTGTGCTATTATGCAAATCATTTATGAAGATATTGAATAGAACCAGAGCCAGGACAGATCCCTGTGGGACTCCACTCAATATGCCACTTCAAGTTGACTGTGAACCATTGATAACTATTTTCAGAGTGTGGTTTTCGAACCAATTGTGCACTCACTTTATGGTAGGTTTGTCTAAGCTATATTTCTGTAGTTTTTTTATGAGACAGTCATGTGCGACAGTATCAAAGGCCTTACTAAAGTCAAGATATAACACATGTATTACTTCCCCCCCACCCTTGCAAGGCTTGCTAAGTGTCAGAAAGGGATATTAGGTTGGTTTGACCTGATTATTCTTGACAAATCCATGTTGACTGTTACTTATCCCCTTATTATCTCTAGGTGCTTACAAATTGGTTGTTTAAGTAGTTGTTCCATTAACTTTGGTACCTGGAAAGATAATTTGACTTGTCTGTATTTCCCTGGGTTATCCTTTCCCCCCTCTTATAGCTAGATACTATATTTGCCTTTTTCAGTAAAGCCTGCTGACTTTAAGACATCTAGCTAGTCTAAATAATTCTTAATTTGTTCTTTCCCTATTTTAGCCTCAGATCCTACCCCCCATTTGCACTGATGTCACTATGTTAGTAGTCAGATCACTGCTAAGCTTTTTGGTGAAAAGCTGATACAAAAGGGGCATTAACATTTGGCCATTGCTGCATTTCTGTTGTTGTCTTTACCTCCTCACTGAGTAATGGGCCTCCTCTGTCTTCCTTTGCTTCCAATGTATTTGTAAAATGTTTTCTTGTTATATTTTATGCCTCTAGCTAGTTTCATCTTGTTTTGTGCCTTGCCCTTTCTAGTTTTGTCCCTACATGCATGTGTTTTTTTTAAATACTGAACCTTCATAATTTGACCTAATTTCCACTTTTTGTATGACTCTTTTTTGAGTCTCAGATCATTGAAGATCTCCTGGTAAGCCAGAGTCATTTCCCTATTTGTCAAATGTAGGACAGGCTCTGACCTAGTCACTTTCTCCATTTTCTGTAATGACAAGTTGTCTGGAATACATTCCAAGAACTTGTTGGAAAATCTGTGCTCTGATGTGTTATTTTCCCAACACATGTCTGGGTAGCTGGATTGCCCCATCACCACCAAGTCCTCTGCTTTGGGAGATTTTCTAAGTTGTTTTAAAAAAGCCTCATCCACCTCTTTGTCCTGGTTAGGTGGTCTGTAGTAGAGCCCTATGATGACATCACTCTTGTTTTTTTCCCCCTTTTATCCTTACCCAGAGACTTTCAACAGGTCTGCCTCCCACTTATATCTCGATCTCAGTGAAGGTATATACATCATTGATATACAAGGCAACACCTCCTCCGATTATTCCCTGCCTGTCTTCCTGAACAAGTTATAACCCTTCTATACCAATATTTTACCCATGAAAATTATCCCAACAAGTCTCTATGATGCCAATTATGTTGTAATTCTGATTATTTGCTAGAATTTATAGTTCTTCCTGTTATTCCCCATACTTCTTCCATTATTATACAGCATCAAAGATATTCATTAGATTTTCCCACAATATTCTCCTCCATATTGTCTTTCCTTTTTCCCTACTATAATTGCCCATTTTCCTTCCCCAGAGTCTGACCCTTCATCTCCATGTTCTGGAATTTCCTATGTGCTTTTGTCTCCTGCTCCCATCAAACTTACTTTAAAGCCTCCTCACTGGGTTAGCCAGTCTGTATCAGAGATATTCTTCCCATTCCTGGCTAGGTGGCCCCCATCTCTGCTCAGCAGTCCTTCTTCTTGGAAAAGCATCTCATGGTCAAGGAACCTGATGCTTTCCTAGTGACATGCACATTCTCTGTGTACAACCATATATATGTGGCAAAGTAAGACTATTAGATATGCAATTTTCTAAAGCTCTGTTTTGGTCTGAATCTGATCCTATTGAAGTCAGTGGGAGTTTCTACCATTGACTTTACTGTGAGCAGAATTATGCCGTCATGGAACACTTCTTTAAATCCTATCTTAAGCTTCTAATAGCTGCAACTGTTTTGTCTGAACGATAAGGAGTCATCAATCTTAAATTGACATGCCCAGCGAAACAAACCTATTCAGTTTCAGTTCCCAAAAGAAAATTAGGTCCAGTGAATTTAATATACACTTTTGTCTTCTAATTTCATATTTTTTCCTGTTTTTTCAGTGTGTTGTATTTGCTATGACTTCTGGTCAAATGTGGAATCATATCCGGGGACCTCCATATGCTCATAAGAATCCTCAGAATGGACAAGTGGTGAGTGAATTTTTTCCATCAATATCTAAATTGACTTGATTGCCATAAAGTTCTGCAAATCTAAAGTACAGTGGGAAAATGGATCAGGATCACAATTCAGGAAACGTGAACACTGCCTATTGTGGAGTTTAACAGTTAGATTTTCAAAAGCACTCTGCACCCAACAGCTCCCATTTGGACACTTAACTAAGTAGCTGTGTCTTCAAAATATCTTAGCTTCTATTTGTGCATCTAAGCAAAATGGTTGGATTTCCAGAGGCACTCAACACCAAGCAGCTCCTGCTGATCACAGATAAATTCATGATATGCTTTTTTGTAGGGATGTGCTAAGTAATAAGATTAAAATGTAAACAAGTCTGAACTTTCACTTATTCTTCAAGCTCAGCTCAGAAAACTGTCAACTTCCTATGAGCTGAGGGCTGCCACCGTTTTTGCTATGTATCCCTGCTACTGTTGTCAGAAAAAAATTGCCCATAGGAGAGGGAAAACAAATTTCCAGACGACACCCCAACATTCACAGTGATTTGCTGAGAAGGGGGAGCAAAGCTCCCCTGACTTCAGCTTTGAGAAGGTGCCGACAGGTGGTAAAAGATGGCTCAGGTTATTATCCATCATTTGAGTATTTGTCACTGCCAAAAAGTCATCAGAGTGGAAGCTTACAAGGCTTGCAAAAACTTTGGCAAACATCCACCTTTTTTCCTACTTAATGGAACTTCTAACCATTTTCAAGTTTTCCCATTGCTAATTCACCTTGCCTGTTGTTTAGGCCTAAAAGAATAAATCCACTCTATTTCATTTGATGCTTCATATCCTAATTGGAGTAGCAGAAAGTGATGGCTTGAATTTGATTACTGACCCACAGTGTACCTGGATTATAGCAGGAGATTGATGATATAAAATGTCGTGATTCAGTCTGCCTATTTGTTATGCAGAACTAGGTCCAATAAAGGTGATAAATACTGTGACAAAGTTCCTCCTCTACCTTGGTGGGTCCTGCGCTTATTGGCAGATTGCTCACCTCAGTGATCTCCCCCACAGTCTGGATCAACTCCTCCTGTGTCTGATCAGGAGTTGGGAGGTTTGGGGGGAACCCGGGCCCACCCTCTACTCCAGGTTCCAGCCCAGGGCCCTATGGATTTGCAGCTGTCTATAGTGCCTCTTGTAACAGCTACACCTCCCTGGGCTACTTCCCCAAGGCTTCCTCCAAACACCTTCTTTATCCTCACCACAGGACCTTCCTCCTGGTGTCTGATAATGCTTGTACTCCTTAGTCCTTCAGCAGCACACCCTCTCTCTCAGCTCCTTGTGTCTCTTGCTCCCAGCTCCTCACACGCACTTCCTCTCCTCTGGCTCCTCCCCATCTGACTGGAAAGAGCTCCTTTTAAAACCCAGGTGCTCTGATTAGCCTGCCTTAATTGGCTGCAGGTGTTTCTAATCTGCCTGTCTGCCTTAATTGGTTTTATCAAGTTCCTGACTACTCTAGTGCAGCCCCTGCTCTGGTCACTCAGGGAACAGAAAACTACTCACCCAGTGACCAGTATATTTGCCCTCTACCGGACTCCTGCACCTCACTGGCCTGAGTCTTTCACAATACTGTCAGTAAAACGTTGTGATTAGAGGGGTTTAGAATTTTTCATTAGTGTCTTGGAGTATTTAATGTATAATGTCCTCCTACAGAGTGACAGAAAGGTGAAAGATGGCAGAGAGAAGACACTGTCCTAAACAATTTCTTCATATCTAGTTTCATATACATCATCCTTCTTAAAGACTCATTTCCGCTGTGCCGCCTACAGTGAAGCTGATTGACTTTTATTAAAAAAAAATGCCGACATTATTCCACTTCCCATAAATTTTGTCATCTCAACTGTCTTCAGAGTGTGAGCTCCTCAGACTAGGGTCTGTCCCTTCTTGAGTGTCTGGGAAGCTGGAATGTTGGTCAAGAGACCAAGATTCTATTCCCAACTCTGTCGCTGACCTGTTGTGTTACTTTCAGCAAGTCACTTCCTCTCTCAGTGCCTCTCTCCCACCTCTCACCCTTCGTCCATATTCTTTATTTAGACTGTAGGCTCTTTGAGGCCATGACTGTCTCATTATGATTTTATAAAATGCTTAACACAAATAATGTTTTAGTTTCTGAGAAGTCAAAAAGGATTTGGACACAGGCTACTATTGGTCTAGCTTGTGAACTATTGACCAATGTAATTAGAGGTCAAAGCAAATTTCAGTTCATAACTAGTAGGTAGATCACCATTTTCAGAAGTCTGATATAGGACTTATTAAACTAGAAGTTTAGTGATATTCAATATACTTGGGCATATTTTACTGTTTTTTTTTTCAGATAGTAGTATTGTACATTTTTTAATGTCACACCCTCAAGGCTTTAGTTACATATCTTTTAAGTTGGAGTCATAACAAATGTATACAGTGGCTTTTCTGTTATATTTATATGGCATCTTTGTTAATTCATAATAACACTACTTGGTATTATCACAATTTTTAATCTATACATCTTTATTATGTTTGCGAACATGAGTAAGCAACATTATCCTTGGACACGTGAGAGATATGGATAGGTTACATCCTAATTTTTTTTAAATTGTGTGTCCCAAATTTGTTCTCACCTTTGTGTATATAATACACTGGATGCATAAGTATGACCCAACTGTGTGCACATATCTGTATCAGTTGTTGCATGCACACTCTTGAAAGGCATATAAAGGCATAGTAGTTTAATGTGAGATTTAAATCCTCTACATGATTGAAGGGATTATCTGCTTTTGTGGCTGGAATCCAGGTTGATGCATAGTGCATGTTTTCACAAGTCCTGCTTAACCTGAGATGCACCATGCTTTTAAAGAGGACAGCATTCTATCTTAGAGTCCTCTATGGATACAAATTAGTTTCCACATCTGATCCACTGTCTGCAACATGGATATCTGTGTATTTGTAGGGCTCTATCTTTATGTCAACTGTATGTTTATAAGGCCAAATATTTACTGCTGATGGTGAGATATTGTTGAGCTGCACTACCCAGATGTTGTGGGTCTGACCATCTGTGGGATCAAGTTGGATTTTTTTTTTTTTCCACTTGGGGCCAAATTGGCAGGGTGTTGGGGGAGAGGGAGCTGTTCACCTTCCTTGCAGCATCATGGAGGCACAGTTTCAGGTTAAAAGGAGTATGAATAGTGATTTTTAAGGTTAGAAAGACATAGAGAAATGTTTGGTGTATCTCAGCTTGAAGCTGGTGTTCTGTGCAGATAAAAGCTGAAAGAGCCAGCTCCCAGAGAGAAGTCATAGAATCATAGGTTATTAGGGAGCTCAAGAGATCATCTAGTCCAACCCCCTGCTCGAAGCAGGACCAATCCCCAAATGGCCTTCTCAAGGATTGAGCTTATAACCCTGGGTTTAGCAGGCCAATGCTCAAACCACTGAGCCATCCTTCCTGCCCCAAATATTGAAGATATACCTATCTCCTAGAACTGGAAGGGACTTCAAAAGGTCATTGAGTCCAGCCCCCTGCCTTCACTAGCAGGACCAAGTGTAGAACTAATAAATGAAATTGCACTTTATTAATGTAACTTCTGTTCACCATTCACTACACTTGCCTACACTGTAACTTCTGTTCCATATTGTAATTCAAACTCCATTTTAAAACACTCACTCCATTTTGTAAAAGCTTCCTCCAACCTTCATTTTTGCAAACCCTGCTGTAATCTTATTAGTTAAGTTGGATGTGTAAATGAGGTATGTATGAATGATGGAATCAACCTCCAGCCCCCAGCCTGTCCTGATGAGATAAAGTTCAAATACCAACGGCTGAAGACCTAGACAACAGCCCTAAACAAAGTAAGAAGCATCCACCCTAAAAGAAAAGGACAACAGAACAACAGAAGGAAGATCAAAGCCAGGTCCAAGGCTGAAAGTCACGCCTGCAATTGATGGGTGATCAATCTAAACCCAGAGGCAGCGTGACACAGCAAGACCTATAGACTTCGAATACAAACTAAAAGCCTATAAAAAAGAAGGGTGAGATGAGAGACTCTGGGTAACATTCTGCTGCCAACATGGAAGAACATCGGTGCCTGCCCAACAGAGATCCAGCTCAGCCTTGTGCCCAGCTTTCCTGGCCAGTTAGCTGCCACAAGCTACGAACCCAAGCTACAAAATCAAGCCATGAACTTAAGCTATCTTCAGGACTGGTAACTATGCAGCAGCTGCAGAACATCTGATGGATGTGTGTGTGTGTGTATAGGTAATAGGTATAATGTGTGTGTATAAGAATTAAGATATTAGTTATTAGTCATAAATTGTTATCATAATAAATGTGGCATCTTTGCCTTGTCCCCTTTAATAAGATCCTGCTGGTTTTTACTGGTCTAATATAATTGGTACAATACAAGTATTGATTTTTGCCCCAGCTCCCTAAGTGGCCCCCTCAAGGATTGAGCTCACACCCTTGAGCAGGCCAATGCTCAAACCACTGAGCTATCCCTCCCTTCTGAGAGGCCAAGGGATGTGGCTGGTGGACCTTTTTTGCCTGTGAAGTAATGGGGAAATCTTAAGTCTTTGCAGACTGAGGTACCTGCATTCCGCCTTGTAGGAGAAGAGTTTGCAGATTCAGAGATGAACTGAGTGTTAGGGGCAAGGCTGAAGAGGACCAACCCTGAATTATTGGTTATATGGTATCAGGCCATTTAACCCCTCTCTGGACTCAGTGAAATGCAGGGAGATAGTACAAGTTCAGCTAATAAAGTTACAACCGGTTTTAAATCCATCTCTCTGTTTCGTTCACTTGCCTGTCCTGATCAATGGTAAATATTGGCACCCATTTCACTTTCTACCTATAATAGGTGTTTGTCCAGTTTTGATGGAACTGCTTGATTTTTGTGCTCATGTATTCACTCTGACTCATGAGAGAGGCTGCAGGATGAAATATAAGATATTGAAGACTACATCCTAAATTATTATCAGTGATGTCCCTTCGCTGTAAACTTGTCTAAGTTTGATAAAAGGGATGGTTACTACATACGTGCTTTAAATCCCAAGGATTGCGTTATAGATAATTATAATAGAACACATTTTCCTGCCCTTCTTTCCTCATTCAACCAAACTCCTCTTGAATCTGTACAGCTTTCTCTAGTTACCCTTTCATAGCACCCTACTGGTCTGTAAATACAAATACTTGATATACTTTTTGAAAACTGACTTCTGTTTACTTTTAAACAAAACAAGTTTTAGTAAATTGAATGTACGTGTAAATTAGCATAGTACAACATAATGTAAAGAAAATAAATAACTAGAGCTGTGTGATGCTGGGATTGTTTTGCAAGTTTATTTAGCACAATTTAGATGTTGTCTAGTCTGGCACCAGACAAGTGCTAATGGTCCACTTAACAGTATGATACATCAAAACACCACTCATTATCAGATTGCTTAAGAAGAGTATACAAATACCACAAAGACATGGGGTGTAAAATGAATATTTTTGTAACGGAAACAATTTTGCTCTGTTCATTTTATTCAGTGAATCCAAAGATTTATCAAGGATGCATCCTTTACCTTAGACAACTTCATTTTACTTTGTACAAACAAAACTTTTGACATCTCTTGATCATTTTTAATTATTATAGGCTGCCTAGATGTTGTGAGGGAAAATACAGTGGGCTTACAACTTTGGCCAGGCTTTTAGGCCTAAACTTTGTATAAGCTTGTTTCTAGGTTGTGTTGAACTTTGGTTCAGCTTGTCTCTGTGTATAAGGGGAAGAGAGGAGGGGGACAGAGTGATGAAAGAGTGATGGAAAGTTGCTTCTGTGTGTCAAGAAGTAAAAGGAGTCACAGTGGAAAGTTCCCAAAATGGAACAATGGCTTTGTGTGTATAAAGGGCATAAGGGGGCAGAGTGATAAAGTCCCCAAGTAGCATAAATTGCAATGGCCAGGCTTATGAAATATATAACCACAATAGTTGTGTTAGAAAGGTCACTGACCACAAAAGAACAGACAGTGAGTAACGGGGGGAGCCTAGTGGGCGAGACACTTGTTTTTGCTTTTGTTCTATATTAATTTTGCAATGTATTCCAAATAAAGTAATTAATATGGAAGTATGTTTAATTTGTCTGTGGTTTTAACCTTTATAAGCTGACTAGAAATTTATGGAAGGCAGAGCAGCTTGCCTCTTGCGTGGGGCCATGCTGTCTCTCCCTGCATGTATGCTTGTATGAAGTAAAGGAGCCTCAGGCTGTCTGATCCAAAATCAACCATGTGGTTAATTTTCCACAACAATGTGGTATGTAGTTTAGCAGATTACAATCCCCTAGATGGAAGGATAATATATCACCTCAAAAATAGTTGAGTGTGTGTGCCTCAGAATCAATTGGAAGACAAAGACAGTTTCTGTTTCAAGCATGTTTTCTTATAGATTCCATCCTTCCGAGACAGATTTATATGAAGGGCTGTGGCCTCAAGCAGCCTCTTTCTTTGTGTGTACCTATAGGCAGCAGGTCTGAGAGCCATTGCTTCTTGTTTTCAATTTTCCATTTCATTACTGTAGCATGGTGTAGTTTGTAGTTATTATTCAAATGAATAAAAACTTTTTAAAAACTTGTTTCTTTAGTCCATGCTGTTTCAGATCAGCAGTTCTCTGTATATTTATCGGTTCAGTCATGGATCTTTTTTCTGGCTCTGGGCCAGTTCATTGAGGTTAACCCTCCATCTAACTTATGTGATTCCATGATAGTTGGAACTACTTGAAGCCATGACTAATAGCTGCCCATGAGAGTCAATTAAAAAAAATTTCAATATCTGTGATGAACCAAATTACCTGTTTCTTTAAACGCCTCTGGAGAGGCATATTCGGACTTTGCCTTAGTCATGACTAAGCATTGGTTGAGGCAATCCTTAATGCAGGTTTTAAGAGTCCAGCTGATGAGGACTGTTTCTTTCCTTTATTTGATCACTTCCATGTTTATTTCATATGTCCAAACCTATGTGATTTGGAACAGAGGCAAAACTGTTATTAGATAAGTTTACAAAATCAGTTGCATTCTAACCCCATTTTAAATCCTTCATAACTTCCTAAATCTTCACCTCTCAGGCTGAAATTTTCCAGGCTTCTTGTCTGACAAGATGGCTTTGGAAGGAAAGGGTACGGTGTGGAGGTGGGATTATGAACAAAATTTGTCGTGAGTTTTAAAAACAAGGAAAGTGAGGGAAGAAATAATTTCTCCCCTGTGTTTGTAACATAGCCCTGTTGGCACAGCTGCTGCAAGTAAAAAGCCCAATAAGCATCCACAAAGTCACTTCATTGTCCTTCAGATCTCTCTCTGATGCTGTCTAATGGGCATCTACACTGACACAGTCACCGCTTTTACAAAACTCTGATAAATCTTGTACAAAGTATGCCTTGTGAGGTCTCATTGGAAAAGTTGTAATCTCCTGAGTAGTATTATCTGGTTATACTGTGTATATCGACATTGTGTGTGGAATTATGAGATTTTGCTATATGTTTGGTACTCAAACGTGTTGTGGGTCTGAGATATGCCCTCAGGTCAGCTCCTCAGGAATAAAAAGTGATCTGTAAACAAGAGCCTCATTTCCAAAGACGCCTCAAATGGCACATGCACACAATGTGCAAGCAAAATTTGCAATTCGTATAAATAACTGATGTCAAAGTATGTATATCATGGAACTGCTTGACCCCATGACACAGGATTTTTTCAGCAAAAAGGGTCAAGATATAAAGAGGGAGAACAAAGGCCACTGGTCACTTCTTTCCTACCCCATCTCTAGACTGGTAATTCTTATGGGTAACTATTTGGGCAATCGAGAGACTTATATAAAACTAGCAGATTTAACATCCCTGCTATCATTTTGGAATACATACTTTGATCCAACTGTAATGTCTTTTATTTGATTTAACATTTTAGTAACTCTCATTTCTTTTTCTTAGTTAATACATCTTTACTTAGTTTGCTAAAGGATTCACTGCAATGTTGTCTTTGGAGTAAGGTCCTAAGCATCCATTGACCTGGGTAAGTGACTGACCCTCTAGCGCTGGAAGAACCTAATGTGTGGTAATCTTTGGTTTTAATAACCTGTCATCACAGAAGTCCAGTTTGTCTGGGTGGCAATATGGACTGGAGTGTCTAAGAGGACTATCTGTGGCTCCACTTTTAAGGTTGTATAGCGATCCAGGAGCACACATTTGTCTGGTTAAATCTAATTATAGAATATACCACCAAAGGTGGGTGTGTCTTCCCCATTTTTTCAGTCTGACCTGAGATTGGCCCTCTCAGCTGTAATCCAGACCAAGCATGATGACACCATCCTTAAAACTCTCCTTTGCCATGACACTACAAAGAAAAATGGTCAGGCAGCTGGGGTGTTAAGACCATTGCCTGTCATGCTGACCATTTTTATCTCATTGCTTCCTTGTGCTCCTCCATCTATTTGTAACCACCTGTTGTCTTTTGTCTTATATTTTGATTGTAAGATCTTAGGGCAGGTATGATTTTTTTATTATGTATTTATACAGTGCCTAGTGCAATGGGAGCATGACTGCAGCTCCTCGGTGCTTCTGCGAATCAGATAATTAAAATAATAAATTTTGGTATGAAAATAGACTGTGCTATTACTTATTTGAGTGGCAGGATTGTGGCCTATGTTTTCAAATCCAAAGCTGTTTCTCAGAGAAATAAGTGTACAGCATTATAAATTATATTTTTGAAGTCTTGTCTCAGTATGTTTATTACATAGAATCACTCTATTTTATATTTTGCATATGACCTGCCTTCTAACAGTCTTCAAATTAAAATATGGTTTTCTGAGTCCTGGATGTACTTTGTTTAAATACCATCAGACTCTGAGTCAGAATTATGTACAGAATTTATAACTGTATCTTACTGATTTAAATATCTAATTAGAAATTTGTTACTGAAATGATACATACAAGTAAATGGAAAATTGAGCTTTTCCAGAACCTTGGAAATCAAAAGTATGTGTTCCTTGATGACATGTTAACAAAGAGGATCTTCTGTAAAGACTCCTCTTCTGATTTCCAAATGTTGCCACGTGTTTTAATCAGGGTGGATTTGATTTAAATCTAATCGTGGTTTTCTGCATAAAGGTGCTTTCTTGTTGGTTGTTATAACTTGGATACATATTTTCACAACTCAGAGATAGATGTAGGTTTCGTTTTTAGAAGTTACGCACTATACATTTTAAAACAGTGATTTATTTTGAAAACGTTTCAGATTAGTTTTACAGCTATATCAGAAAATGAATGATTGTTTTGAGTTATTTCATTTACCAAAGGTAATTGAAAGCAGATATTTATGAAGTCACTGGAAGGTGAACTATCTCCAGTTCAACAGATTAATGATTAATATTTGGAGGATTTTCTTGCCATGATGTATTAGGAGGAGAACATCACCAGACAGACATTTTAAATTGTTTTAACTAAAACAACATTAAATAGTCTGTATTTTTTTCTTCAACAGCAAATATAATATTTTAACAAAACAAGCATATGTCCCTCACTTCTCACATTTATCTCCAGACCTCTTTTCCTTGTCCAGATCTCTTCCACCCCCGACAATCTTCTATTCATTGAACTTTTTGACACTTTGAACTTTTAGAGAGGTAAGGGATTGATTCTGTGTACACAAATTTGCAGTGGGACAATAGAGTTGAGGTCTGTTATTTTTCTATATATTATTTATTTATTTAAAAACATTTTTGCTGTTAACAAGCATGTTACCTCTGGGGAGACAAATCCACAGTTTGAGAACTGCAAAACTAAATATCTCTGATAGTATATTCTAGACTGAGCACTGAGTCCCATTGAGTAGATAGAAAGATTAACCTAAGTAATCAATACAGAAGCCTGTGGAACCCCATAAAATTGGGTCCCTAATCCATGAACAATTGGAACTCATTTACAAAACTTTTCTTAAACATTACATGAATATATTGTTTCATAGTATAGAATTAGAATTTTTAATCTCTATTCCATGATGAGATACCTTTGAGCTATAATGTATCTTAATTAAAACTATCTTTAAATAGGTTTTTTCCTCAAAAAGCATTTTATCAAAAAAATCTGATCTAAATAAAAAATCCATTTTTTTATTAAATTATTGATTTTTATCTACCTGGTTTTAACTCAATTGTTTCCCTCTGTAAAACAGAAGGTAGCATAAATGAGAATATTTTTCAGTCATAATGCACTCTTATATCTTCCTCTGGATGGGTATAATATGGGTGTCCATGACAGCTACCAAAGTAATGCAGTTCATAACTACTTATAAACTGTTACTTGCCTCACATATCACCATAGCAGATTCATTGTACTTGTCATTATTTAAAATGACAACTTCATTTCTCCTTCTTAAATTCCTATCTTTAAAGAGACTAAGAACTTTTGTCTGTTTCACTGAAAAGCACTATTTACCTTGCCAATAGCTTTCCTTAGTATCATCACAACTGTCTTTAGCTCACCTATTATCCTTACAATACGAAGCTTGCCTCCCCAAAGTACTCTAATTCTGTACACATTATTTTGTATGACATTTTTCAACCATCTTTTAGTGACTTTAAGACTATGATCATAATGTAGAACATAATGTAGAATGTAGAACTACCCTCACTTGTTGTGATTTATTATTAGAAACTTTCTCAAACTTTTCTGTTGTGTTATTGAATATTTCTGAAAGTAAATGTTAAGGACCTGTTCGTGTGACCCTTGCTCACTTTGGGTAGTACTTTTTATTTTTATTTTTTTAATAGTCACACTGATTTCAGCTTATTCTAGTATTTGGTCTTATATAAGGGTGGAGGAACCTAGTCAGCAATGTCTACTGTAGAAAATAAAACCATAGATTAGGTGTCTTCTTGTGGTACTTCCTTCAGTGGCTGTTCAGTGGTGCTTTTCAGTTCTGTTTTGAGAGCCTCCCAATGAGTCATTTGGGGTCATTCACTCTAGTCTTTTGTCTTGGCAAGTGTTCTCTACATCAGTGTTCCATTTTTGGAGCTCCTCTGTCCCTTTTGCCACAATAATTTTTGTTTTAGAATTGGATGCAGATCTGTGTGACATTCAGTTCGGTAACTATTTTATCTGAATTAGATGGTGCCATCAGGTGTTTTATTGGTGTCTGATTAAGAATGATCCATGGATGAGCATTAGCTGTCTGAAGGTCAGTAAGAGATGGTGAGTTTATTTCAGGTCTCTTAATTAAGGGTGTACGCTTGCCAGAGATTGTGATTTTATAATATTGTAATATTATTAGATTTTAAGCTGCTTTTAAATAATCATATAATAGGAGTAGCTGGACTGATTTCATTTATATATGTCCAGGAGATTTTGACTTTTCTGTGGTTTGGAAGCAACTTATACCATTATCCTTGTATTTGTTGCTTCAAAATTAGTCTTCTGCAATGTACCCTACATGAGACGACACCTTAAAACTATTTGGAACCTTAGTGTAGTGCAGAATTGGGCAGCCCACCCTTGTTCTGAAGCAGTCTGGATTTGTGATCTTCATAGCAGACTGTAAAGCCCATGAATTTCCTTGAGTGTGTGGGGAGGATTGAGAGATCTGGAAAGAAAGTGAATGACGGTGGAATGTGATTATTTTATTGTCAGATGGTGGTTTTCTTACACGGCTTGATGCTGTTGTGAATTGGTTATCAGTAGGTATTTTGTATGACATATATATTTTAAAAGGTCGTTAACATTTTTAGAGCATAAAAGTTCATGGATAGGTTCATCAATGACTATTAGTCAAGATGGTCATGGAC
Organism: Gopherus evgoodei; assembly: GCF_007399415.2. NCBI lineage: Eukaryota > Metazoa > Chordata > Testudines > Testudinidae > Gopherus > Gopherus evgoodei. The sequence continues at coordinate 56,742,830 of NC_044326.1, forward strand.
TCAACCCCATGCTTTGGGCATCCCTAAACCTATAGCTGTCAGTAGCTGGGACTGGGTGACAGGATAGCTCACTCGACATTTCCTTGTTCTTGTCATTCCCTCTGAAGCACTTGGTACTAGCCACTGTAAGAAGACCGGATATTGGGTTAGATGGACCATTGGTCTGACCCAGTATGGCTGTTCTTATGTTCTTAGGATAGAATTTGGCCTTGGGGTTGCAGTTTATGTCCATTTACTAAACCCCTAAAATATAACACCTTACAAAAGTGGATCAAATGTAAATATATGTTCAATTACAGTGTTCTTTATTCAAACATTTCTCTCTGTATATCTTCAAAAATTCTGTAACCACTGATCTTTATTCTTCCACAGTACCTAAATTATCACTTTTCAAAGAGGAATGCCAACAATGGCATTCGGTAATCTGTATGTTCCTGAAATTAAGTGAAAATATTCAGAGTTTCTCTGAAGACTTTTACTGTTAGGCAATGAATAATCAAGTAGTGTGTATCACAATATTTTTAGAGTATCTGGACTGATACATTCATCAGTAGCTAAGCAGGGGTGAAATGTTATTTGTGACAACGCATTCTTAAGTATTGTTGACATAGCTTTTTCATAGGATTCTAATTAAAATAAATTGAATTGGTGCTTTGAACCATTTCGAAGAATTACTTGGCTTGAAAGAAAAAGCCAATTATAATAGATCATATTGCTTTTTTGCCTTCCACATATGTGTATTAATGTTTGAAGCATATAAAATACAGTTCAACATCATTACATTCTAAATACATAGCTGTACACCGGATTTAATTATAACAGTATCAGAATATAAAATCAGTCCTGCCTCTGGCAGTGTAAAAGGGTAGCAACTTGTGAGCACTTCCTTGGCCACTGCCTGTGGCTGATGGGAGAACCTAGGCCCACCCACTACTTTGGGTCCCAACCTAGGGACCCTATGACTAGCAGCCACCTGCTGCTTCCTTCACTACTGTCTATTGCAGCATTCCCTGCATTGTTTCCAACTCTGTCCCAACAGCTCCTTGGTCCCTGGCTGGTTCCCATGTCTAAAGAGGGTGTCTCCCAGGCTTTCTTGCCCAGAGAGTCCATAACAATCCCTGCCCTGTTCGCTCAGGACTCTTTCTCACAGGTGCCTTCACTTGGTGAGCTTCTAACAAGTCTCTGGCCCTTCTTGTCAGGGCTCTTTCTCTTAGGCCTCTGTGCCTGGAGAGCTTCACAGTCCTTCCCCTGCCTAGGCAGAGTCTCTCTCCAGTCTCTGTACCTCTGGAATCTCCCAGCCTGCAACTGCTCTGTCCAGTTGCTGCAACTTCCTCAGCCAGACAGGAACAGCATCCTTCCCCTGCTGGCTCCAGCCAGCAACCAAGCTGTCCAGACCCTGTATTTCCATTTATATGAGCCTTCTAACTTCCGATCAACAGCTTCCTCTGCAGGCCACTTGGAAGACCTCACTCTACTGCCTTTTTGGGGGGTCAGGGTATGGTAGGACTGCAGGGCCTTCTGGAGGGTATCAAAGGGCCTGGTACATCCCATCACATACAGTGTTTGCAATGTACAATTATAAATTTTAGGTTGATACGGACACGTTTTGCTACCTTATTCATAAATAAAGATTATAGAGTGTGTTATCTTAACTTGCAAACTTAGCATCCAATTTTGCAATCCTTGCTCAGGTTCAATTATTATTTATATTCTAGTAGTTCTTAGGGGGATCAAGTCCCATTGTCATGTTCTCTGAGTAGTCCTATTTAATTCCAGATCCCATTGAATCCTGGATTTTGGCAATTGGTTGGTCTTTTTCTGTTTTTCTTGAGTTACAATTTCTTGCAGAAACTGTTTTAAGAATGGAGGGATCAAGTATATAATTTACTTTACTGGTGATAAAATATTGTGCTTTGTTATAAGTAAGAAGTTGAGGATTTTTGGTTCTGTCTGTGTACAATAAATTGAATTTTCAATGTCCACCAAAGCAGTGTTTATGATGAAGTTACTGTTAGTAAAGCCTTTTGCAACACTCCAGTTATAAACCTGTATTCTGATTGGAGCAAGAAAACTTTAGAAATCAGATTCAGTATGTAAGATTTAAACTAACAGAAGACAATGACTCTGCATTTTAATGGTTAATATAGGAAATCAGCATGCAGACAAGCAGGCATCCATTATATGTAATGTAGTACAGGAAGAAAATGTAAAATTAACCTTTGTGAGAAGTCTGCTGCCTTTTTCTTTATTGTCTTCTAGAAGGGTCATTGTAAAGGGCATTTCAATAACACAATCTACTCGTAACAAAAGATTGAGTAATATTCTTGTAGTCACAGAGAAATAACACCTTATCTTATACACCATACTATTTTAATGGAAAAAAGCCAAGATTTCAGTGACAGAAATATGCTTGGATGAAGAGAGCTCATAGTTCAAAATGATCCCTCCATTCTTAAAACAATCAGCTCTCAAAAGATATATGTCTTAAAAGCACAAGCCAGGACTATTATTTCTCTATGCTTATGCAGTCTTGAAATAAGAGCATTGCAGTTTTGGCCAGGTGAAGATGAAGCACATTCTATATCATCCAAGACTTGATTTCAGACAAATAATCAGACAAGTAACCTGCCATGATTAAATCAAGTTAAAAGGCCGCATTTTAATTACTACTTGTAACAATTCTAACCCAATGTAAATCACGCAATAATAGCATCAAGCACTGACAAGAAGATGTAAAAAATAAAAGGTTGAGTGAAAATAGGCCTCTAGACACCATATCCAATTTCATTTGGAGGTAGACCTACTGTTGCACAAGAAATCAAAAATGGGACTGCAGAATAAAGTTATGTGGACATGGGAAGGTGCGAAGGGGTTTGCACACCACGGGAACACCACCTTGTGGCCGGGCATAGTGTAGCAGCTTTCTCCCCATATGGCACTTGATTGGGTGTGCCTATCGCATACCGATTTAAGGCTCTTCAAGGCTTATTTAGCAACATTCTGAGATCCATCTTCAGGCAATGGAATATTCTGACTGTCAACACGTTTGCAGCAGAGGACAAGAAGTGCTGTCAATAGTGCTTTTAAGCAGGTCTCAGTCTGTGTTCTTCAGCTTAAGCCTTCCATCTGAATTGGGAGTCAGCACTAATGCACGCCTTTCCCCCATCCTGCTTATCTCTCGGATTATTCTGAAACTGAAGCTGGTTCATGCCAAACTGATACTTCTTGTGCCAGCATGGGTGAGACAATATTGGTTCTCCGAACTTCACAGCCTGTCTGTTCAGCCTCCCAGACCTCTTCTCCTCTTTCCTGCTTTCATGACAAAACCACAATCAGAAATGGCATCCGATGTTGAACTGTCTGCACCTCACAGTGTGGATGCTGCATGATTAGATGAGGAGGAACAACAATGGTCAGAGTCAGTTCAATGTGTCCTAATGAATAATAGAAAATCTCTTCTACATCTACGTATTTGGCCAAGTGGAAACTTTTTTCCGTTTGGTCACTGGATTGGAGACTTAAGCTGGAGCTAGACCATATTCAGGACATTTGGGATTACCTGTTACAGATTACCATCTCTCAGCTCATTGAGGGTCCACTTAGTGGTGATCTTGGTGTTTCATCCTCTGATCCCAGGGAAATATATTTTCTCTAACTTCATGGTAGCCAGATTTCTGAAAGATGTTCTCTGCCTTTCCACCTGTAAAAGAAGCTGTTCCCTTCTGGGTCCTTAACACTGTGCTGTCTACACTCATGGGATCTCCATTTGCTACTTTGTTCTCTGTCCCTCCTTTCTTACGGCAATAACTTCTTTAAGGAGAGTAAGTCAGCTGCAGGCACTAATTGCTGAGCTTTCATATACACAGTTTTTCAAATAGATTATGGACTTAAGGGAGTACCCTACATTTTTGTCTAATGTCTTTTCATAATTTCACTTTAGCCAAGGAAAATACAGGTAAGTATATTATTTAAGTCTCACTTAAATGCAGATGAGTAGCACCTTTGTAAGTTAGATGATTCTTGCTATTCTATCTTGGAAGGAACTAAGCCATTTTGTGAATCACCTAGACTTTTTGTCTCCTGTATGGAATGGATGAGGAGTCAGGCTGTTTCCACACAGAAAATTTCCATATGGATTATTTGCTGTGTTATTACAACATATCGTGTAGCACAGGCTATGTCTCCACAGAGACTGGTGGTTTATTCAACACAAGCTCAAGCAGTTTCTGTCACATTTCTCAGTGACATTTCCATGTTCGACATCTATAGGGCTGCTACCTGTTCTTCCAAGCATACTCTTACCAAACACTATGCTATTATGATGGTGTCTACATTGGATGCAAACTTTAAAAAAGCAGTTTTGCAGTTACATTTAAGTAAACTCTGCTCCCCACCTCCTTCCATGACTGCTTGTGAGTTGTCTGGGTGGAATACATATCTGCAACCACTCAGAGGATTAAAAATGGTTACTTATCTGAACTGTAACTGTTCTTCAAGATGTGGTTGCAAATATGTATTCCATGGCTCAATCTGTCCCCTCCGCATCAGATTCTTCAATGTTGGATTTGGATGCGAAGGACCTAAGGGGGTTTGGGGTGGTGCTGCCCTTAAATAACCTTGGGAGAGGCAACAAGAAGGCATGAGAGTGCATGCGCTGCCCTGAGAGGTTCTGCTAAGCAAAGTTCCCTGTCTTTGGCATGCTGGATGTGAGCATACTTGAGTAGAATACACTGCACCCACATTTCAAAGAGCAACAGTTACAATTCAGGTAAGTAACTTTTTTTTCTTGTTACAGTTATAGGTACTTTATAGTAGCAGGTACTGTGTTGTAGTTTTATAGGGATAAGAATTTCATTTTCAAAGAGTTAGTGTTAGCCTAAATCTAATCTGGTTTTATTGGGAGCAGAGTGGGACCAACAATGAGAACATTTGAAAATCACATCCATAACATGTATATTCATTTTTTTTTTCAGATTCCAATGTTTCTTGTTGGCAAAAATGAAGCTGAGACTAGATATAATATTAATAATTAAAATCTATGAATAAATAAAAAGCCTGGGTTTTGGATTCTTTTTCAGTGTGCTGGGAGAGAAGCTGAACCTTGGTTAGGGGACGGGGCTTCTCTTATTAGGGGTTCTATAAAGGTAGCCAGCAATGTACATGTTCCTGGAGGGGGTTCCTGAAAGAAGTTTCGTCTGCATGAAGTGCCGCCTGATAGAGCTGATGGAAGAAAAGATCCGAGGACTGGAGATGCAGGTGGAAATTCTGGTTGAGTTTAGAAGGGGGTTCGAATGGATGATGGAGCAAAGATATGAGGAGGCTGAAGGGAAAAGCTCAGACTTGCAGATGGAAGCAGGACTAAAGAACTTGGAAGTGAGACTGCTGGACAGTGGAAGCATGTCACTAAGAGAACCAGGCAGAGGAAAAGATGGGCTAGTGAAGGAGAAATAGAGCTCAGGAACAGGTTTGCAGAGTTGGAAAATGAAGAAGGGACACAGCAGGTGGTCACTGAAGGTCGGAGGACAAGGAAGAAGAGAAGAGCAGCTAGTTCTGTAGGAAGAGGGAAGGAGACACTGGAGACAACAACACCAAATATGAGCCCCAGGAGGATATTGGATGGGTTGCAGAGGATTGCAAAGGAGAATAGGAATCGAGAGGACTTGCAGCCAGAGGGAACAGGGGATAGACTTGAGAATCACACCATCTCCAGAAAAAGGCAGGTCTACGTGATTAGGGACTCTTACTGAGAAGAATAGACAGGCCTATAACCAGAGCTGATCCAGAGAACAGAAGGGTGTGCTGTCTGCTGGGTGCTAAGATATGGGATGTGGTCCTGAAGTTGAAGAGGATCCTAATGAGAGCGGGAAAGAATCCACTGATTTGTCCTTCATGTGGGAACAAATGATACGGCTAGATTCTCATTGGAACATATCAAGGGAGACTATGCCAGGCTGGGAAAGATGCTTAAGGAAATCGAGGCTCAGGAGATCTTCAGTGGGATTCTGCCTTTTCCTAGAGAAGGGCAACAAAGGTGTGACAAGATTTTGATGATCAACAAATGGCTCAGACAGTGGTGCTATAAGGAGCGCTTTGGGATGTATGGCCACTGGGAGGCATTCATGGACAGAGGACTGTTCTCTCAGGATGGACTTCACCTGAGTAGGGAGGGAAATAGACTTCTAGGATGGAGGCTGGCACAACTGATTGAGAGCTTTAAACTAGGAATTTGGGGGAGATGGTTGGGAGATGTCCAGGTAATCTCCATGATGGATTTTAACATTGAGAGGGATGAAAACGAAGAAAGAAAGGATACAGCCGTGGGTAGGAGAAGGGACATAAAGAGAAAGGGTAGTCTAGATACCAGTCTTATAGGTGACACTGGCAGTAGAATATTTGTGCCTAATTGGGTAAAGAATGTGAGTGAAGCCAATCAGAAAAAAATTAAGATATTTGTACACCAATGCAAGGAGAGTAAGTAACAAAATGGAGGAACTAGAGTTACTGGTGCAGGAGGTGAAACCAGATATTATAGGGATTACGGAAAAATAGTGGAATAGTAGTCATGACTGGCGTACAGATATTGAAGGGTATGTGCTGTTTAGGAAAGATAGAAATTAAGGCAAAGGTGGTGGAGTAGCATTGTATATCAGTGATGAGGTAGACTGTAAAGAAATAAGAAGCGATGGAATAGATAAGACAGAATCTGTTTGGGCAAAAATCACATTGGGGAAGAAAGCTACTAGAGCCTCCCATTGAATAGTTCTATATACCACCGGGATCTGTTTTGGATATGGATAGAGACCCCTTTAAATTAAATATTAATGGGAAGTGTGTGATCATGGGAGACTTTAACTTTCCAGATATAGACTGGAGGACAAGTGCTGGTAATAATAATAGGGGGAAGATTTTCCTGGATGTGATAGCTGATGGATTCCTTCACTAAGTAATTGAAGAAACAGCCAGAGGGGATGCCATTTTAGATTTGATTTTGGTGAGTAGTGAAGACCTCATAGAAGAAATGGTTGTAGGGGACAACCTTGGCTCAAACGATCATGAGCTAATTCAGTTCAAACTAAATGGAAGGATAAACAAAAATAGATCTGTGATGAGGGTTTTTGATTTCAAAAGGGCTAACTTAAAAAAATTAAGGAAAGGAGTTAGAGAAGTGGATTGGACTGAAGAACTTATGGGTCTAAAGGCAGAGGAGGCCCGGAATTACTTCAAGTTAAAGTTGCAGAAACTATCAGAAGCCTGCATCCCAAGAAAGGGGAAAAAAATCATTGGCAGAAGTTGTCAACCAAGCTGGATATGCAAGCATCTCAGAGAGAAAAAAAAAAAAAGCAGAAAGCCTACAAGGAGTGGAAGATGGGAAGGATCAGCAAGGAAAGCTACCTTATTGAGGTCAGAACATATAGGGATAAAGTGAAAAAGGCCAAAAGCCATGTAAAGTTGGACCTTGCAAAGGGAATTAAAACCAATAGTAAAAGATTCTATAGCCATATAAATAAGAAGAAAATAAAGAAAGAAGAAGTGAGACCGCTAAACACCGAGGATGGAGTGGAGGTTAAGGATAATCTAGGCATGGCCTAATATCTAAACAAATACTTTGCCTCAGTCTTCAGTGAGGCTAATGAGGAGCTTAGGGATAATGGCAGGATGACAAATGGGAATGGGGATATCAAGGTAGATATTACCACATTGAAGGTAAAAGCCAAACTCGAACAGCTTAATGGCGCTAAATCGGGGGGCCCAGATAAACTTCATCCAAGAATATTAAAGGAACTGGCACACAAAATTACAAGACCATTAGCAAGAATTTTTAATTAATCTGTAAACTCAGGAGTTGTACCGTATGACTGGAGAATTGCTAACATAGTTCCTATTTTTAAGAAAGGGTGCAGGGAAGTGATCTGGGCAACTACAGGCTTGTTAGTTTGACATCTGTAGTATGCAAGGTCTTGGAAAAATTTTTGAAGGAAAAAGTAGTTAAGGACATTGAGGTCATGGTAACTGGGACAAAATACAACACGGTTTTACAAAAGGTAGGATGTGCCAAGCCAACCTAATCTCCTTCTTCGATAAGGTAACTGATTTTTTAGACAAAGGAAATGCAGTGGATCTAATTTACCTCGATTTCAGTAAGGCATTTGATACGGTTCCACATGGGGAATTATTAGCTAAATTGAAAAAGCTGGGGATCAGTATGAAAATTGAAAGGTGGAAAAGGAACTGGTTAAAGGGGAGACTACAATGGGTCATACTGAAAGGTGAACTGTCAGGCTGGAGGGAGACTACTAGTGGAGTTCCTCAGAGATCGGTTTGGGGACTAATCTTATTTAATCTTTTTATTACTGACTTTGGAATAAAAAGTAGGAATGTGCTAATAAAGTTTGCGGATGACACGAAGCTGGGAGGTATTGCTAATACAGAGAATGACCGGGATATCATACAGGAAGATCTGGATGACCTTGTAAACCGGAGTAATAGTAATAGGATGAAATTTAATAGTGAAAAGTGAAAGGTCATGTATTTAGGCATTAATAACAAGATTTTTTGTTATAAGCTGATGTCATAAACAGATAGCTAAGGGTTAATGTCTCTTTTAACTGTAAAGGGTTAACAAATAGGGACCCAAGCACCTGACCAGAGGACCAATCAGGAAACAAGATACTTCAAATTTCGGTGGAGGGAAGCCTTTGTTTGTGTTTTTTGGGTTTGGCTTTGTTCTCTCTGGGCTCTGAGAGTGACCACACGTACCTACAGGCTCTCTAATCTTCTATTCCCATTTTGTGAGTAAAAATGTAGAAAGGCGCTTTAGTCTTTTTATTTGTTTTCCTTTATTTGCAATTGTGTAGTTTGCTGGAAGTATTTTAAATTTTATTTGTTGGGGGGAGGCTTCTTTTTAGTTTCTATAAGCTATACAGACCCTGTAACTTTTTACCATCTAAATTGCAGAGATAGACCTTTTACTTTTTTCTTTCTTTTTATTAAAAGTTTTGCTTTTAAGACCTGTCTGATTTTTTCTCCTTGTTGAGGCTCAAGGGAATTGAGTCTATACTTCACAGGGAGGGAGGGAGGGGAGAAGGGGGAATCCCTTTGTTTTAGATTCACGGAACTTGAATCTGGATTGCCTCTGGGGGAAGGTATCATTCCTCTCTGTGTGGTGATTCAAGGAGTTGAATCACGGTGATCTCCTAGTGTACCCAGGGCGGGAAAGAGCTGTGAGGAAGAAAGGAGGGGGAAGGGAAATAGTTTATTCCCCTTTGTTGTGAGACTCAAGGAATTTGGTCTTGGGGTTAGGGGAGACCAGAGTCTATCAGGCGCTCTACTCTAAGTCCTGATTGGTGGCAGCACTACAGGATCTAAGCTGGTAATTAAGCTTAGGGGAATTCATGCTAGTACCCATATTTTGGATGCTAAGGTTCAGATTTTGGAATTATACTATGACATGGTAGGCAGTGGTGGGATAAAGATAAGAATCCAAAAGCCAGTAAGATTATTATTTTTCTTTTTTCTCTGCTAGCTGCTTATAAGCAGAGAAAAAGGAGTTTTTAAAAGCAAGTTTGCAGGGTTTTTTTCTTTCTCTCTTCCTTCTGAGTACACTGAAGGCAGAGAGATTAAGGTTTAACAAGGGTCTTTTGTTAAACAAAGCAGGCTTCAGTGGCCAGAAACAAACTCCAGCAATACATATCTGCAAATGAAAGGGTCTTTTATTTCTTTTTACTTTATGTGAAAGGCACTGTTGCTAGGCAACAAAGAAGCAGCAGTTCAGGCAGTAAAACACCAGAGGGCACCCCAACACAAGAAAGCAGGAACCATGAATACCAAGGACCTGAAACAGGAACTGGCAAGACTGGGTGCAGAGGAACACATCAGAGACGCCGACCACAAGCGAGACATGGAAAGAAAAGAAATAGAAATAAGAGAAAAAGGTGGAGCTGAGAGAAAGAGAAGACAAAATCAAAGAGGAAGACTACAAAAGAGAGCAAGCAGCCAAAGAGGAAGCCCGCAAAAGAGAACAAGAAGCAAGAGATGCAGCCTACCAACGAGAAATGGAAAAACAACAAAAACAGAGTGAAGAGAGGGAAAAAGAGGGAAAGCATGAAATGGACGTGGCGCAGGCCAGGCAGCAGGCTCCAGCCAACTCTAACAACCCTTCTCCAATTATGGTTCCACATCTCAAGAAATTTCCCACCTACAAGGCAGGTGATGACGCTGAGGCCTTCTTAGAAAATTTTGAAAGAGTCTGCCTTGGGTACAACATCTCTGAAGACCAGTACATGATAGAACTGAGACCACAGCTTAGTGGACCCTTAGCAGAGGTGGTGGCTGAAATGCCTAAGGAGAACATGAACGATTATAAACTTTTTCAAACCAAGGCCAGATACAGAATGGGAATAACACCTGAACATGCCCGTCGGTGGTTCAGAACCCTAAAATGGAACCCAGATGTGTCATTCCCCCGACACACCTACCACATTGCAAAGAATTATAAGGCCTGGATATTAGGAACAAAGGTTAACAATATGGACTAGCTGCACCTCCTGATACAAATGGAGCAGTTCTTAGATGATGTTCATGAGGAAATAGAGAGGTACATCTGAGATGGGAAACCCAAAACGATAACCGAGGTGTGGGAGATTGGAGCCAAATGGAGGGAAGTGGCAGAAAAGAAAAAAGCTACTGTTAAGGGGAGCGAATACGCCAGGGGGCACACCGACAATAAACCCTATAACCGAGGGCAGCACAAGACCCCACCAACAACCCAAGGAAAGCCACAGACGCCTATTCTTCCACCTCACCAGTCTCCAGTAACCCACCTCGACCCAGTGTCCAGTCAGCTGGAACATGCTTTAAGTGTAATGAACTGGGACATATAAAGGCCAACTGCCCAAAGAACCCCAACCGAGTGCAGTTCATTACACCACCATCACACCAAAGATCCCCAGGCCCAGATGCCTCTCAAATACCCTTGGAGCGAAGGGAAACTTTGAGAGTGGGCAGAAAAAAGGTTACTGCATGGAGAGACACGGGGGCACAAGTGTCAGCTATCCACTAATCCTTGGTGGACCCCAAATTCATCAACCCAAAAGCCCAAGTGACAATTTATCCCTTCATGTCACAAGCTGCAGACTTGCCTACAGCTGAACTGCCTGTCCAGTACAAAGGCTGGTCAGGAATATGGACTTTTGCAGTCTGTGACAATTATTCCATCCCCATGCTACTGGGGGAAGACTTGGCCAACCAGGTGAAGCGGGCCAAGAGGGTGGTAATGGTTACATGCAGCCAAACCAGGCAAGCTTCCAGACCCATTCCTTTTCCTGAGCCGTCCACAGAGGCCCCGTCTGTGTTACCAGAGACCCAAACAGAGGTAGTGGACCCGGATCCCCTACCAATGACTGAAACAGCCACAGTGACTCCAGTCCCAAACCCGGACTGGAAAAGCAACCAGCACCAGAACCGTTGCCAGCACTGACACCAGCGCTTGCAAACCCATCTTCATCCCCAATGCCAGAGGGCACCAGCGAGCCTGAACTGGCAGAAGCAGCAGACAACCACACCCAAGAGGTTCAGCCAGAGCCTGAAATACCCCTCGTGCACCAGCGGAGAGCGGCTCACCAGCAACGGAAACAACCCCATCACCTACATTGCTTCCAGAGGGACCAAGCCCAAGTCCACAGTCTAAGAAAGAACTGGTGTCTCCAGCTTCAAGGGAACAGTTCCAGACTGAGCAGGAAGCAGATGACAGACTTCAGAAAGCTTGGGCGGCGGCACAGAGCACCCCACTGCCTCTCAGCCCTTCTAATCGATCCCGGTTTGTTGTAGAACAAGGACTTTTATACAAGGAGACTCTTTCTGGTGGACACCAGGAAGACTGGCACCCGCAAAAACAGTTGGTGATTCCAACTAAGTACCGGGGGAAGCTCTTAAGCTTAGCCCATGATCATCCCAGTGGCCATGCTGGGGTGAACAGAACCAAAGACTGGTTGGGGAAGTCCTTCCACTGGGAGGGCAAGGATGTTGCCAAGTATGTCCAGTCTTGTGAGGATGCCAAAGAGTGGGAAAGCCCCAAGACCAGGTCAAGGCCCCTCTCCAGCCACTCCCCATAATTGAGGTCCCATTTCAGCGAGTTGCTGTGGATATTCTGGGTCCTTTCCCAAAAAAGACACTCAGAGGAAAGCAGTACGTACTGACTTTCATGGACTTTGCTACCCGATGGCCGGAAGCAGTATCTCTAGGCAACACCAGGGCTAAAGCTGTGTGCCTGGCCCTAACAGACATTTTTGCCAGGGTAGGTTGGCCCTCCGACATCCTTACGGATTCAGGATCTAATTTCCTGGCAGGGACCATGAAAGAACTGTGGGAAACTCATGGGGTGAACCACTTGGTTGCCACCCCATAGCACCATCAAACCAATGGCCTGGTGGAAAGGTTTAATGGAACTTTGGGGGCCATGATACGTAAATTCGTCAATGAATACTCCAATGACTGGGACCTAGTGTTGCAGCAGTTACTTCTTGCCTGCAGGGCTGTACCACATCCCAGTTTAGGGTTTTCACCGTTTGAACTTGTGTATGACCACGAGGTTAAGGGGCCATTACAGTTGGTGAAGCAGCAATGGGAGAGGTTTACACCTTCTCCAGGGACTAATATTCTGGACTTTGTAAGCAACCTCCAAAGCACCCTCCAACACTCTTTAGCCCTTGCTAAAGAAAATCTAAAGGATGCTCAGGAAGAGCAAAAGGCCTGGTATGACAGACATACCAGAGAGCATTCCTTCAAGGTAGGAGACCAGGTTATGGTCTTGAAGGCGCAACAGGCCCATAAGATGGAAGCATCATGGGAAGGGCCATTCACGGTCCAAGAGCGCCTGGGAGCTGTTAACTACCTCATAGCATTTCCCAATTCTTCCCTAAAGCCCAAAGTGTACCATGTTAATTCTCTCAAGCCCTTTTATTCCAGAGACTTACAGGTTTGTCAGTTTACAGTCCAGGGAGGAGAAGATGCTGAGTGGCCTGAAGGTGTCTACTACGAAGGAAAAAGTGACGGTGGCATGGAATAGGTGAACCTCTCCACAACCCTGGAACGTCTGCAGCGGCAACAAATCAAGGAGCTGTGCACTAGCTTCTCCCCATTATTCTCAGCCACCCCAGGACAGACTGAACGGGCATACCACTCCATTGACACAGGTAATGCTCACCCCATTAGAACCCCACCCTATCGAGTTTCTCCTCACGCCCAAGCTGCTATAGAATGGGAGATCCAGAACATGCTACAGATGGGTATAATCCACCCCTCTACCAGTGCATGGGCATCTCCAGTGGTTCTGGTACCCAAACCAGATGGGGAAATACGCTTTTGCGTGGACTACCTTAAGCTAAATGCGGTAACTCGTCCAGACCACTATCCAATGCCATGCACCGATGAGCTATTGGAAAAGTTGGGACATGCCCAATTCATATCTACAATAGACTTAATCAAGGGGTACTGGCAAGTACCGCTAGACGAACCTGCCAAGGAAAGGTCAGCATTCATCACCCAAGCGGGGGTGTATGAATTTAATGTCCTTCCTTTCGGGCTGCGAAATGCACCCGCCACCTTCCAGAGGCTGGTAGATGGTCTATTAGCAAGACTGGGAGAATATGCAGTTGCCTACCTCGATGATATGGCCATTTTTTCTGACTTCTGGCCCGAACACCTAGAACTCCTGGAAAAAGTCTTTGAGTGCGTGAGGCAGGCAGGACTAACTGTTAAGGCCAAAAGTGTCAAATAGGCCAAAACAGAGTAAATTACCTGGGACACCAGGTGGGTTGAGGAACCATAAACCCCCTACAGGCCAAGGTGGATGCTATCCAAAAGTGGCCTGTCCCAAAGTCCAAGACACAGGTCCAATCCTTCTTAGGCTTGGCCGGGTTTTACAGGCGATTTGTACCACACTACAGCCAAATCGCTGCCCCACTGACCGACCTGACCAAAAAGACCCAGCCGCATGCAGTCAAGTGGACTAATGAGTGTCAGAAGGCCTTTACCCAGCTTAAGGCAACGCTCATGTTGGACCCTGTGCTAAGGGCCCTGGATTTTGACAAACCATTCCTAGTAACCACAAATGCATCTGAGCGTGGTATAGGAGCAGTTCTCATGCAGGAAGGACTGGATCACAACTTCCATCCTGTCATGTTTCTCAGCAAGAAACTGTCTGAGAGGGAAAGTCACTGGTCAGTCAGTGAAAAGGAATGCTACGCCATTGTGTACACCCTGGAAAAGCTACGCCCATACGTTTGGGGATTGCGGTTCCAGCTACAAACTGACCATGCTGCACTAAAGTCGCTTCATACTGCCAAGGAGAATAACAAAAAACTGCTTCAATGGAGTTTAGCTCTCCAATATTTTAATTTTGAAATTCAACACATTTCGGGAGCTTCTAACAAAGTAGCTGATGCACTCTCTCGTCAAAGTTTCCCAGAATCCACTGGTTAAAATTTGTCCTTGAAATGTAAAAAGTCTTGTAGTTTACATACTTAGTAGTATATGTAAAGGTGCATGTGTTGTATTAATCTGTTTATTCTAAAGTTCTAGGAAGAAATCACCGCCAGTGAGGTTCCCCACTGTCTGCGATTTGAGGGGCATGTCATTAACAGATAGCTACGGGTTAATGTCTCTTTTAACTGTAAAGGGTTAACAAACAGGGACCCAAACACCTGACCAGAGGACCAATCAGGAAACAAGATACTTTCAAATCTCGGTGGAGGGAAGCCTTTGTTTGTGTTTTTTGGGTTTGGCTTTGTTCTCTCTGGGCTCTGAGTGTGACCACACGTACCTACAGGCTCTCTAATCTTCTATTCCCATTTTGTGAGTAAAAATGTAGAAAGGCGCTTTAGTCTTTTTATTTGTTTTCCTTTATTTGCAATTGTGTAGTTTGCTGGAAGTATTTTAAATTTTATTTGCTGGGGGGAGGCTTATTTTTAGTTTCTATAAGCTAACAGACCCTGTAACTTTTTACCATCTAAATTGCAGAGATAGACCTTTTACTTTTTTCTTTCTTTTTATTAAAAGTTTTGCTTTTAAGACCTGTCTGATTTTTTCTCCTTGTTGAGGCTCAAGGGAATTGAGTCTATACTTCACAGGGAGGGAGGGAGGGGAGAAGGGGGAATCCCTTTGTTTTAGATTCACGGAACTTGAATCTGGATTGCCTCTGGGGGAAAGTATCATTCCTCTCTGTGTGGTGATTCAAGGAGTTGAATCACGGTGATCTCCTAGTGTACCCAGGGCGGGAAAGAGCTGTGAGGAAGAAAGGAGGGGGAAGGGAAATGGTTTATTCCCCTTTGTTGTGAGACTCAAGGAATTTGGGTCTTGGGGTCCCCAGGGAAGGTTTTGGGGAAGACCAGAGTCTATCAGGCGCTCTACTCTAAGTCCTGATTGGTGGCAGCACTACAGGATCTAAGCTGGTAATTAAGCTTAGGGGAATTCATGCTAGTACCCATATTTTGGACACTAAGGTTCAGATTTGGGAATTATACCATGACAGCTGGGGACTCATCAGTAAGAAGTAACAGAGGAGGAGAAGGACCTCGGAGTATTGGTTGATCACAGGATGACTATGAGTCGCCAATGTGATATGGCCTTAAAAAAAGCTAATGCGGTCTTGGGATGCATCAGGCGAGGTATTTCAAGTAGAGATAAGGAGGTGTTAGTACCGTTATACAAGGCACTGGTGAGATCTCATCTGGAATACTGTGTGCGGTTCTGGTCTCCCATGTTTAAGAAGGATGAATTCAAACTGGAACAGGTACAGAGAAGGGCTACTAGGATGATCTGAGGAATGGAAAACCTGTCTTATGAAAGGAGACTCAAAGAGCTTGGCTTGTTTAGCCTAACTAAAAGAAGGCTAAGGGGAGATCTGATTGCTCTCCATAAATATAAATATCAGAGGGAAAAGGAATGTAGAGGAATTTATTTAAGCACAGTATCAATGAGAACACAATAACAAATGGATATAAACTGGCCATCAGGATGTTTAGACTTGAGATTAGTTGAAGGTTTCTAACCATCAGAGTGAAGTTCTGGAACAGCCTTCCAAGTGGACCAGTGGGGGCAAAAGACATATCTGGCTTCAAGACTAAGCTTGATAAGTTTATGGAGGGGATGGTATAATGGGATAGCCTAATTTTGGCAATTACTTGATCTTTGACTATTAGTGGTAAATATGCCCATTGGCCTGTGATGGGATGTTAGATGGGGTGAGATCTTAGTTATTACAGAGAATTGGGTGTCTGGCTGGTGAGTCTTGCCCACATGCTCAGGGCTTAGCTGATCGCCATATTTGGGGTCGGGAAGGAATTTTCCTCCAGGGCAGATTGGCAGAGGCCCTGGGACTTTTCGCCTTCCTGTGCAGCATGCAGCATGGGTCATTTGCTGGAGGATTCTCTTCACCTTGAAGTCTTTAAACCATGATTTGAGGACTTCAGCAGCTCAGGGCTTTATTACAGGAGAGAGTGGGTGAGATTCTGTGACCTGCATTGTGCAGGAAGCCAGACTAGATGATCATAATTATCCCTTCTGACCTTAAAGTCTATGATTCTTCTTTTCCTAATAGATTTTAAGTATTTATAAGCATATATGTCTGCAAAAACAGAGTCTGGTTCCTCCATGCATCTAAAGAAGTGGGTTTTTTACCCATGAAAGCTTATGCCCAAATAAATCTGTTAGTCTTTAAGGTGCCACCGGACTCCTCATTGTTTTGAGGGATACAGACTAATACGGCTATTCCTCTGATATATATCTAGTGTCCTTTGATTAGAATGATGCTTTGCTTTATTACAGTGCCTGTTGTGTGCTGGAAATCTGGAATGGATAAGAAGCTGTTCAGATTGTAGTTATTGTAAAGTTCATTATTGGCATATATCTTGAAAATATATTTAGTCTTGTTTCAAAAGTGTTGGTAGAACACAAATTGTACTGAATCATTTGTCTAATGTTTTTATATTGGTGGAGAAATAAGCTCAATGTGGCATTTATTATTAAAGCACTCTGCTGCTTGTTCATGTCTCTAAAACAAACTCAGCCTAAACCATTAGAATTCTGTAAAATATACTTAGTTTGTGATCATTGATATGATAAATTAGAAGTCTAGTTAAAAGTGAAAATTGTTAAATTAGTTGCACTATGAGTTATAGCTAATGAGACTTCACTTGCCAGTATAGTTTATTATGTAGTTGTAACATTATCAATGTCTGTGTTAAAACTGAGCATTTTTAAAATAACTGTCCTATTACTTTTTTCTTGTTAAATGTTGAAGCTGTATTTATGTTATAGGTATTTGTTTTAGCTGGAAATGGCAAATATACCAAAGATCCAAAAACAGGCTTGTTCCATATGAGTTATTCTGCTTTTGTGAGGAAAAGATTCTTTAGGAATGTGACTACATATTTAGAGCTAATTTTAGCAACTACTCTATCTCTATCTATATGTCTGTTGACCACAAAAGAGTTATTCTGAATTTACCTTCATGTAAGTGAGAGGGAAATTTGACTCCTCATTCCTTGTATACCCAAAACCCATTACCATTGCACTAGGAATTGTGGATTCACAAAGAATGCAGGATTTCTGTGGGACTAGTATAGGATAATTAAATTGTGTTAAGTCTCCCAGGAAAAATGAACAAACAAGAGTCAGAAACATATTTATTAAACTAAGTATCTTCTTTCTTATGCAACATTCACGAAGTTAACATTTTGTATTGATGCGGGCTTTCACAGTTTTTCAAAGTGGTATATTCTTTGCATATACTCGCTCAAAGAAGTGACCAACTCATTTTTCCTTTTCTTAGTACCATTACTAATTTGTGTTACAGTAGCACCTATGGGCTAGAGCACCATTATGTTTGTACAGTACTTAACACATAACAGAGAGTACCTGCCCCAAAGAGGTTACAAATATAGGGCTAGGACTATGGAAAGCCAGGTGGATAAAACAAACAATTCAGTTTTTTCTCCCTCTTCGAGGGGAGGAACTAATTCTAATATATGAAAGGAAATGTTTGTGATCAGACTCACTAATCCTCCAGGCCTCTTTGTCTGTTAGCTTGATTAGTGGAATAGGAGAGAAATATTTATTTTTGTCTGGGGAGTTGTGGTAACTACTGCTTTTTGTTATTTCTTTCAAAAGTGTCAGCCAAGGTACCTCTATTCTGTCATTCGTGATAGGCCAAGTTTAGGTAACATCTGTCAGGTAAAAGAATGAGTGTTCTTAGAGAATGAACTCTGTTGTAAAGTTCTCAGTGGCATAAATAACAGTAGCAGTATTTCCTAGAAGCAGCTCAGTGTGGCAAAGGAAGGACTTGAAGGGTATAGGGCCAAGATGGAAAGGATTTGTTTGTATTTTGTTCTCACACAATTACCTATAGAATTGTAGGATTGGAAGGGAATTCAAGAGGTCATCTAGTCCAGTCCCCTGCACTTGTGGCAAGACTAAGTGTTATCTAGGACATCCCTGACAGGTCTTTGTCTATGTTCCATGCCTCCTTTTATTAAGACAGTATTGATGCTTGTGTCTAGAATGGAAAAGTGAAACAATTTGTTCTCAGATCTCAGCAATGCAACAGTTAAATTGCTTATAAATGTATTGTAGAAAATTTAGCTATGGGAATAAGCAGAAATATTTGGGCCTTTTTTTTATAGTTGGTGCACCAACTGCTTTTGTGGTGTGCAACAGGGAATTGTACAGATTCAGCCATCAAACCTTGTGAATGTGCGCTTATCTAATTTTAGAAAACTGCTATGTTAAAAGAAAATCATGTACCCTTTGCCAGTATTAACTGCACAGTTTGAGCATAGATTTTCAGCACAAAATTGAGTTAAATTCAAGCTTTGCAACTCATTTAATATTTCAGTATCTGAATTCTCTTGCATTTTTCTGAGAATCTCTATGAAAAGTAGTAAATCAGTATGTTGAAAGTTTTGAAACATCAACCCACAAGATCTTACTCTAGTATTCCCTCTCTTTGTTTTATTTAATCCAATGTGGTCCCTTCTGAGAGGCATCTACACTTTGTTTAGTAAAATACAAATATAAAAACCTCTTTACAGCTAAGAAAAAAACAGCCAGCCAAATATCTTACACAGACAGTGTCCCAAACTCGTCTGAACCAGAGATGATTAATTCCTGCCTAGGTTGCAGAATAGATAATAAAAATATAGTAGATATAAAAAAGTGGAAGTGAACCCAAAACTATGCAGATATGTGAACTGTTTTTCAGAATTAGTTGTGGAACTGCGATAGTAATATTAATATTCCAAAGATAAATGGAATTCAGTCAGTAAGTTTGTCTGAAATACTTCCTGTTGATTGATATATTTTGAAATTAGTATAATTAGCCCCTTGCAATTTTTTCTCTCCAATAAAAGTTATTACCTGTCAGGGTGGATTATTTTACCTTACCAATTTTAATCATGATTTCAAACAGAAAGCAGGAAATCTTGATTTAAATAATTGATTTTAATCTTATTTTGCATTTTTACTTTTTAGTTATTTTCCTATAGAAAAGTTGATTCTCACTGGTTGGTAATCATTAAAATATTGATTTGCAACTAAATATAGCCTGTGCATTACATTTTGATTCTTTCTTTCTGTCTTTTTTGCTAACCAGGAAGATGCTCTATATAATATCTATATACATTTATCTAAGGAATTATATAGCTTACATATATTAAGATTCCTAAATTTTACCTTTTTTTATTGTGTTAGAAAATAGTGAAGATGCATTTCTTATTTCCTAAATGTGACTCTCATTCTCTATCCATTCCAACCTCTGTGCTGCTTTTCATGCTGTCAACCATGGCATCCATTCTGGGACCATTTGCTGGCGTCTCAGAGAACGGGCTGCCTTGGTTTTGCTTCCATCTGTCAGAGTCCTCTTTTTTTGGCAGCATGCAGCAGACACAGAGGCTGGTCTGCTGGATAGGGAGCTAGCCCTGAAAGACCTAGGTTCTACCCCTCCCATGGACTTCCTCTCTGACCCCAGGCCAATGCTTTAAGGACAATATCTCAAAGGCTTTTAGACACTCAAAGATGCAGCTAGGCATCTAATGGGGTTTACAAAGCACCTAACCTTCTAAGTGCATTTGAAAATCTCACTAGGTGCCTAAATATCTTTGAAAAATCAGTGCCTCATCTGTGCAATGGAGATAACAGCATTGTTCTACCTCACTGAGGGGCGTAGATCCCAGCACTGGAAGCGCGACTCCCAATGCTGGGGCACTGTTTACTGTTTACAGCACTGCAACTTGCTGTGCTATAGTTAAGAGCTCCACCTGGGAGCTTGCGCACCTCCTGTATGAAACTCAGGCAGGAGGGGAGGTCCTGCCCTCCCCTGCCCCACCCCTCCAATTGCCACCATTGCCAGTGCCTAGCAAGTCAGCCTCATTCCTAGTGTGGCAGCAACAGTGGTGCAAGTAAAATTATTTTCTTCACGGTATGGGGGCGGCGGGGTGCACACCAGCTAAGGTGTTCTGCTCCTTACCCTGCATGCCGCTGCCCCTCCCAGTGGGGAAAAGAGCAAAACTCCCAGCACCACTCCCTACGCTTCCAGGGAGCTGCTTCTCCTCCAGCTCCTTACAGCAGCAGCCCTACCGGTAGGGGCGGCTCTAGGCACCAGCACAGCAAGCGCGTGCCGGGGGGTGGCCTGCTGGTCACTGTGAGGATGGCAGTCAGGCAGCCTTCAGTGGCATGCTTGTGGGAGGTCCACCGGTTCTGCAGCCTTGGTGGTAATTCAGCAGCGGGTTCGCCAAAGGTGCGGGACCAACAGATCCCCTGCAGAAATGCCGCTGAATTCTTGTCCCCTGCGGACTGCCCACAGGTGCACCGCCGAAGGCCATCTGACTGCTGTGCTTGGGGCAGCAAAAAACACAAAGCAGCCCCTGCCTGCCGGAGGAGAGGGCTGTGGGTTCTGCTCCTTTCTCCACTGGGATGATGTCATGGAGTTCCCAGGCACTGCTCTGGAACTTCTCCCTACAAAGCCAGTCAGGATTCTGGTGAAGTCTCCTCTCTGTGGGCAGACTGTCTTCAGGGCAAGCTCACACGGCTTCCACCTTCCTGGGTCTGACCTTGGAGCATTCAGCATCCTCTGCCCCTCCGTGCACTTCCCACAGCGAGTCTGCCCAGGCAGGGTCCTGGGGAAGCCACAGGGTCCTGCACCCCAACTTCACAGTCAGATGTGACTCTTAGC
This sequence comes from Gopherus evgoodei, assembly GCF_007399415.2. Classification (NCBI taxonomy): domain Eukaryota; kingdom Metazoa; phylum Chordata; order Testudines; family Testudinidae; genus Gopherus; species Gopherus evgoodei. The sequence goes on from NC_044326.1 coordinate 56,764,053, forward strand.
CAGCCAGTAAAACAGAGGTTTATTAGATGACAGGAACATGGTCTAAAACAGAGCTTGTAGGTACAGAGAACAGGACCCCTCAGCTGGGTCCATTTTTGTGGCGCAGCGAGCCAGACACTCACATCTGCATTCACTCCTCGTCCCCAGCCAGCTCCAAACTGAAACTCCCTCCAGCCCCTCCTCCTCTGAGCTTTTTCCTTTCCCAAGCTAGGAGGTCACCTGATTCCTTTGTTCTCCCACACCTTTAGCTATGCACTTGCAGGGGGGAAGGGCCCCAACCTTTAGTTGCCAGAAGACAGAGTGCCGGCCATTTATGCACGCTGGCCCTTTGCTCTACAACAGTCTCACCCCCTAGAGACTTATGAAATGCATAGGGGAAACTGAGGCACCCACACAGTATTCAGAGGAAATATTAAGAACAGTCCCACTTCGTCACAGATGGGCACCAGCACTCAGGGAAAGGAACAGAGCTCTGACAACTCCTTTGGCTGCCATACCACTCCCAGCAAATGCACAGCATGCCACAGGTGACACATGACCAGGATTCATCACCGAATATTGTCCACTGGTTGGATTACTAGCTTCCCCAGCTTGGGCCAGGTACTGACAGGGAGTGTGATGTGAATACAGATCCATGCCCCCTGATATTGGAATGGAGAATATGCTTAAAATTTGCAGATGACTCCAATATGGGAGGTGTTGCAAGTACTTTGGAGGACAGGATTAGAGTTCAAAAGGACCTTGATAAATTGGAGAATTTGTCTGAAATCAATAAGATGAAATTCAGTAAAGACAAATGTGAAGTACTATGCTGTGAAAGGAAAAATCAAGTGGACAAATACAAAATGGGGAATAACTGGCAAGACAGTAAAATCTGGGGGTATAGTGGATCACAAATTTAATATAAGACACGATATGATGCAATTGCAAAAAAAAGGCTAATATTCTTGGTTAATTAACAGGAATGTTATATGTAAGACATGGGAGGTAATTGTTGTGCTTTCTTTGACACTGGCAAGAATTCAGCTGGAGTATTGCGTCCAGTTTTGGGCGCCGCACTCAAGGAAAGATGTGGACAAATTACAGAAAGTCTAGAGGAGATCACCAAAAATGATAAAAGGTTTAGAAAACCTGACCTATGAGGAAAACCAGGCATTTTTAGTCTTTAGAAAACAAGACCGAGTGGGATCCTGATGATAGTCTTCAAATAGGCTGAAGGCTATTATAAAGAGGACAACGGTCAATTGTTCTTCTTGACTACCAAAGGCGGAATAAGAAGTAATAGGGTTAAATTGTGGTGAGGGAGACTTAGATTTAGTATTAGGAAAACCTTTTTTATTATAAGGATATAGTTAAGTTCTGGAACAGGTTACCAAGTGAGGTTGTGGAATCCCTATAACTGGAGGTTTTAAGAAAAGGTTAGACAAACACCTGTCATGGATGATCTAGGTATACATGCTTCTACTTCCAGGTTGTTGCGGAGAGGTGGCCTAGATGACCTCTAGAGGGTCCTTGCAGCCCTACATTTCTGTGATTTTTGCTAAAGTTTTAAAACAATATCGCCTCATTTAATTATGATGTCCTACAGCTTTCCACATTCACTCCTACTGTTTTTAAATCTTGTAAAACTCTTCGGGAAGTTTAGTAAAAATACAAAATCAAATCAAGTTTTACATTTTTAAGATATTAGGTATATAAGTTTATATAAGGTTTAATTTAAAAGAACTTTCACAAATAGAATAATGTATACATATTACCTAATTAGCATGTTTCCTTGTCATTTTAAAGGTCAGACTGATTATTCTTGATAGTTTTATTATCATAAGGTCAGCTATAGAAAGTAAAAACAGTTTCATATGACCAGAGGTTGCATGCTTATACATTTAAATTTCCACCCCAAAATAGTGAGTTTCTTTCCCAGAGCATTGAAACCAGACAGGGGTCTCTAGTACTGTATTCAAAATACTGTTTTCAAGTGAGGCAATTAGAAGAGTAACCTTCAGACTTGTTCTGTGACTTTGTCTCTTATCAGTCATGCAAATGTCAGAGGCACAATGTGAATACTCAAGAAGGCTTTGAATTGTCAATAGAGGAAGCTTCCTCTTTGAGCTTATATTTGCTGGAACAGAAAAGATAACACTATTATCAGTGTTTTTATAGTGTAACCAATTTCTCATTGCATATACTGAAATGTAGTTTTTAATACAGTTCAGCTAGTAAAAAGATAAATATTTCATATGTCCTAAATAAATCCCAAATGTTGCTGTCAGTCCATGTAAAGTGTGAACTTCGACTTTGATGATATACAAATATTTTTATGAATAATCTTTCATTGGTCAAACATTTTTCTAACCCTTTTAAAGAAACCGACATTAACTGTGTATTTGTTTTGGTGAAGAATGTATTAAACTGTCAGCTTTCTTCTACCAGGTTTTACTGTAATGTTTAGTGCTAAAATACGAACTTGCTTATGGAATCAATGCAGTCCTCCCATGTAACATAAAAATACAATAATAAGCAGACGATTTATGATAATTATACTATGAGTTTTAAGCTTTTGTATGTAAGCTATTCAAACTTCATTTTTAACTGCTGACTATATGTGCAGAGATCACATTTAAACTGGATTATAGGGTCTTGTTTGTTTTTTTTATTTTGCTAGAATTTACTTTTAATTTCTTGGTTTGTCTCATCTAATGCATGCAGTATTTCAGAATACCTTTAAATATTGTTGAATACTAAATGAGAACGGACAAGCCATAATTAATTTAGAGTCAGTTACACGTTTCAGGCATGGACATATTTATCATGACTAATAAATACCCAATCCTATTCACTATGATTAGCATGACTACATGGGATTAGCACATGAAAACCCACAGGGGTTGTTCTGTGACTATTACTCTATCCTCAGGGTTTTAAAAGCCCTCATGGCTATTCCTCAGAACTACGGAGCCACCTTCTCTGTTCCCAAACAGTTTTGGAAGGAATCGTCCTGGAGCACTGCTCTGTAGTGTATAAGGAGTTCAGGCCAAATCAGACTCATTTTGCCGCTTTCAGCTCCCCATGCCCTTGCAGTGAATAGGACAATATTTACCTATAAAAAACCAATATAGCATTTGATTAATATGCTGATGTTTTCATACTGAAAAGAAAATGGATTATTCACCTTGATTCAAGAAAGCATCCCCATTTAGGATGGATGCTTAAATGTTTTCTTGGATTGGGGCCATAGTTCTGTTCATATGGTTTTTATTGTGATCTTTTGATTAAATTCGATTAAGATAAAATACATTATTCTATAATTATGTAGGCTCGCAGTTAAGCTAGTCTCATACCAGTGTAATGCAGGCAAGACTTTTGATATTTTCTCTGAGGCTGCATCTACAGTTACATGCTTCCCAAGCATTTGTCTGTGTACTACTAACATATGTACCCTGTACCCAGAGTAAGTGTCCACATATGCTGTGCTGGGCTCAGGTATACTCTTGAGCACAGGCATATACCCATTCTACACTGCCATTCTACTGATTGTATCATAGAGTTCTTTGCATCATAGGAGACACTCGTGGAACTGCCTTGCTGCATGTTGTTTCATGCATTTGGTGACAGCAGCTCCCAGTCATCTGTCCCTTCTGCCAAAGTGCATTGAAAACACGGAGCAAGTCCATGATGATGTGGTTCTACTCCTGGTACTCTTGCGGGACAAATATTCATACAGTCCAGTACTGGATACTAGATGGAATGGGTCCAAAAAAAATTTCAAGACACCAAATGAGAGGGCAAATTAAAATTGACTAAGGTCCCAGGACTGTCTCTTCTGGCCTCAGAAAACCAACAGGGTTTAGTGGCACCAGATAGTCTTGGAAACCTGGAATGACAACCAGTGACTGGAGAATTTCCGAATGAGGACCTTCATGGAATTATGTGAGCAGCTTGCACCAACCACCCAGTGCCAGTAAACGTGTTTTCTTGAAACCCATACCATTACAGAAGTGGGTGGGTATTGTCCTTTAGAAGCTGGCAATGCCTGATAGCTACTGGTCAGTTCGGTCTGGGAAGTCAACTGTCAGGGTAGTGGTTGTATAAGTTTGCCAAGCTATCAGTATTATAGTCTACCCACTGTTGGCTGCCAAAACTGCAGTCCCTGAAATCATAGTGGGATTTCAGAGGATGGGGTTTCTAAACTGTGTAGGGCCAATGTTTTGCCTATCGAAAAAGGCCAATGAATAAAGGAACTGATGAAGTTACTATTCACTCTTTCTCCAAGTCTTAGTGGACCACAGGGATTTGTTCACGAACACCAACGCTGAACACCCAGGAAAGGTCCATGATGCCAGGGTACTCAGAAGATCAGGATTACACTACAAAGGGGAAGAAATGATGTTGGTCTATACAGTGTTTCTGTACCCAGTTATTTTGAAAAATCCCATATATCCACTCGTATTGTGGCTCATGAAGCTGTACTCTGATATCACAACCAGCACTCTGGCAGTGATAGTCCCTGGGCTGCATCATGAACAGGGAGAAAGGAAAGAAAGGAGGGAGTGGTTTCTGAAAGGGTGGAAAGAGAACAATTTTATGACACTTGTACAAAGACCCAACATTACTCCTCTCCCTCCCTCCATGTTTCCTTCCCCTTATGAAAGTTAGCTGAGAGTAAGGAAGGTCAGGGTGCTTGGTTACTTGTGTACAGGCCTTCAGGTCTGGAAAGGGAAGGGAATCATTGGGATAACTGAGGAATGTCATAGCCATCCTTCCCCTCCATGAGCGTTTCAAATGTTCATTATTATTCCCAAATACTAGTGCCTTCTTCCCACACTGAGCCACACTGCAGGAACTGGGAGAAAGTGGCACGGGTGAAGCATCCATTCCAGCAGTGGCACAAACACAATACAGTGTCCATTAGCAGTGGAGGGGTGAGTGCTTTGTGGAATTAATCCAAAATTTTTGAGAAGGAAATACACCTGCAGTATGACTCTGTCCCTTTCAGTGCTGTTCACTGGACACAGGAGGCAGATTTCCTGGTGAGGCATGTATGGTTATGGGGTGGATGGATGTTTTCTCTTCCTCTTCCATGGAAACTCCCTTTGCTATCTTAGAATACAATCAATTTCCTCTCAAATTGCCTCCCAGTGCTGTAAGCATAATTCAGCAAATTTTTGGTGCTGCACAAATTTAAGCTGGTTCTTCAGATTTAATCACAAGGCAAATGTACTTGGCCCTCCTTTGTACTTCACCAAACCCATCACCTTATCAATATGGAGAGAGGTGACCATTAGCAGAAATATGGGTCTGGCATAGGTGGCCAGGTGTTCTTCACAGGCCTGGAAAGCCACTTCTCTTTTCATTCCAATACCTCGAACACCGCTATGTTCTCCAAATCAAGGCCAGCCTTTAAAGAAAAAATGTAATTCCTGAAAGGAACCAAATGTCACTCCATAGGCCCCCTTGATGCACCATAAACAGTACAATATTTTAAGAATGGTACAGCGGTTATCTTTTAATTTTTACCCTCAACTGTTTTCTTGTGGGCTGAAGGAAGGAAGTTATACCAGTAGCATTCCTGGGATCGGAGGTGACACATGGGGGGACATGCAAGGTCAAGTGCCCCCCGCAATATTTCGTCAAGTGCTGGGCTGCCCTTGCAGGCCTTGCTCTCCTCAGCCTGCTGCTGTGGAGGAGGGCTCTGCCCTTCTCCTGCTGAGCCTCTGCCCCAGCACTTCCAGCTAGCTCAGTCTCTCCCCACAGCAGCCAGGCCCAGGTGGGGAGTTGAGGGGATGGGTTGGACCTGCTGCTGATGCCGAGTGAAGGTGGCTGCTCCTGTGCAGCACGGTGGTTGCCTGAGAGCCTGGCTGGGGAGGTGGCAGTATCCCTTTCCTCTCCCCTCCCTGGCCTGGCTGCTGGGAACAGGAAAAAATAGCATCTATTTTTAAGCCAATGTACACATCAAAGTCAAGTAATTTATTTTAAAAAAATAAAATAAAGGAAATTTTAGACAAATAAACTGATTGTTTCAATTTACACTTTTACATTCACGAATAACTTATGGGGAAAGAAACTGAACACATTTTTATAATTTTAGGGAAGTTAGGAAACTTTAAAGTTTAAATTGCAATTAATCAAAATAATTACACACAGGATGGAAATTACAGTAATGAAGAGTCAAGACTGACTTATTCAGCTTCCCTTCCTGTTCTTTATCTTAAGTAAACATGATTTAAAATCTTCCCTGAAACACTCTAAAGCCAGCCAAACATGGCAATAATTTGAGACAGCAGTGGTTCAATTAAGCTTTTCCATTACAGAAGACAAAACATATACTGAAGACCATCATTAAAGTTCCAAGCACATAAGGGAGAAATCAACTTCATCCAAAATATTGGAACAAAAAGGCTATATAGTTTCAGTAGTAATATTTTAACTTATAATTTATAATAATTTAACTTACAAATTACAAACCACCTTCTTAAAATAAAATTGTATTTTTAAATGGGTTACATGACAAATTCCAGTTGGAAATTTAAATTGTTAACAAACAAGCCAAAAACAAATGTATCTTATCTGATTTGAAAGACATTCCAGAGATAAAAATCAATGAACCAGTGTCATGAATGTTAAATTATGATAGGGATAAGACTGAGACATACTGAAATATTTGAAATGAGGTCATTCCAGCAGCACAACATCATTATTCTTCAGTTTTTCTATTCTGCATTGCCTGATGAACATAGGATGTGGAATTTGATGCTAATATATTAATCTATAGCACTGCAAATATTTTAGGGAAAACACTATAATTCCAGAATAACCTAACAGAGATCAAATGTAAGAGAGAAAGGAGCAGGATCTTGGCAACAGGGCTGAACCCAAAGGTTTTGAAATGTGTGCAGTTTTGACCACTTTTGTTCAAGGTAAATAGAACCTGTGTAAGTTTTGAAATTTTCTATGTTAGAAAATACCAGAAATCTGTGTCCAGTTTATTATCTAAAGGAAAAACTGACCCAACAATCTTCCACTGCTCAACAAATAGACCCACTGGTTTAAGGAGTTAAGTATTGTAGACAAAGAGATACATTGTTTAGTGGGATTCTTATTGAATATCATCAGAACAAATAGCTGAGGTGCCAGCAGAAATGAAAGCCACCCAGTAAAAACAGACCAGAAAAAAATCAAAATAAGACTTCTCAGAAGGAACTAATACAGATCTTGAGACTTCACAGAATGGAAAAAGAGAGGATCTGATGAAATAGATCAAAACCAGTTTGGTGGAAATAAATATTTAATGGACTGGAAGTTAAAAAATATCTGAACAGCTTTGGAAACCTAACTACAAAATACTCAATCTGGGGTGGCAAAATGGATTGAAGAGGTGATCAGCAGCTATACTATCATGGACTATGGTTTTTCAGAAAATTGAAAAGATCCAGAAACAATTAGCCAACAAAGAACTGGCTACAAAGAAAAGTTGCATCAAAGACTAATAGACCTGGAAAACTGGAGAGGAAACTCCATGGGCAAGATTTAGGCATAGCCTGGTTCAGAGAACCCAGAGAAAGGTCTGAGTTGAAGATCATGTGGATATGTCAGAAACAGGTGAAGATTTTAGTTTAGACAGAAGGAGACAGGTCTTGAGTAAACAAGTAGATCTGTGAGTCATCTGTCATTGCCCTCATTAACAGGGCCATAACCAGGGCAGGATGAGCAAGGCAGCTGCCCAGGGCACAAAGTTGGGGTGGGGGTGGAAAAATGGGTCAGAAAAATGGTATTGGGTAGAGCCCTGCAGCAGGCATGGTATTGCCACCCTTACTTCTGTGCTGCTGCTGGCAGCGACACTGCTTTCAGAGCTGGGTGCACGGCCAGCAGCCACTGCTCTCTGGCTACCCAGCTCGGAAGGCAGCACTGCTGCCAGCAACAGCACAGAAGTAAGGATGGCAATATCACTCCATGTCACCCTTACTCCTGCACTTCTGCTGGCAGAAGCACTGCCTTCAGAGCTGGGCAGTTGGAAAGCAGCAGCTTCTGGCCAATGCATTCATGTTGTTGTGGTGCAGGAGAACTATTTTTTAATTCCGCTCCCATCCTGCACCCCAATACTCATTTCCCACCTGCTCCCAGGAGAAAGGATAAAAATTCAACAGACAATGCAGGAGCAGGTGGGAGTGGGAGTGGGTATTGCGGACAGGATAGGAGCGGGATTAAAAAAATAGTCCTGCACAGGGCTGTAGTAGGAGTCCAAATATGCTAGTTCTCCCCCTGCGCTAAATTGCCTAGTTACATTACTGCTCACTAATCATTATGGAGTGGATGTTGGTGTGTCTACTGCTGCAACATTCATTACACATTGTGATTGGGTGCACCTGGCCCTTTGAGAGCCCTGTCTGGAGGCCCAACAGCCCTACTACACACCTACTTAGGAGAAGGTATAAAGCAAAGGTGGGTCCTGCTGGACTTCCTATAGAGATTATGAGAAGCAGACAATCAAAGTACAGCAGGCTCAGTTAAAAGGATCTGCAGGGGCATAGTAGGCCAGTTCCTGCCGGGGACCTGATTAGTGAGGAAGAATATTCTGCTTTGGCTACAGAAGCCTGAGCAATAACCAGAAGTTGAGTTCTGGTTGCATTTTGCTTTCTGCAAGGAGACTGTCGATATGAGAACCTGTAACCTGAGGCAAGGGTGAAGAGAAGGGGGCTACATGGAAAAAGGCCAAGGGAACAGCAGCAGCAAATTGAAGGAAGCAGCATGTGGCTGCTGTATATAGGGTCCCTGGGCTGGAACTCAGAGCAGTGGTTTGTCCTCAGTCGTGCTCACCCCCAGCAGCCAGTGCTGGAGTGGTCTAACCCCTGTAAAAGGGATACAGCCAGTTTTAAAAGCCCAAGAAAAGGGGCTAGATATAAAGGGGCACAGAGGCAGGGATGAAGGTCCTGTTGAGGCCCAGTTCTGATGGGACTCATTGCTAAGCCCCGAGAAGGGGATAAATTTCCTTTAGAAGCCTGAGCAGAGAGCTGGACTTAAAGGAGCCCAAGAGAGGCTGAAGAGAGAAGGTACCCTCAGTGGCAGACTCCAGTTTTAGTCAGGGAATGGGATGGCTTTTTTTTTGTGTTGGTTTTGGACTTGAATACCCCAGTTACAACAGTGTGACTTGGCCTGAGGCTGAGCCCCTGAAAATCGACCAAGTGAGGCCAAAAACCTTCAAGTGATGCCAGGAGTTGGGGGCAGGAGAAGACTGGAGCATCACACTTAGCCAACAGGAGGCACTTGCTAAAGGTAAGTGTCCTGTCATGCACAACCTATGGGCTAATATTTTAAAATAGTATTATTGAAGAAACAGTGGATTTTTTTTCAATTCTATAATTCAATTGTTATTTGCTATTTAGATCCTGTTAGTATCAACTAATGGAGGAACGCCAAGTAATGTGTAAAGTGGGTTTCTTTGAGGGTACCTTACAATAATGCATACATATGCCCAGTGGAGGTTGGCTGTTTTTGTTTTTCATTAGCTGGGTTAAGTATCTTAATTATAGTCTAATTGTTATTTTGGCTCTATTTCCGTCCTAAAAACTGACCTCTACTAGAGAAAAACTGTACTTTTGGATTCATCTGCCTGTCACCTGTGGTGAAAGGGAGAACCCATTAATATGGGTAAGTGGAGCTATTTCTGAAGAAATCCATTTTGCAGTTGGAAGAAATCCATTTTCAGCATTATTGTGTTTAATGTTCACTGTGACCTTTGAACCAAAGGCTTATTTGCTGATTGGACTTTTAATTATTAGCTATTTCTAAACTCTGACTGCATCATTGAAATGCAACTTAGAAGTTAGGAAAGGATTGTAAACAATGACTATATTTGACTTTTGTTTTCTGTGAAATATGTTCAAGCTGATCCCCCCTCCCTGCACTCCTTTCTAATGTTGAGCTTAAAATATTAGTCCATGTCTTTCTTATTACTGAACTACAGTTCCATAATGTGTCGATGAATAAATTCTCTGATTCTGTTAACCATGGATTTTTAACTTGTATGTACTGTAGTCAGAACTGTCAAGTTTCACACATGATCAAGCAGTTGAGAACACTTTACACCTTTACAGAACTTTAAAACAAATTAATTTGGCTTCAGATAAATTCATTTTTTATTCCAAAATGTACATAATGTTTCTATATTCTATAAGTTATCCCCTTCTAGGCAGTAATTTTTATGGTGGTCCTGATCTGGTGGAGCTAGCACTTTGAATATTTCTAGACAGCCTTGAACTGGTAGCTGGATGTGAAGAAATAGGTAGTAGTGCTGATTAGGGATAGGATTTTTTGAGAGAGTTTCATGGTCCTGATTTCCTTAGTTTTTTGGAGTTTATTTTTTAGTTCCAGATAACTTAAAATGTGGCAGGAAATGGTCTTGTCTGGGTTGTGTGTAGTGTGTTCTGGAATAGATGCATAGATTCCAAGGCCAGAAGGGACCATGGTAATAATCTAGCCTGACCTCCCATTTAGTACAGACCGTAGAACTTCCTCAAAATAATTCTTAGAGCAGATCTTTGTAGAAAAACATCCAATCTTGATTTAAAAGCTCCAAGTAGTTCCAATGGATAACTACACTCTCTGTTAAACATGTGTGCCTTATTTCAAATCTGAATTTACCTAGGTTTGAATTCCAGATCATGTTCTGACTTTGTCTGCTTGATTGAAGAGCCTATTATTAAATGTGTTCCCATGTAGGTACTTGTAGACTGTAGTCAAGTCACCTATTAACCTTCTCTTTGTTAACCTAAATAGACTGAGCTCCCTGAGTCTATCCCTATAACACACTTTCTAATTCTTTAATCACTCTCATGATTCTTCTCCAAACCCTCTCTAATTTATCATCATCCTTCTTGAGTTGTGGACTCCAGAACTGGGCACAGTATTCCAGTAGCACTCTCACCGGTGCCAAATTCAGAGGTAAAATAACCTCTCTACTTTTACTCTAGATTCCCCTAGTTTTACATCCAAAGATTACATTAGTCTCTTTGACCACAGTGTCGCATTGGGAGCTCATGTTTAAATAATTAATTATCCACCACTTCCTCCAAATTTCTTTCATAGTCACTGCTTCCCAGGGTGGAGCCCACCATTCTATAAGAATGGCCTCCATTCTTTGTTCTTGCATATATATGTTTACATTTAGCCATATTAAAATACATATTGTTTGCTTGATCTCAGCTTTCCAAGCAATCTAGATAGGTCTGTATCAGTGACCTGTCCTCTTCATTATTTATGACTCCCCCATTAATTATATTATCCTCCATTTAATTCTTTATTAGTCACATCCTATATTATCTTGCCTACGATTGATATCAGACTAATAGGCCTATAATTATCCAGGTCACCCTGATTACCCATTTTAAATATTAGCACAACACTTTTCTGTCAGTCTCTAGAAATTCCTCATTGTTCCAAGACACATTGAAAACTCCTGGATGCAAGTTATCTGGACCTGCTGACTTCGAAAATTTCTAACTTTAGTAGCTGCTGTTTAACATCCTTCTGAGATACTAGTGGAATGGAGGGAATGTTATCATAATCATATGATATGACTATATCTGTTATATTCCCCACAAATATAGAACAGAAAAATGTATTGAACACTTCTGCCTTTTCTGCATTATTGATAATTCTACCACTTTTTAATCAATATGTCCTTCTTCCTCTGTTGTGGGACTGTAGCTTTTTAGACGTGTTTAAATATGCTTTATTAAAACTCACGATTATTATTACCCTTCTTCTGATTAAGTTATTCCACCGAGCTGATTTGGCTCATAACTATTTTCAGCTTTGTGAAATTGGCCCTACTAACACATGGTGTTTGTGTACATGCACAATCACTGGTCTGGGCTTTTATCTGTCTGTACATAGCTGGTGTGCATGGCACCATATGCAGATCTATTTTGTTTTGTAAAATTTTACAGATTAGCATGTATGGGACATTAAATTTATTCTTGCCACGACAAAAAGAACTTTGGAAACATCATTATTATAAATTTGGAAGTTAGATTGCCAACAATGTTTAATGATGCAGCATGTTTGCGAAAACACTCTAATCATTAGGAAGCATCTGCCAATGTGTTTAAACAGTGAAATTAAATAAGTGACTACACCATAGTTGCTTTCATAAATGATTAGTTAACATTTACTATTAGGAAATACACTCCATGAATAGCAGTGTGTGCATTTCCAAGTCTTATGTCCTAAAACATGGTGTCAGTATACTGTTCCTTATTCTCAGATTTTCCTTTTAAGGGTCTCCTTTTATTCAGTTTCATTTAAGTATCATGTCAGAAACATTTCCTCTTCTATACTGACTAGATTTAATATCCTTTTAAAGAAAATTGTTCCTGGCAATACATAGCAAGCTTTTTAATGACTGAATTGTAAAGTTCTGGGGGGAGAGGGAAGAAAGAAGAAGGCTTATCCTGGAAATGCAGATCTGAAGATCTAATAGTAAGCTTTTTTAACAAACGCTACTGTGTTAATTTGACTTTTGGACTTCTATTTCTATAGAGAATTGTGTTGGGGTGGATAGGCCCCACACTAGCAATGAGGGGGCTAAGGAGGCAGAATAGCCCCCTCAGTGCCAGTGTAGAGTTTAAGGAAAACATGCAGACCCACTTGACCCTGTTCTGTTACACCTGCAGGGTTACACAATGTCAGGTGTGGAGAGGGGAGTTAAAGGAAGGAAAACTAGGACAATTCACGGCTGATCAATCAGAATTATGCTACTTCCTTAACAAAGGAAGCCTGGTTCCAGTGAAGAGCCTAGGGCACCTTGCTACCTGAATGAGCTATTTGGAGGATGGGACAAAGAGGCCCAGGAACACTGACTAAAAGAGACTAGCCACAGGAAGACAAGTCCAGAGCTGAAGAGCAGGGTCCTGCCAATAAATCTGCAGATGACACCATTTTTAAAATTGTTTTCCCTCTTTTGTTTTGGACTCTTGCACCCTGAAAAGGGTAGGGACTCCAGAGGGCTATTGGACAACATCACCAAATCTGTGAAGGGTGAGACAGAGAGGTGAGCCAGGCCTTGACAAGCCACAAGGGGGCTCTCCCTAGACAGCCTGGTTACATTTATATGCATCGTAATTTCTACATTTTTGTTCAATCTTAGTTTTTTTCTTTTTGTTCCCTCCCAAATAGTCTACTCCTTAATTCAAGTAGGCTGAGACATTTAGGCCTTGTTTGCACAGTGCAGGAATGCAAGCTAGAAGGGTGTGAATTCTAAATCACACCATGTTGCACACTAACTGGCCCATATAGCCCCTTCTGGCATGCGCTAAGCATTTCCCACTGCATGTTAATGTAGTGCTGTCTAGTAGGGTCTACAAAGGCTTGTTAGTGTGCAACGGATTGGTGTGCTTTAGAATTCACACCTCTCTAGTCCACAGTACCACACTGTGTAGAGAAGCACGTAATCTGAACTGTCTGGAACTAAGCCAATTTAAAGGGGTTGTGCTCAGTCTTTCTCTGGAAAGATGTAGCAAATTTATAGTGGCACTAATTGGCAGAGTCTCACAGTATGTTAGCGTTTCAGATTTACCAACCTAATCTATACTAGGAAAGGACTATAAAAGACATCTTGCAGCAAAAAAAGATGTGTATTAAACTAAAAGAGGAACTTTCTCCCCAAAACCTATTTTTGGGAGAATTCCAGAGATTACAACCAAATTTCATAATTGACCGAGCGGACAACAATTAGTCATTCCTGTTTTAGCAATGGTAAATGACAGATCTATCCTGAACTCTTCCATTCAAGTAATAAAGTAATTAGTGGTAGTAAATGTTGAAATTGAGTTGGTCATAGTGAACATTAAGAAATGAATACTTGCTGGCTGTTACCAATGGCATCTGAAATTCTACAGGTGTGCCTGACCCAAAGCATACTGTAATCAACTGAAAGACTGCCATTGGCTTAAATGGGCTTTTGTTAAGGCCTTTATTTCCTCTCCCAAATATAAAGAAAAATTGCTACATTCATTTTAAAGCTACCAGAAATCATCTGATATTAAACCGATGCTGCTAACATTAGGCTGTATATTCAACATTGTAAATGTCTTTTCAGTGCTATTCAAGTGTTTCAGATTAATGACTATATACTTGTTAACACTTTATTCAACAAAATGATATTGTTGTAAGCATGTTGCAATGGAGCAACTTGTAGAGAAATGTACTACTCAACATAAATAAGGGTGGCAGAGCCATGCTCATAATGAATAATTCCAGAGTCCATTTTTAATTGAATGGAATTAAGGTTCACAAATTAGTGATTCTTTAAGAGTTTTTATTGTGTTTTCTTTCTTAGTACTACACAGTAATTAATCAAGGTAAGATAAGCACCTAATTAAAATAAAAGCTGATTCACGGGACCTGTATTTGAGCTAATATTTTACTAAATGTGTAATTGTGAGGCAAATACCACAACCATCAATTCACTTCTAGTAACTAATTGCTTGCTATCTTAGACTTGGTCTACGCTTAAAAATAGATCAACCTACCTAATCGCTCAGGGCTGTGAAAAATTTTGCACCTCATGCAACATATTTTGATCTCCCTAACCCCTTGTAGACACAGCTAGGTCAGCAGAATAATTTTTCCATTGACCTAGCTACCACCTCTTTGAGAGATGGATTAACTATAAAGTTGTTGTCCTAAATTGTTGTCTTTCATAACTGAAGATGATGCACAGCGTGGTATTACATCTTATGAGTACAGTTGTGGCTAAATAGGCTGCTGCATGAATGGCAGTCCTCTCCACATTGAGTGCATACATAGCTTGATATTGAGGAAGGGATTACAGTCTGTGCCTGCTACATCTACTGCTGTTTTCATCTTGGCCTCTGCCTCAAGATCCATACAGTGATTAACCTCGAACTGAGTAACCCCATCGTTGACTGCTGCTCACCAATATGATCTGTCTGTTGCTGACACTCCCAGTAATTATCATCAATGCTTCACTGCTTCAAGTTATGCTTCATTGTCCTTGAAGCATTTCTTCTGGCTGCCTCGTATGCAGTTACCCACTTTCACTTTGCCATAAAGCAATTGTGTTAGCATTCTGGTGTCATCCATCCTCAACACATGACCAGCCTAACATAACTGTATCCAAAGAGCATGGCTTCAATCCCTGTGGAGTGGCTGCATTCCAAACCTCGTTATTGGTAATTTTATCCTGCCATTTTACGTGGAGTATGGCACGCAGATGTCATAAAAGGAACTCATCTAAAAGCTTGATGCGATGCCTGTAGCAGATCCATATCTCGCACCCGTACAACAAATTGGAAAGCACAACCGCTTTATAGACTCTTAGTTTCATTTGAAGCTTAATACCGTGTTGCTTCCAGACTTTGACTGATAGTCTGCCAAATGAGGAACTGGCTCTGTTGATGAGACTTGTCAGCTCCTTGTCCATAATAGCATCATTAGACAATGTGCTGCCAAGATAGCAGAAGTGAGTAACCACATTCAGCTGTGTGTTGCTGATGGTTTCATGTAGGGTTTCTTTAGCGCAGGTTGATATGTGACTTCAGATTGTCATCCCATACCTTTTTCAAGACTCTGTGAATCTGGCCTAGTCAACTGTATCTTCTTGAGTACGTGCATCTAGAGCAGAGATGGGCAAACTATGGCCCGTGGGCCACATCTGGCCTGTGGGATCCTCCTGCCCAGCCCCTAAGCTCCTGGCCTTGGAGGCTATCCCTAGCCCCTCCCCTGCTATTACCCCTCCCCCACAGGCTCAGCTCGCTACACCACCAACACAGTGCTCTGGGTGGCAGGGCTACGAGCTGGAGCAGAGCAGCTGCAGAGCCTGACCTGACCCGATGCTCTGTGCTGCAAGGTGGGACGGATGGGTCCCGCCGGGCGGCACAGCTGTAGCGCCGCCAGCCACCGGTGCTCCAGATGGTGCGGTAAGGGGGCAGGGAGCGGGGAGTTTGGATAAAGGGCAGAGGAGTTCGGAGGGTAGTCAGGGGGCAGGGCAGACAGAGGGTGGGGAACTGGGGGGTTGAATGGGGGCAAGGGTACCAGTGGGCCATCAGGGAATGGGAAGTGTGGATGGGGCAAGAGTCCTGGGGGAGGGTGTCGGGGCAAGAAGCGGGGGGGGGATAGAGGGCGGGGAGCAGGCGAAGATAGAAGGTCCCTTATGCCAAGAATCACAGCAATATTCAGGTTATTCCTAGTTCCAAAGGACCAGCTGTTTACTCCAGGTCAATTGCACCTTAGATCTCACACAAAACAACACTTGTGGCAAATCCTGTAATAAACTATATACAGATTTATTAAATAGGAAGAGGAAACAGTTATTTACAAGGTTAAAGCAGGTAAACAAATACATGCACACACATGAGCTATAATCTTAAGTTTAAAAAAGTAATAGAAGCTTCTACAATAAGCAAAATCTATATGTCCTTTAGTGCTAACCCAGGCTGAGCAGTTGGGGACCTCTCACTTCCTTGCTCCCCACAGTCCAAGCAGTACAGTGATCCAGTTCCTCCTTGTTAGGTTTTTTTATTCTCCTCCTCCATTGTGTTCTCAGCTGCAAATTCAGGGGATGGTAGGGCTCCACTTATATGTCTGATCTTCACTGGGTGGAGGGGAGACAAAACAACAAATGTCTTTTGTCCTCTTTATCCCAAAATAGTTAATCCGGTGGTGATGGACCTTTCCTGTTGGGCAGGATATAACACCTTTTGGGGGGATCGGCACTCATTCATGTCTTTCTCCTTTCTGGCTCAATGACAATGGCTCAAATATTATCTTACAATATGTGATACAAATGTTATAAGTGAGATTATGGAATGCTTGTAAGTGCTGCACGCACCCAAGTCTAAACACATTCTTATAAGTCTAACATCTATTTTAACAATACTAACACACAGGAGCCAGACTGATTCCACCTATGTGCTTTTCAGTGTTCAGTTGAGGGATGGGGACCATGGCATGGGCTGGGACCTGGTCTGCCAGCATCACACTCTGACAGAAATAAAACTAATTGACATAATTTCTGCTAACACTTAATGGGTTTAGATGTATTTAATGTTTAATACTATTGTATACTTTTATACAGTTAGGCATCATTTGCAGATATGCATGTTATGACTGAATATGTACAGTAAAACTGTCCTCATAAACACTTGGACATAGAGCAACTATTATCCTAACTTTTTATAAACAAATATGTAATTAGCGTATTAAAAGGATCATGGGGGTTACTTAGCAAACTAAAAAATCAAGTGAAGAGACTTCTAATATCTATTTTTTGACATAGCTGAAATGTATGTCTCCAGGGTAGTATTTGTTCTTGTTATATATTTGGTTCTTTAAAATAAACAAACTTCCACATTATTTTTCCAAACAAGTCTTAATCATTTGCAGATCATTTGATCATTGTCATGATCAGTAATGACAGTCATTACAATAGATATTGTAATCCAATTGTAAGCATTTAGGGCAGGGACTGTATCTTCCCGTGTATCAACAATGATCATGAGCGGGGCATCTAAGGGCTGCCCCCAATACAAATAATCTACTGTACATGTACTGTACACAGCGGGTAGACACATGATCTGTGATAGCTACTTTCAATAATCTAAATTAGGATG
Source organism: Gopherus evgoodei (assembly GCF_007399415.2). Taxonomy (NCBI): domain Eukaryota; kingdom Metazoa; phylum Chordata; order Testudines; family Testudinidae; genus Gopherus; species Gopherus evgoodei. The sequence goes on from NC_044326.1 coordinate 56,781,680, forward strand.
TTAATTTCAGATTTTTCAAAGACATATGGTTAGTCTCATTACCAAGCCACACATTGGTTTCTACAGCACTTTACAACTTTGGGAGTTTCTACTTGTGCATAATGCACAGATTCAACCATCTGTTAATAAAATGGGAGTCTTTTGAGACGCTCCCTTATAACTACAAATATGCAGATCTAATATTACAAAGCAACATATTAAAATCTGTTAGACAAACTGTAAGGACTTGCTTCTTTGCTGGCACAAACTTGTGTTGACAGCTAGTGTGTCTGAGTCTCAGAAAACCCCATTCTTGAATTCCAAAACTGCACTGTTTTTTAAAGTGTTGGAATAGTATATAATCCATTTGAATAATAGACACACTTTTCTGCATCACTGTGTATCTGTTCCCAAAAATATAAAATAGAAAGATGGAACTTACATTCCTCTAATTATATTGATTCCAATTTGTGCACTACAACTCCTGTTCAATGTATTCAGCTTTATTTTGCATCTAGACTTTTTCCAATAAGGTGCGTAAATAAGATTCTGAGATAATGATATGCTTTCCTTTAGAATAGTGGGATTGTTAACATTTAATCAAATGTTGCTGAGCATCATATCAAGCTGTTTAAAAACTGTAAGCGTACAATACAAATCCTAAATGTAGATTTGTAACCATAAATGTCAAGGTTCCTTAGATTAAGAGAACTGGATTCCTATAGCCAGTACATACTCTGAGCAAAAGTAGGATCGAATGCTGGATTTTGGAAAAGCCTTGGGTTGAAAAATGTTATTTTGAGCATGTAAATAGGCCTGGTGTGAGTTCTCCACATCATAAGGGGGCAGAAAGGCACTACCTTTTACCTAAACTCATATTAGTCTGTTCCATTAGTTGTCCCTGCTGTGACATCACTGACTTTGGCCTCATAGCTGAATAGCATGTAACCTTTCAGCAATTTACCATTGAGTAGCCTGTTCCTTCCCCATCTATGTCACTTCTGAGTTTGTCCCCTACTCTCTCTAGAAGAAAGAGAGCCTCTATGCTGATTCCCTCAACAACTTCAAACTTGGAGCTCAGCATTAATTGGAATAAATGTCAATTTTATAATCTAGAATTACTGAACTGACACTTGTCTTTTAAATTGAAACATTTAAGAGTCCTTGTTTGGAAGGGAGAGGAGGAGATACACTATCTGAATGTTGGAGGCATTATGCCTACATCAGGAACTAGCAAAGTGCCTTGAAAGGTGCTGGAAACAATGTGGACCTGAACCAACTTTTGAAGATGTGTAGCACCCTTAGTCTGCCCAGACATACCCCGTCTGGAATGTTCAGTGTAGAAAGCAGCACAGGTACTCTAGTTCCCTCTCACCCCACCTTTGACTTTGGAAGCAGTGGTTCTAGCATTATGGTTGTTAGAACATAAGAATGGCCATGTGGGTTCAGATTTATGGTCCATCTAGCCCGGTTTCCTGTCTTCTGACAGTAGCCAGTGCCAGGTGCGTCAGAGAGAATGAACAGAACAGGGCAATTTCTAGTGATCCGTCGAGTCCCAGCTTCTGGCAGTCCAACGTTTAGAGACAACCAGTGTATGGGGGGATACCAAGGTCCATCTTGGCTAATAGCCATTGATGGACCTGTCCTTTATAAACTTAAGTCTTTTTTTGTTGTTTTGTTTGTTTCCTGTGATGGAGCTCTAGGACAGGCAAATAATCCCTCCACCTTTTCCCCTTCTTCATTGACCAGCATCGGGGCAGTGATCATACGACCTAAAATACTTCCTGGAACTAGAAAAGCTGAAATTTAAAGACAAATGGAAACACTGCAAAGGTTGAAATATTAGGGTTCTGGCATTTGAGTGATTAAAGAATTTAACAAATCTGCAAATATCTACAAACTGCTGTTGTTTTCTGTGTTCTTGTGTGATAACAGTATCAAACAGGTTTAGAAATTTAAATAGTGAATGTAGAATTGTTTTTGTTTACTTTAACAGACTGCAAAATTATGGTAATTGGTGGTAGATATGCTGAAAAATGTAATGTAAAGATATATTTTAACATGGTGGTAAAATAAAATAAATGAGAAACTCGGTAGCATCACTGAGGGAAGCAGTCAGTAAGGAAAGCTAGCTTTCTTGGAATGGAAATCCTTAGACATTTAAAATGACTTTCTTAATATATTGGGCCAAATTCATCTCGGGTGCAGTCACTTTAGTGGTTAGGTTGCCTTGTGAATACAAAATGAAATAGCACTGTTAGCTTTGCGGATACTGATAAAAAGAACTTCCCTCAAAGGAACAAAGTAAACACTGCATACTCTCAGGGGGGCAAATATGATAGTCTGCTAGCCTATTATGTTTTTTCTTTGACTTCCCCCAACCTAGAAAATAAGCTGAAAGGCTTTAGTATCACAAAATTGTTACTTAAAAGGAGTTTCTTAGGACGATAATTGTATGTAGCTGAATTGAGGAAGATTGAATTACTGAAAGAGATCTCCTGCAAAAAAGGCATGCAAGCCTGGTAAAAAAGAGATGGAGGAAGATCAGAATGAATGTAGAAGAAATATATTCATCACAGTACTTTTTAAAGCTGTTGGCATTATTATTATTTGTTCATTATTGTTCAACATTTTAAAACAGTAGGCAAAACATAAAAGCACATTAAAAGATTTTTCATGAATTTGCTAATATATTTAATCATATTCTACCACTCTTCCATTCACTGAGTAGGACCATGCACCATGAATAGTCCCAAATGGAATACCTAACAACATTAAGGTTGGCAGAATCTTGCCCACAGAAAGCAACTGGCAAAACTTAAGGTGCTTTGGGTGTGTGTGGGGTGTGTGTGTGTGTGTGTGTGTGTGTGTGTGTGTGTGTGTTTCAGCAGTGTCATACCCCCAGCTGTTCTTAAATATTGTATAGCATCCATGTCCAGCAACCCTTTTTTTCATGTGTTCGTCTTGTTAGTAAACTGCGCCTATTCCATTTGGATGCAGTCCTTACCATTGTGATCCTTTCCTTTTACCACAATGCTTCTGCTCAGTTTTTAAGCAGTGTATCTTGCAGGAGGGAGTATGTGATCTCAGTAGTCCAATATATCCACTGCTGGCTCATGAGGGTATCCCCCTCTGCATTGTCCAACACATCCTCCACAGATCACAGATTAAGAATAAGACTATAAAGGCAGTGGTGTAAAATCTAAGTTAGGCCTGACAGACCTCAGCTCACTGAATTCAAGCAATTCTATGCAGAGCACAGAAAGTCATTTTCTTCCCCCCATTAGAGTAACTGTATAGTTAAGACTGACACACTGTTTCAAAACATGACTTAGTCTGGGATTAAGAAGTTATCCTCATTGACATGCTACCCAAACAACTTCCCATTTTAACCCTCTGCCTGCTTTGCCAAAAGGAGAAAGTCACCAGAATTCTTGGTCCTAGAAATCTGAGCATGTGTATGGTTGACAAGTAGAGTCCCCATTTTCACAGAACCTAGACCTTCTTTCTCTTTGTAGCTTAAAATTTCTCACAGGTATTCAAGATTTGTTTTTAAATAGTCTGTATATTTTTTTTAAATTTCATATCAATAGTGTATTAGATAATCAGCTCTGATGGAGAAGAATGTAATTAAGAAAATTACAGTATAATATGGAAAATATTCTGCTTGTGGCAGCTTTCAAATATGTTTTCATTTCAACATTGTTTGCAGTGTTGTTGTAGCCATGCTGGTCCCAGGATACTGAGAGACGAGCTTTCAAGATATGCAGAGGTTTTCAAGTTTGACCTAAAGAAGAGCTTTGTGTAGCTTGAAAGCTTGTCTCTCTCACCAGAAGTTGCTGCAGTAAAAAATATTACCCACCCCCTTGTCTCTTCCATTTCAATGTTTTCAGCATGGTAAAATTTGTAACAAATGTATTTCTCATTTTTTTAAAAAGGAGAAATATCCTTCAGAACTTAATTAATTAAAAGAACCCCATATGATAAGAGGTTAGTAAGTTGAGTGGAGTTTAGTGCTCCCCACCCCAAGAATAATTTGATTTCCCCACACAGGCGAATTCAAGCATACAATTCATGCTGCTTTATTCAGGTAGCCACACTGGAGAAAATTGTGGCAACCGAAATATGCAATCATGTTTATATTTTAATGTGGGCTATCCTTGATGCTAATTGAATTGCCTCAAGGGCTAAAATATAACTTTAGAGGCCTTGTTTCAAATTATTGTGTTTCTCCTTTATTTACATAATTTAATGGGGAGAAAGGAAGGAGCACAATCTACATTTAATACAAGTATTTTACTGAACCATGACAACTGTCACTCTAGAGATCTTAAGCATATGCAGTATTTAGAGAAACTAAATATTTTCCATCGTGGCTATTCTTGATTATCCTTTCGACGAAATATATATATGTGCCATCTCTAGTCTAAGACTACTAAATATATAATACGTTTAGCAATAGCGTATAAATACTTAACTCTGCTTTGTAGAAATTCACATGCACTGAACAAATGTTTGCCACTGACACTTGATATCCTCAGCTCCCATTATTTCAAAGTGATTTATGCCCAAGAATAGCAGAATTTTAAAATCTGAAAGGGACCAGTTTTCCAAATTTCTCAGAATTGTTCAGATGTGAGCCTTATTCAGTCATTACCCTCAGCTTGCCACACTTTTCCCCCATGAACTATAGTGAGGGGCAAAGATTAGTTTTTCACTTCCATTTACCTATTAAAATCACTTGTCTAGAACTCCAGGCGTATTAAATAATTTGCATGTGCATGCTTTAAAAAAATCAATTGGTTCTGTATCATCAAAAGGAGACTGCAAATAACAGCTTCTTTCCTCAATCCACCCAATCAATGAACATCCATAAGGAGAGCTTGTGGAGGGTGGGGGGGAAGATATGCGGCATGCATCATTTGATGGGGCTTTTAAGGGGGAGAGAAAGAGAATCACAGAGTTGAGGCCCCCTGACTGAAACTTTTGACCAATCCCCTCTTTAAGTCAGCAAGTAATAAGTATGAGAGCTTCCCCTGATAGCAGCTGCTATGGAATGACATAAGGAGTGAGGGTAGAATAGGTTAGGAATATTTTGATGCAATGTTTTTTGTTTGGAAAATGCCAGTTTGTCAAAACCAAAACTCTTTTTGCAGCAACATATCAATTTTTTACTAAACTTTCTTCTCGAAGTTTTCTCAGATCCAGGATGCAATTGAGAGAAAGTGAAAGCTAAGAATAGTCAATAGTTCACTGATTAGTGTGCTCACCTGGGCTAGGGAAGAGTCAAGTTCAAGTCTGTGCTCTGGGTCTCTCCCACAGAGTTGTGTAACTACTGGGCTACTGAGTTAGTCTCTCCTGACCAATAAATTTGTAATTATTTATACAAAGTAGAATAGCTCTAACAGGAAAAATTGAGAGTGTGATTCTGTATTCTAATACGTGGAGCAATGGCTTGGGATATGGGATACTCGGGCTCAAGTCTGTATTCTAGAGCAGGGACTTAAACTTGGATCTGCTGTGTGCCAAGTGAGTGCCCTAACCAGTTGGCTCACCTGGATTGGGTTTTTGATGCCTCCTCTTTTCACAAAAAATTCAAAGGGTCTCGGTTTTTTATCTCAATGTGGACCAAAAATAAATATTAAAACCTCAAAATTGTTCATGAACTGGACTTCTTGTTTTCAGGCCAGCCCTGAGTGAGAAGTCTCTAAGGACACAGGCCCAAACCACTTGCACCTTACATTTTTCCCAGAAGCAAACTGGAAGTCAGTACAGATTTCAGAAAAAAAAGCATAATATGTGGCAGGTCAGAAGTACCATTTTTTAGAAGCAGGGAGCCACAGTCTGCACTAGCTCAAATTTTAAGTACTCTTGAGGCATAGAACCATGTAGAGTGCATTGGAGCAGCTCAGTCTTGAGAAGACTAAGGTACGGAAAGAAAGAAAATATAAAGTTGCATCCTTCTCACCAAATAGAGGGAAAATGCCACTACTACCTCCAATAATCTGATAGCTTTACAAACTATATTTTATATTAGATCTAACTTAAAACTGTGGGTACACTCCCTTAAATGAGGTAGCTTATTTTAGTTACTTTTCCTCAGCCTTAAAGCATTTCCTCATGTTTAACTGCATCAACACAGAAGACTTGAGACAATGCAATAGTTTTTGCCTATGCCACCATATCCTTTGGATGGGTCACTTCAGCCAGGCAAAAACCATATGCTTGTCACACCAGTTGTTTTGGTGGCCAGAACTGCAGTCTGACATTTAGGTTTACATCAAATACTCCATCACTTGAGCCTGGTACCTTAAACTAAACCCTTCAGAACTCTACCCACTTCAGCATAGACACAGCTTCCTTCTAAACTCAGCAGGTATTTCCGCTATCAAAGAGCCCTGCTCCATCCCAGAAAACATCAGGACTCCAGAGACAGAGGATCTCCTTTTCTGAGTGCCTGAAGTCTGTGGTACTGAGCATTACTTCTTCAAACAAGACATTACCTCTTCTGAAAAAGTGTTGGCAGGAGACATGGACTAAGAGCCAGCTGCTTTCTGACTTGCATCTGTCAAAGTCCCTGGCTCAGGCAGTTCTGTATCAAAGCTTCCAATGCCCCCTTTTTATTCAGGTTCAGATTTAGGAGATGGATCCAGGGAGACTCCGCAGCAGTATGTGGTCAGGGACTCTGTTAAATTAATTCTGCCTCAGAGATTCCATTAGCTCCCCTAATATTGCAATCTGTGCTGCTGTATTAAAACAAGAGATGGAATTCTACAGCTGGCACTTCTCTTCATGAGTGCCAGATATATCACCTGTGTTATGCACATAGGCCTAACTTTTAGTAAGTTTGTGTGCTCAAGTTGCCAGTTCAAACACCTGACCCCAGCTCATAGATGAATAATGTGTGCACACACAACTCTATTTTTCTTGCAGTTATCAGGTGGTTTACACATTCTCTTCTGGAAAATTAGGCCATAGTTTACTAGCAGAAAACAAGTTTCTTCTCTTCATATATTTCCTTCAAGACTATAAAGAAACTTATACCATATAATTAAGCACCTATTCTGAATCTCAAAAAGAGAGGCATTTCAATCCTCCTTTTAGGGTATTCCATCATAATATTGTTACTTGATATGTCATAAGTAATAAACATTAACTATTTTTGTTACTGAATTTAAAAAATAGCCTTTACTAAACCACACTTGCCATTAAGAATTCTAGATTTTCAGCATACTGTTACAGTGATTTTTATAAACTGCTTTTAGAAATTCTAGTTCAAATCTGGTTATATTTTCAAATTAAATGTTAAGTGGTCTATTTATGCCTTCTAGTCAAGAAAGTTCATATAATGTATTTCCCCCATGGGATAATGAGACACTTGTCTGTGATTATATGCAAATATAGAGAAAAGTGTTGGTTATGTCTAGGCAATAGGTATATCACTAGTAATTATAATTCCTGCCCCAAGTAATAGGCCAATCTCATATGCTGACACTTTCCACCATTTCAAAGTGTGATTGTAGTCTGAAAATTGAGTAATATGTACAAAACTTTTTTATTAATTGTTTTTAGATGTGTTCAGAGCAATGTTATCTGACTTAAATGGCAAAATAAAGTTCTATTATCTATCTAATTTATCTAGGTAAGCCCTATAGAGCAGAAAGAGTTGGATTTTATTATTTACTGAATTCCAGTTAGAGAGGCAATCAGTTAAAGCCATGCAAACGTATAGCCCTCAGGTATTACTGAGGACATAATTTGAAGGCAGAGTTTGCACAGATTAATTGAGGATATGATTTACCTTCCAGAATACTTTACTGGTGTTGATGTGTGAGGAGAGAATCTCTTTACTCTCAGATTTAGTTTGCAGAGTTGGAAATTAGAAAGAGAAAACACTTTCTTTAAAGTGAGTACATCTGATGTAGAATAACTGAAACAAACACAGAATCTAAGGGTAAAAATTTTCAATGCACTTTTCAGAGTAGAACTGCACTTTAAACAAACCATAATTAAACATTGTCATAAACAGATAGCTAAGGGTTAATGTCTCTTTCACCTGAAGCACCTGACCAGAGGACCAATCAGGAAACCAGATTTTTTCAACTCTGGGTGGAGGGAAGTTTGTGTCTGGGTCTTTTGTCTGTCTCCCTGCTTTCTCTGAGCTTTGGAGAAGTAGTTTCTGTTTTCTAATCTTCTGTTTCTAAGTGTAAGGACAAAGAGATCAGATAGTAAGTTATATGGTTTCTTTTCTTTGGTATTTGCATGAATATAAGTGCTGGAGTGCTTTGATTTGTATTCTTTTTGAATAAGGCTGTTTATTCATATTTCTTTTAAGCAATTGACCCTGTATTTTGTCACCTTAATACAGAGAGACCATTTGTATGTATTTTTCTTTCTTTTTTATATAAAGCTTTCTTTTTGAGACCTGTTGGAGTTTTTCTTTACTTCAGGGAAATTGAGTCTGTATTCACCAGGGAATTGGTGGGAGGAAGAAATCAGGGGGAGATCTGTGTGTGTTGGATTTGCTAGCCTGATTTTGCATTCCCTCTGAGTGAAGAGGAAAGTGCTTTTGTTTCCAGGACTGGGAACGGAGAGGGGGAGTCACTCTGTTTGGATTCACAGAGCTTGTGTCTGTGTATTTCTCCAGGAGCACCTGGAGGGGGGGAAGGGAAAAAGGATTATTTCCCTTTGGTGTGAGACTCAAGGGATTTGGGTCTTGGGGTCCCCAGGAAAGGTTTTTCAGGGGGACCAGAGTGCCCCAAAACACTCTAATTTTTTGGGTGGTGGCAGCAAGTACCAGGTCCAAGCTGGTAGCTAAGCTTGGAGGTTTTCATGCTAACCCCCATATTTTGGACGCCAAGGTCCAAATCTGGGACTAAAGTTATGACATACATAAAACATAAAAGATAAAAAATAAATAGAACAATATGTCATGTAAGGAAATAATAGTAAGACATTGCATTTATCTCTAATATCCTGCTTTTTATATATAGTGTGATAGACCCAGGCCAGTTGGGTACAGCAGAATAGCAGAAGGCAGATATACTGGCCACTGGGTTAACAGTTTTCTGTTCCCTGATTGACGAGAGCAGGGGCTGCTTCAGGCTAATGAGAATACCTGACTCTAATTAACCTGCAAAGAGTCAGGTGAGGCCATTCAGTTAATGTGACCACCTGACTCTAATTAAGGCCCTGCTGGTACTATAAAAAGGGCTCACTTCAGTCAGACAGAGAGGAGCTAGGGAGCCAGAGGTGAGGAAGTGCGGCTGAAGGACTGGTTACTGAAGACACCTCAGACCATTGTTAAAGGAGCCCTAAGGTAAGGGTGAAGAAGGGAGAAGCAGGAGAGCTGTGGGGAAGTGGCCCAGGGAAATGCAGCAACTCTGGCAGGGAAAGGTTGGCTGCCAACAACTGCTACCATTAGGGTCCCTGGGCCAGAACCCGGAGTAGAGGGCAGGCCCGGGTTCCCCTCAACCCACCACTACAAGAACATCTCCTGGGAGGGAAAGTCAGGCCCCTGTCAGGACAGGAGGCTGAACAGAGACTGTGGGAGTTCTCTCACCAACCTCCTTGCAGGCCTATGATGAAAAGGGCTCAGTAGACTGTAACCCTGGCCCTAGAGAGAGAAGGGCTACGTGGAGGGTCACAGTGAGCCACTGAGGCTAGCATAAACCGCCTAGAAGTGCAGGACCCATGGGAGCAAGGTCAGAGCTCTGCCACAATAGTTATAGATATAAATAAAAATCTTTACATTTCTTTTACAAAATGTGACAACTTAATTTAACTTTTATTGAGCTATCACTTGAGTAATGCATGAAAATAAAAAGTACCAGATTGGTGATCATGCTAAAGTGTTAAAACCTTCTGGATAACTGACTAATAAAACAGATTCATTTTGTAAGTTATTTGTTACTGCAGCCTAGGTGGCTTTAAGCTCTTCCCCAGTCATATTAGTGTTAACATTTAGGAGACATGCTGAAAAAGATGAAGAACTTGCAAAAAAGGTATCTACTTTCAAGCATTGACCTTTCATATTCAGTTAAGTCTTGTTGAAGTCTGTGGCCCTTGTTGCTTGTGGTACAGTAACTTTGATCACTGAAACAGATTTGGAAAGAAACCCATCAGTGCAAGACACTGGATGCAATCTTTTACTTTTGTACCTGGAGTTTATCTAAATAAAATGTCCTTGTTTAAAATTATTGACATTTGAGGATGATGAAGTTATCACATTATATTTTACCAACTTATACTTTTCAGTTTTGAAGCACTGTGTAGCAAACACCAGTAAAGATATGGCATAATGTAACATTATTGAAAGAATTTTATTGTCTTGGTTTGATGAAAGTAACACAGCACTGCCTAATAATTTGTTGAAAGATAATAGTGCTACTCTGTTCAGACCAACATTTTGAAAACAGTCATGTAAATTAAGTTATTTAGGTAAGAATTTTCAGTGAGCACCTAAAAGTAATCATCTAAAACAAAGAAGAGTTGAGCACCCAGAACTTCTATTGAAATGAGATATAGTTTGTTAAAACCTGCCGAAAATCTGGCAAGCTTTCATGTAGGTGCCTAAACATGGAGTTTGGTGCATAACTTAGACATCCATGTGTGAAAGTATTGGCCTTTTTGGTTGCTTTGACAGTAATAAACTTAAATCCAATGTTCTGGGCACTTAATATAAAATGATTTGTGGCTTCAAAACATGCACATAGACAAATATAACTGCAAAAGAAATAACATTTTTGTGTGCAAAAGGCACTTTCCTATTTTTATCCATAATTTTAAGTTTCTATTTTAGGGACATACTCTGTAAGTACAATTTTTAGGCCTTTAAAATTACAGTGTATCCACCACCATTGCTTCACATGCAATAGCTGTGAATTGGTTACCCCTCCATAGTTCTGATTGAGATTACCCTTGCGATTTTTTCGTACTCTGAAAGTGTACGCACATGTTGAAACATACTCTTCTTTTGTATCGTTATTCCTTGCTACCCATATTAAATATAACATCTAAGATACAGTACATTTGATGAAACTATACCCAGATATCAGTACCTATGTATTTCGAGTATCTGTTTGCATGTATTGGAAACATTCCATCTTGAGGCATTAATGAATTGTATAACAATTTATATAATAATTGGTAGGATAATATAAATATTATATTTATAGAATATTCAATTTGGTTTCCTGGCCAATTCATGTGATGCCATGTTCTGTTCTGTTCTGTTCTTGTTGAAACAATTAACAATCACTACAAATATTTCAAGCTTGAGTCTTTCCCACCTTCATCACCTGACCTTAGACATTCTTGTAACTTGTATTGATTTTATTATCCCACTTTCCCCATACAAATGTAACCTGATCACCTTTTATTGATAATATCATTATTATCTTTACAGAGAAATTTGTAGAGTCACAGTGAATATCAAAGCTTATCAACATATACTTCAAAATTACATACAAGGATAACTGTTGCTTTAGCATCTAGACTTGCTTTTTAATAGACTCCCCCCTTAGGACACATTGTTTGACTATCAGAAGACTACCAATTGTAGTTATTTTAAAACACTAAGAACGTAAGAATGGCTGTACTGGGTCAGACCAAAGGTCCATCTAGCCAAGTATCCTGTCTACTGACAGTGGCCAATGCCAGGTGCCCCAGAGGAAGTGAACCTAACAGGTAATGTTCAAGTGATCTCTCTCCTGCCATCCATCTCCACCCTCTGACAAACAGAGGCTAGGGACACCATTCTTTACCCCATCCTGGCTAATAGCCATGAATGGACTTAACCTCCATGAATTTATCCAGTTCTCTCTTAAACGCTGTTATAGTCAGGCAAGGAGTTCCACAAGTTGACTGTGAGTTGCGTGAAGAACTTCCTTTTATTTGTTTTAAACCTGCTGCCTATTAATTTCATTTGGTGACCCCCTAGTTCTTGTATTATGGGAATAAGTAAATAACTTTTCCTTATCTACTTTCTCCACATCACTCATGATTTTATATACCTCTATCATATCCCCCCTTAGTCTCCTCCTTTCCCAGCTGAAGAGTCCTAGCCTCTTTTATCTCTCCCCAATATTCATTTCCATTATATATATGGACTGCCTGAAAGCCAAAATCAAACTGATCATTTCCATTGCAAACTCATGCTTCCCTTTTTAATCTTCCTCATCTACAATTCTATCCACTCCACTCTCCTTACTATTGTCTTCTGTTTACTTCTGTCTTTCCATTGCAGCCAGAATCTGTTCTTTCTACAAAAAAAAAAAACAAAACAAAACAAGAAGTTCATTCAAGCAGGATTTCATCTAGCCTCTAATATCTTTCTAGGCATTTCTATGCCAATTAAAGTAGTATCTGAGCACTGAATACAAAAAATTTCAGAATTGTACAGTGTTTCCACACAGTAACAAATTCTTTCATCCTTATTGGTCAGAATGCTATTGCTAATGTATGTTTGTTTCTAAATGTGACTCTGAAAAAAGATGTCATATTCCTTTACAACCCTCAGGAGAGCTTGCACAAAAAGATAAGAATGCAGTGGAAAAGAGATTATGCTCATGTTCATTCTGAACTCATGCTTACAAGCCCCGTACTCTTGCGCCCTCAGCAAAAAGTGTTCTGCCCTAATCATAGGCTACATAAGTCAGCCTGGATTCTGACCACTAGGTATCACTGCAGCTGTGGATTTCAGCTGTCTTGATTGGGTGTGGATGAAACAGCTAGCTAGGCCTTAACCCACTGAGGGCTTTAAAGATTAGGACCAAGATGTTGAAGCAGATCTAGAAGGAATAGGAATCCAACTGAATAAGTGAAGCACTGGTGTGATGTGCTCTTGTCTGTCTGTTTACTTTAATGGGTGGGCTGGTCTGTGTTGTAATAACTGGAGTTAACATGGGGGTTTTCACATATGACAATCGCTCTCCCCTACCCCAAGCCGAAACCATGCAAGTCTATTTTATGTTGTAATGCATTTCTTGTTGATCTAAAAGTTCAGAACGCAGAAATATACTAACAACTAAATTAATCTGTTAGAGATCTGCATGATATATTATAGAATGCTACACATGAGAATGTCAGAATATCATAATGAATCATCTGACTTCAAATTTTAGCTAGTAGTTGGAGGAATTTTGAGATTCACACTGTTCAAGTATGTACATACATATATATTCTGAAATATTATTCTAGTATGGAATATCTCAGATAGTGTTTTCTAAAATATTACACCATTTATATGGGGGGGGGTTGTTGTTGCAAAGCTCAGTTCTAGTGGTTTGTCTTCTATTAATGCATTTTTTTTTTAAAGTGGAAGTTGTGGTATTGTTGCCTCTTTGTTTAAAAATAAAAACTCCCTCCCTCTTCCCCCCACTCCATGGCCAAAGGACTGCCAAGCTGGGTAAGAAGGATTTCTAGTCTCAATATGAAATTATACTTGCTTCTGTGACCATCGCTAATCAAACCCTGATATGTAGAGTTTATTGCAGACATATAATCATTCTTTATTTAAAATTAAATAGTTAATACTTTGTATCTATGATGATGTAATAAACGAAAATATATATTTCAAGTGTTTTTAAGTCACTTATCACTTTGGTATCTAAGCACCAGTATTTTACTTGTTTGGTTTTTTTATTTCATTAAGTCATTTTTATGTATTTTGTGTTCTAGGCATATTGCATACAGTAAACAACTCTAACAAAATAAGTAAACATATTTTAAAAATCAGAGCTCTGAATCCTTCCCAACAGGCAGCATGACTTGTCTCATTACCTCCCTCCCATCCATATTCATTCCTCCTCCCCCCAGGAAGACCTGTCATAACATGCAAATATTCCAGCATGTCCTAAAGGTCACCACATTTGAGACTTAATGATCCAGTGTTGGAAGGCAGTTCCAAAACCAAGGGCAGCTAATTCAAAATGCACTTCCCCTCATCCTCTCCCAGTTATATCAGTGGTCAAGCAGCTCCAATGTGTCAACTGATCTCTACCGCTGCTATATCCTTTGGAGAGGTGGTTGTTTCTCAGGAAGACTGTATCTAAATTATCTAGACCCTTTCAGGTTTTTTTTTTTTTAAAGTTCAGGTTTAAAAAACCCTACAAAATTCTAGGCATTTGCTGCTACAGTATAAGCATTTCAGCATCTCGTCTGTCATGTTTATGTTGTAAGAAACTGGTTCTTCACTCTTTTGTCCTTGTAAGTAGTCTGCACATCTTTGCAAAACTGATGTAAATGTCAAGGTCTCAAACCATCTATTATATCAGAATAGTAGAATTTTACACTCAGTTTGCCAAGTGTAAATGGCTACACTCAGAGCAAGAAAATGGAAAATCAAACTCTAAATTTTCAGAGCTTGGAACTCAGTGTTCAGTCTTTTATAGCACCAGACCTGTTTGTTGGCACTTAACAAAAATGAATGTTAATTTGCAGGTTTGAGGTCTAGATATTTACATGTAAAATAATCCCATGTCATTGACTGAATACACTGAAGAATTATAATATTTCCTGCTGATACCAGAAACCACACAATGTAATTTGAGCAGTACTTTGTAACATATTTACTGTACTGGCTCCCACAGACAGCCCCTAAAGACTGTGGCTTCTCCCACATGGAAGGAAAGGATCCTTGTTTTAGGAAGCAACTCGATAGAGAAGATCAGGGTGGGGTATGCTTCCTGCTTGCAAAGAGAGCATAGCTGTTTGGTAACAGTAACCAGCAGCAGCCAGGGAGCTGCCTCTCTGTCCTATTGCAGTAATAAACAGATGTAGTTCTGTTGTTTATTGAGCTCATGCCTGCATCATTATTCCTAAAGCTCTGGCTGACTGTGCTAACCCATCAATAAGTAGATCATAAGGTCATGTAACAATATTAAGTAAAAAAAAAAATTAAATAGCTTTGTCTATTGTGCAGTCAAATATGAAGAGAGCCTTGTGTACATGAAATAAGAGGACACATTGGTAGGAAACTAACAGTAAGATTTGAGAATAATTTTTTTTCTTTTATTTAAATTATCTTCCAGTGGTAGAATAAATATAGTGCTAGAATTAACAAATTAGACATGACAAAACAATGGTTGTGATCATAGGGTATCAGCAACATAGAATAAAAATGTAGATCTTAGTCTATAAAATGTTATTGTGTTTTAAATTGCTACTATATGTATACAGAAAGAGGAAAAGTCAGTAGTGCAGTGTATTATTTAGGATAAAAATGAGCTGCCAGATTGCTTCCATAAAATAAGTTCTTCTTCGAGTGCTTTCTCATGTGTATTCCACAGTAAGTGTGCATGTTCGCCATGTGTACCAGTACCTGAAGTTTTTCCCTTAGCAGTACTCGCAGGAGGAGCGCTGCTGCGACCCCTGGAGTGGCACCTCTATAGCGTGCTAAAAGGTGAGCCGTGCTGTCCCTCCCACACACACCCTCAGTTCCTTCTTGCCACCAGTGACGGTGCATCAAAACTACCTGCTCCAGCTTTGCTGCAGCTCGTCCCAGAGCTCGTTTTGTCGTTAATAGTACCTGTGTGTGTTAGTTAGTTAGTTAGTGTTTAAATCGTGCGAGTCTTGCAGGCGTTCGATGCCCAGAAGTGACCCACACACCAACTGTTTCTGCTGCCTGGGTGACTCTTCCAACAACAACCGCTGTAAGATCTGCAGGTCCTTTAAACTCAGGATGAAAAAAGAGAGAGACATTAGACTTCGGGCCCTTCCCATGGAGTCGGCACTGGCTCCAACCCTGGTACACCAAGTGGAATTTGTACCTGGCACTTCGTCTTCGGTGTGTGGCGATCTCCCTGCAACTTCTGGTGGCCGGCACCGCGCCTTGTCGAAGAAGCAGAAAAAGGCTCCATCTTCTCAGAAGCGTAGAGAGAAAATGGGGTGAGGCTAGACCTCTGTTGAGCAGCCCCAGTTCCCCCGTGGACCCTAGAACTCTGACTCAGGTCGAGCGGAGCAGCCCAGTTGCATCAACTCAGGCCTCTCCGGATGCCTTTGACGCTGGAGGCCCTGCAGGCGGCCAAGGACATTATGACTCTGCAGGTGCCCAGGGCACCCCCGGCCACTTCTCTAGAGGCAAGCTGCCCTGGGCTCTCCACAGTCGACACCATCCTGGCACAGATCCTGGTCAGAGGACCGCTCTCGGGCCTGCTCGCCGCTCAGTGTTCTGTCAGGACACAGTTCCCAGCCACCGCTTTCATTACCCACCAGGTTGTCTGGTCGGCTGCCATCGGAGTGGAGCTCCAGGTACTGCTCCACACCAAGTAGAGTGTATTGACGGGACAGGCACAGACACCATAGACGCTCCCGTTCTCGGTGGAGCTACCGAAGGTGCTGCTGACACGGGCGCCACTGCTGGTCAGGCTCCAGCTCTCTTGCCTCGAGGCACCGTGCCCATGACTCCCAGCAGGGATGGCCAGCTCTGCGTCACCGCAGATCCAGGCATCGCAGTGTCTCAAGGAGCAGCAGCTCGAGACGGCACCGTTCCTCGACGTCGGAGTCCTGGTCCCGTGGCAGATATCGTTCTTGGTACCACCGCTCATACCACTCCCACGGTACTGATAAGTCATTGGTAACCCTGACCTCGACCTACACGCAGCCCACTGTGACCCAACCAGGCGATCCGAACCAACTGGTGCTACCAGTGCTGCAGCAGAGTCTGTGGCAAGGGCCTTCATGGCAAGGCCAGTGGTGCCAGTGGCCCCCAAGTCCCCCATGCACGCCCAGCCAGGCCCTCAGTCGATAGCAGTGGCATTGGTGCTCCCTCAGCCGCACTATCCAGACCTCCGAGAGAGAGATCGGTGGGTCATGGTTCCTCGGTACCGCACGAGGAGTCTGACCAAGGGGTGGATCCTGCCGCACTGGTTGACGTGCAGAGCCCCATACCAGCCCTCTCCTGTGCACTAGATGACAAGATTGCAGCACCACCGCCCTCCGCACCGCAAGAGGACTTCAGGGCTCATCAAGAGCTACTGTCACTAGTAGCGTCCAGTCTCCAACTCCGAGCTGAGGAGTTGGAGGGGCCCTCGGACTCGCTGTTCAACGTGCTCTCATCCGCGGTACCAGGCAGAGTGGCTCTCCTGCTGCACAAAAGGGTGGCTAACATCTCCAATGCTCTTTGGTGAACACCGGCCTCCCTTGCGCTGGTATCGAAAAAGGCAGAGCACTAATATTTCATGCCCACGAAAGGACACAAATGCCTCTGTACCCACCCGGCCCCCAACTCCCTAGTAGTGGAGTCTATCAATCTTAGAGAAAGACAGGGTCAACCAGGACCCACACCTAAAAATGAAGACTCTGAAAGACTGGACTCATTTGACAGGAAGCTTTATTTGTCAGCCAGCTTCCAGCTCCGGGTGGCCAACCACCAGGCACTCCTCAGTCGCTATGAGTTTAACCTGTAGGAATCAAGACAAGATTTTGAGCCCTTCCTTCCAGAGCATGAAATGAAGGATTTTAAGGCACTGGTGGAGAAGGGCACCGCTGCCACAAAGGATGCTCTGCAAGCGGCGTCAGATGCAGCTGACACGGCTGCTTGGTCCATAGCCCTGGCTGTGTCTATGTGCAGGGCATCGTGGCTTCTGCTGTCTGGGCTCCCCACGGAGGCAC
The DNA here is from genome assembly GCF_007399415.2 of Gopherus evgoodei. NCBI lineage: Eukaryota > Metazoa > Chordata > Testudines > Testudinidae > Gopherus > Gopherus evgoodei. The sequence goes on from NC_044326.1 coordinate 56,799,272, forward strand.
AATCTGTGATGCAGGATCTTCCCTTTGACGGCAAGGACCTGTTCGCAGAACAAACAGACGTGAGGCTCCATGGTATGAAGGACTCATGTACTACCCTTCAAACCCTCGGGCTCTATGTTCCGCCCAAGGAAAAATATAAGCCGCAAACTTCCATCCAGCCGCAATACAAACCCGCCTACAAGAGGTCCAGAACCCAAAAGAGGCGACCTCAGAGACAGTCTTGCTCTGCCCCACAGCCTGGGCCCTCCAGGGGCAAGCAGCAGGGAAAGAAGTGGTTTTGACTGGTTGCAGAAGGATACCCGGGTGGCCCCTGAGAGGACCTTCCTACCAATAAAGTTTGCCTTCAGCAACCGCTTCTCTGCATTCCTTGCGGAATGGTCCCGAATAACATTGGACCAATGGGTCCTCAGCACCATTTCCAAGGGTTACACGCTACAATTTGTTTCATCCCTACCCTCCTACCCACCTCCCTTCACATATACCATTACATATACCCCTGTTACAGTAGGAAGTGTCAGCTCCTCAGCTTGGGACCGGTGGAAAAGGTTCTATGGGAGTTCTGGGGGAAAGGGTTTTACTCCCATTACTTCCTTATCCCCAAAGCAAAAGGGGGACTCAGGCCCATTCTAGATTTGCGAGACCTCAACCAGTTCATGGCAAAATGCTGGTTCTGCATTGTCTCTCTGGCATGTATCATACCCTCTCTGGACCGTGGCTATTGGTATGGGGCTCTGGACCTTCAAGACGCATACTTCCATGTCCATATATTCAAGGAACACAGATGCTTCCTCCATTTCCTAGTGGGACAGGACCACTACCAATTTATGGTCCTCCCATTTGGCCAGAGTGTTCACAAAAGTGTATGGCAGTAGTAGCAGCCTACCTCAGACACTGAGGGATACAGATATGTCCTTACTTGGATGACGGGCTACTCAAGGGCAGCTCGCAACTGCAGGTACAGAACCACATGGACCTGCTCTTGGCTACGTGTGCCAACCTAGGCCTCTTCGTGAATGAGGCCAAGTCGACATTGGTTCCAGTGCAGTACATAGAATTGGCGGGACTGCCTGACAAATATGCTCCAGTGAATTCCCTTCTGGGACCCTACCCCATCACTAGACCTAGTGTCCGATGCGTCAGACTTGGGCTGGGGGGCCCATGTACGGAACTCACAGATCCAAGGAATGTGGTCAGCTGCAGAGCCATCCCTTCACATAAACGTCAGGGAACTCAGGATGATATGCTTAGCCTGTGTGGCATTCAGCTCACAGCTATGCAGCAAGGTGGTCAGAGTTCTCACAGACAACACCGCCATGATGTTTCACATTAACAGGCAAAGAGGGAAGCCCTCAGCCTCTGGGAGTTCTATATAGCTCAAGACATCTCCCTGAAGGCTTTCCACCTGCCAGATATCAACAACACACAGGCCGATTGCTTGAGTGGGGTTTTCTCCTCCCAACACGAGTGGTCACTCCACTCGGAGGTCACTCACTAGCTCTTCTGAGCATGGGGCACTCCCCAAGTGGACCTGTTTGCGATGTGACAGAACCACCGTTGCCCCAGTTTCTGTTCCAGGGGAGGGGGTGGGGAGGAACGTGATCTCAGATGCCTTCCTCCTGTCACGGTCAGGTCAACTCCTTTATACCTTTTCCCCATTTCCCCTCATCGGCAAGGTCCTGGAGAAAGTAGAAACAGACAAGGCACGCATCCTCCTGATCCCCCCAGCCTGGTCCCAGCAACATTGGTGCAGGACTGTCCTGGGCTTGCTGGTGGCCCCTCCGTGGCTATTGATGCTCCTTCCAGACCTACTCTCCCAGGACCAGGGCTGCCGCCTCCACCCCAACCTGGCCGCCCTCCATTTGACAGCATGACTGCTCAATGGCTAGATGCAGAGAAGGCAAGGTGTTCTGAAGGGGTCAGTCATGTCCTCCTAGAAGCAGGAAGCCATCCACGTGCCAAGCCTACCTTGTCAAGTGGTCCCTTTTCTCCAGGTGGGTGGGCAAGCGGGGTACTTCCCCGATGGCTGCCTCACTCCCACTTATCCTTGATTACCTTCTTCATCTTAGAACTCAGGGCCTGGCACCTTCCTCCATCAGGGTGCACCTGGTGGCTATTTCAGCTTTCCATCCGCCGGTCTAGGGCTGCTCGGTTTTCTCCCACACCATGACAGGGTGTTTCCTCAAGGGACTTGATCGGTCCTTTCCTTATGCTGGAACCCTGGTTCCTCAGTGGGATCTAAACTTGGTGTTATCCTGTCTCACGGGGCCCCCATTCTGACCCTTTGGCCACATGCTCATGATCTCATCTTTCATGGAAGGTAGCCTTCCTCGTGGCTATCGTGTCAGCCCAGTGGGTCTTGGAGCTCAGGGCCCTGATCCGCAACCCCCCACATGGTCTTTCACAAGGACAAAGTGCAGCTCCGCCCATACCCTGCATTCCTTCCTAAGGTGGTCTCCGCCTTTCAAATGGACCAGGACATCTTCCTGCGTGTCCTCTGCCCCAAGCCTCATGCCTCTAATGAGGAACACCATCTCCATGTGCTTGCTGTGCGCAGGGGGCTCGTGTTCTATCTGGATCCGACTAAGCCATTCTGCAGGTCCTCGCAACTCTTTGTTGCTTCAGCTGAGTGCATGAGGATTCAACCAATCTCCATCCAGAGGCTTTCCTGGTGGATTAAATTGTGCATCTACACATGCTACGATCTAGCACGGGTTCCCTTACCACCTATCGTGAGGGCACATTCGACAAGGGCCCAGGCCTCGTCAGCTGCCTTAGTGGCCCATGTCCCTATCCAGAACATCTGTAGAGCCACTACCTGGTCCTCAGTGCACACATTCACGTCGCATTATTCGATTGTCTCCCACGCCAGGGATGACACTGGTTTCGATAGGGCTGTGAACTCTTACCCACCTCCATCAGACATAGCTTGCAATCACCTACTGTGGAATACACATGAGCAAGCACTTGAAGAAGAAAGGACAGTTACCTGTTCTGTAACTAGTGTGGGGGGGAGCGCAAAGCTCCCCTTACAGCACTATAGAGGGGCCACTCCAGGGGTCACAGCAGTGGTGGACATGGTGAGTACGTACACCTACTGTGGAATAGATATGAGCAACACATCTCAAAGAACGCCAGTTATGGAACAGGTAACTGTCCTATTATTTCATGTTACTCATACTTGTTAAAATCAATGTTAATTGCTTTAATGAAATAGGGACAATTAAAAGTATATCAGTAAAATTGACCCCTTCTGATAGCAAGTATTTTACATGTACAGAAGGGATTTGTTTTTTTCTGTATTCATGTGATAACAAGTCAGCATCATCACCATTGTTTAACAACACTATCTCTTGAAGGCTGTTTCCTTGAATCCCCACTGTTCCTTTTTCCTTGCAATTTAGCTCACCCTGGAGATGGGCCGAAGTAGGGTATATGTACATTTCTATACATAAAAAGTGCAGCTGAACTCTCCTCTGTGTGTGTGTGTGTGTGTGTGTGTGTGAGAGAGAGAGAGAAACTTAGGCTATTGGCCCATTTCTTGCCTTTTTTAAAAAAATAAAAATGATTTTATTATGTGTAAGAAACCAAAAATATTATTTTGTGAGAAATGTAGTTTAGTTTGATGATTTGATAAAATAGTTAATACTGTATTAGCAAATATACCGTAATATATTTTGTAAACATAATGAAGTCTTAGTCTACTACACTCTACTAAAATTTTAATGAGAAGTAGGAGACATTCACCATTTATTGTGCATGTTTAGGCCCCAGTCCTGCAAATGCTTAAAATACAGGAGACATCCCACTGAATGAGATGAGAGTGCTCATGTGAATAAAGGCACACTAGAATTGTAGGACTGGAACAGACAGTGAGGTGAGTCCAGTCCCCTGTCACGAAACGTGCTTCAGTGTTTTTTGCAGGAACGGGACCATACATTGTGTGGATCAAAGTCCACTGCAGATATTTTCTTTTTGAATTAGGAATGTATTTGGTATACTTTTGTCTGCTAAGTTTGTAAAAGTCACAAATGTCACAACTGAGAGATTTAAACATGTACACAGAGAAGACCTTACTTTTCTCCTCCGTTTTTCAAAAACACTTTAAAATTTAGTTTTTCTTGTTGTTATTAGAAGGTGCCTGGGGATAGTTTTTTGTTTGCCATGCGAAGAGAGAGCTGGGATCAAATTGGTCTCCATTTGTTCCCCTGGCTGCATATAGTCATGTGGACTATAGGTTAGTTAGGCTACTGCTATCATTGGATAGCTGAGCAGGAATAACTGTTAGCTTGGATCTGTAATTATAGTCAGCCTCGTATGTAAGTAGCAATGTGAAGAGCAATACAAATGTCCTTTTTTATGCTATTTAACACAGCAGACGGCCGGCTCTAGACATTCTGCCGCCCCAAGCTCGACATCATGTCACGTGGAGCGCTCTGCCAGTCGCTGGTCCCGCGGCTCTGGTGGATCTCCTGCAGGCGTGCCTGCGAAGGGTCTGCTGGTCCCGCGGCTTCGGTGGAGTCGCGGGATCAGCGGACCCTTCGCAGGCATGCCACCGAAGGTGGCCTGCCTATCGCCCTCCCAGCGACCAGCAGAGCATCTCCCACGGCATGCTGCCCCAAGCACGCACTTGGCCTGCCAGGGCCTGGAGCCGCCCCTGACAGCAGAGCAAATAATGATGGTTTCAGAATCAATTTAGTTTAATTCAACTTAATCATTAACTATTCTGAAGTTAACTGAAAAATGTTAGTATTGCCTTCCCTTCTTTGACATTTCTAAGTCTTGGGCTAGTTAGAGTTTCTTGGCTGGCTTGTCAAAAACCTACAGAATATAGATTGGCTTGTGTTGTGCCTTACTGTAAAATCATAAAGCCCGATCTTCTAAGATCAGTCATTTTCTCTTGTTAGAAAAAAATGGTTTTTACTTGGGTTGGGGAAAATCACTGTTAAATATGAACTTCTTAACCAAACTAAAGCAAAAATGAATATTTGAACATATATAATGACTTTTAAAGAATAGCAGGTAGCCATTCACTGAGTAACAATTATTTTATATCTTATGGGCTATGCATTTTATCATAATAACATCAGCCGAAATTTAGTCAGTTTGAATAAAGGCATTTTTTGTAGTTGAAGCAGCAGCATTTTTTGTTTTTCTTTTGAGTTTGAAATCATTTGGGGCCTTAACATCGATAGTGTACATTCAGAATTTTTTTTTAAAAAGTGAAAGCTATAAAATATGAGAGGTAATACTGGCTCCCCTTGGCATCTTGCCATTGACTTCAATGAGCCAGGGTTTTACCCTGGTGCTATAAAAATGTGTTTGAGTTTTGATGAGTATATAATTATTTCAAAAAAGTAATATGACAAGCTGATTTCACTGTCTGGCTATAGCCCTTTTGTTTTGTTTCAGTTAGTGGTATTGTTCACTATCCCTCAACTTTTGACTTACATGTAATTTTGTAACAACAGCTAGTTTTGTATTGAAAACATACTAAAAATGTTCAATGAGTTACTTTGTTTAAAAATAAGTCCACAAAATAGGATATTTTCAAGTCATTATTGGGCTATATATAAAAAACATCAAATTTTGAGTAGATTTGCTCTTTGAACTGTGTTTCCATATCTAATATATGTATCTTATTTTATTTATTGTAAGTGTTTTAGCATACCACATAGAGAAAAGAGACAGCCCAAACACTATACAGAGAAACTCTCAATATGAACAAACAAAAATGGATAGAAAACTTTAACCTTCTGAGTTTGTCAAGGTTTCTTTTTTTCTTTTTTCTTTGGGGTGGGAGGAACTAAAGTAAATAAGCCAAATACAAAGGGAGAATATCATGACCACATTGGAGCGCATGTCAATGTTATTCAATTGTTGTGCCTTGAGAGAACAAGTGCAAGTTGCCTTTCTCAGCAAGGATGATCCTCCTTCCTTCCCCCCCTCCTCACTCTTCTTCACCCTCTAGATATGAGAGTAGATGCTAAATACAATGCCCACTGTGAGACTGGGAAAGGATGTAGACTTTTTCAAGGATTCAGTAAAATTCTTTTGTATAAGCTAAGGAGTATGAGAACACATTGTTTTCAGGTAAGATGGTATTGGGAGACCTACTTTAACTGAAGGGATGTGCAGCATTTAGTGCTTCTGTGAAATGAGTGCCGATGGCTGTGTATGTGAGGTCAGTCATGTGGGAAACTAAAATATCTTGTGATAAGGAGGTATAGAAGTGGCAGCATCTTCAGTGGGTTGAAGATTCTGTGAATTTTGTAGCCTATGAAATGGTGTGTGATAGTCTGTTAATATTTTGTCAAAGTTCCACATCCTTTCTCAAGCCTCCTGTTTTTTCACTTGACGTTTGAATATCTGTTAAAGCCGTGTTCAGACATATCCCTGAACTCTCCCCAGTCAACAAGTGATCTTCAAAGAAGATGGACACACGCACACTCGTGTTGATCGGTGTTAGTAGTTGCCAAGTGCTATCTATTACTCATCCCTCCCATCATTTAAATTGCAATGGGATGAAGAACTTGAAACTGCTCAGGTGGATGAAGCTTGTAAATTAAATTTCAAAATATGTGGGATTTCCAATTCATGGGTGGCCAATCAAGTATAGCAGTTTTCATATATAGGGTGGACCTAGGCATTAGCTGTGCTTTTCAGATGGGTTGCTTTTAATAATGGTTTATAAAAATTTAACTTTAGAAGTATATTTCTTCTGCAAGCATTACACTATTTATGCATTATTTTGCAAGACAGGTTTTATTTTAATTCTCACACACATACTAAATCATGTCATTTTCAACATTTTTCACAGCCTTGATGATGATGATTTATTTTTGTTTCTTACTCTCATTTTGCAGAGTTACATACATGGGAGCAGTCAGGCTCAATTTGTTGCAGAATCCCATATCATACTACTACTGAGTATCCTTCAGAAACCGATGGGTAGAACAAGGCATGCTAAATCAGAGTATGCTATTATATGAAATTGCTCTGACAGTGAATATCATTGAAGCTTTGAACAGGTATTGCATTTTCACTTTATTTACTATATGATTAAGCAGATACCTAGTGTTGCTGCTGTTTACTGTTGAGGAGTGCTGTCTCGTACTGTGTGTCTATTTAACTGCCAACTCTAACAATCTACCTGGTACAGTACTATTTTATATTTTCCTTCCTTTTCTATCGTTAAATCAGCAGCAGAATTTTTTTCTTTTCTTTTCTCTTTGTATTGTCTGCTAATTTTAAAACTATTTTGTCTCAGCTTTCAGCTCTGTTAAATGTTGAGGAGAATATACGTGTTTTCTAGTTTGGAAAAATAGGAAAAATATTTATGAAAATAGATTATCCTTCCAGAGCTCTTTCTATGGAAAAGACACACCTGACTAGACATTTCCTTGTTTGCACTAACTTCTCCTTCAATTCCAGTGGTGATAAATGGCCCACTACAGTTCGCATTAATGTCAAGAGGAAGACTCTGAGTAACTTGAGTGGGAGTTAGATGAAGACCTGCATGAACATTTCTGTAAAGATAAACTTGTGATTTCTCTAAACCCTTTTTCTGATCGTGTTATGCTCACTCAGTGAAAGCTGTAACACGTGACTAATCACAGTTACCTTTCTCACGTGGGTGGGACAGGGAGGTGGAAAAGAAACAAATTCCCCAGACTGTGGAGCAGCAGCCAAAACCTTAGGGTTTGGTAATCACTTTGCTCCCTCCCATATTTGGAGGATTTAGTAAGTGGATCCACACTGATGACCCTGTCCTATAGATTCCAAAGCACTCTTCATGTTTGGGAAGATGGGCCCAGTGGTGCTGGGACAATTTTTATAGCGCTGAAAGTGGAAACCATGTCTTTGGGTTGTTGTTACTACTTCATACTAGAGGCTACAGCAGCACTGCCAGCACCCCTAGTTCCAGCATCTATGGGTGGGCCCCCACAAGCATACTTCACCCCCTACACAGTGATCCACTGTCTGGACTCCCCACTCCGTGCAGTGAAACCATATCAGTTTTCCTGTCTATTGGGTCTTAGGTGTCCCATAGATGGGAAGGGGAAGATTTAGCCACCAAGTCCTGATCTTAGGCACGCTGAAGTCAATGGGAGACTTTCAATTAACTCATTGGTCTTTGCATCAGGCCCTAAGTGCATCAGATAACTATGCATCAAGGTGAGAATATATCCTTTTGAATAGATAAAAGCATTTTTATGTGTTCTTAATTTCTAAATTTGGCATTTTTGTTTTTAATATAAGGTTTTCAAAAGGTTTAAAGATGAATAAATGTACTGGAAATGTACACATTGAAGATCAAATCAAGAGTTTTTTTCTGATTCACAGCTTCTCTCCTCATTCATAACAAATAAGTGATGCCTCTCACTTTTGGAATTTGGAGGTGATGTTATTGCTGGAGAATTCAGGACTGAGCCCTGCCCTTCAGCTCAGTCCACTGGAAATTCTGCCTCTAGTGGTGGAACAAGATGGCAGTTCAACAGTGCTGGAGTTCTTTAAAAAAAAAAAAGTGTCAGAATGCAGGGCAGTGGAATGCCTCAGGAGGAAGCAGAAGAGAACAGGGGATCATGGGAGGAGCTGAGAGGAAGATAGGGCACTGGGGGAGGACCAGGTGTCATAAACAGATAGCTAAGGGTTAACGTCTCTTTCACCTGGAAAGAAGTAATCTGAAACACCTGACCAGAGGACCAATCAGGAAACAAGACTTTTTCAAATCTGGGTGGAGGGAAGTTTGTGTGTGAGTCCTTTGTTCTTGGTCTTGTGCCCATCTCCCTCTCGGCTATGGGAAGGATTTCTCTATTTCCTGCTTTCTAATCTTCTGTTTCCCAGTTGTAAGTACAAAAAGATAGGTTTGTTTTTTTGTAGTTACATGTGTATAGTTGCTGGAGTGTTTTGAATTGTATTCTTTTTGAATAAGGCTGTTTATTCATATTAAGCAATTGACCCTGTATTTGTCACCTTAATACAGAGAGACCATTTTTATGTATTTTTCTTTCTTTTTACATAAAGCTTTCTTTTTAAGACCTGTTGGAGTTTTTCTTTAGTGGGGAACTCCAGGGAATTGAGTCTGTGCTCACCAGGGAATTGGTGGGAGGAAGAAGTCAGGGGGAAATCTGTGTGTGTTAGCCTGACTTTGCATTCCCTCTGGGTGAGGGGGGAAGAGAGATTAGCTCTCGGTACTTCTGTTTACCAAGGCTGGAAACGGGGAGGGTGGAATCCCTCTGTTTAGATTCACGGAGTTTGCTTCTGTTTATCTCTCCAGGAACCCAGGGAGGGAATACCTGGAAGGGAGAAGGGAAGGGAAATGGTGAGACTCAAGGAATTTGGGTCTTGGGGTCCCCAGGGAAGGTTTTTGGGGGGACCAGAGTGCCCCAAAACACTCTAATTTTTTGGGTGGTGGCAGTTTTACCAGGTCCAAGCTGGTAACTAAGCTTGGAGGTTTTCATGCTAACCCCCATATTTTGGACGCTAAGGTCCAAATCTGGGACTAGGTTATGATAGGAGTGGCAGCGTTTGTGGGAAAGATAGAATCCAGAAGCCAGTAGGAATATTATATTTTTCTTTTCTCGCTAGGGGCTTTTAAGCAGAGAGGAACGGTTTGGTTTTAAAAGGAACCAGAGAGAATTTTTTTTTCTGCTCTCTCTGGAAGTTTTTGGCTGGCATATTAAGCAAGGAACCATTAAGGGACTATTACGGGTCTTTTGTCACACAATAGCACTCCCATTAGGAATCAAATACCAGCACTATACACATGCAAATAAAGTGGTTTTTCTGGTTTACTTTACATTGAAAAGATTAGCTAGAGGAAGAAAGGGAAAAAGGCACTGTTGCTAGGCAGACCCCAGGAGGCAACAGATGTTAACCCTTAGCTATCTGTTTATGACACCAGGAGAGGTCACTCCCCTTAGATTCCATCTCATCCCTATCTCCCCCTACTTGTGCCCATCTCCTGCTGCCCATGGGGCTCTATACTATTCAGGTGAGCCCATTACCTGGCTCCTAACCACCTGGCTCTAGCTGTGCCCTTAGCTCCTGGTGGCTCCTGCCTCCATGTTCCCCTGCCTGTTCCTGGCTGCAGTTTCCCCAGCTCTTTCTTCACTGACCTGCCACTGAGCACACTCTGCCAATGCCTGGCACTTCCCAACTTTGGAGGATTCTCTGCAGACAAGGAGGAAAAGGAGCCTGGCCTGCCACCATCAGATGTACTGATATGCTACCTTGGCTCCTTAAAGTGCCAGAATGGCATTTCAGAGTATTCTGGCACAGCTTAAGCACTGCAGTTCAGTTGCTTCTCACCACTTTGTTTCATAAGTTGTTGCTGTTGTTCAATATCTACTTTATTTAAGCTTGTAGCTCCCCTCTTCCTCTCCTGAGCTATGTCACTGCAGCAGCAAGAGTTTAACCCTCCAGTCTCCCTAGTAGAGCACTGCTCTAGCACTCTCCCTCTGCCACTGCAACAATGGTAAGGAAGCCCTGCAATCTACAAGACAAATTTAAGTGCTCTAGGCAGTATTTCAGGAGCCTCCTAGAGCAAGATATCCCTTGTTGCCACAAACATCCCCTATCCTTGTTCTGCCAGGGTATGGAGTTTCAGAGAGTTAGTGATGCCTGGCAGCCACAAGCCATCGGTGTTCTCAGCTTTTTCATTGTGAGTTATGCGATTTTGGCTCCTGCTGGAGTCAGTCTCACAATGACTCGAGACATTCCAGTCCCGGTGTGACTGGGACCTGTGCAAGGAAGATCCCCCTATGATTTCCCCATCTCCTGGGGAAGAGCAGCCAGTCAGGGCTGCTGTAGGAATGTTCATGATTTTTGACTGTGGTGTTGGCAGTACTGAACCACTGACCTTCATTTTGCCTGGGAATGAGGTTTTGAGTCAGACTGATGTGCCAGAGGTCTAATTTCCAGTGCGGGAAGACATACACATGCTAGCTCTGCTCATGCTGTGCCAAAACATAGCAGTGTGGCTGCAGTGTCATGGGTGATGGTTTGGGCTAGCTGCCTGAGTACAGTCCCACCCAACCCCAGGGTACGTATTAGGGCAGGTACCGTCCAGGCCACCACAACCACACTACTTTTAGGTGCTGAATTGAGCAGAGCTAGCATGTGTATATCTTTCCACACTGGAAATTACACCTCCCAGTTGCTGTGTAGACAAACTCCTAGTGCTCTAGATCAGGCTCACTGCCTCTCCCTAACCTTGCAGCATCTCCTAGCATGCAGAGGAGCCTGTTATTTCTGTGGAGCTCTGTCTCAGGCAGCAGTGTGTGGAAATAGTGCTTCTCTGGCTTTCTGTATTTAGATTGTGGTAGTACCCAAAATGTGGTAGGTACTTCTGGAATACAGAGAGAGACCCAGACTCTGCCTCCTACTGCATTACTATTGATGTAAATACCATATTAAAAATGTACAAAGAAAACACAGATTTTTATAATATGTATCTTATATAATAAAAATTCTGTGCTCTCTTCCTTGTATGTTTTTTAAATATAGTCAAGTTTGGGTGTTTTTTTGTTTTGTTTTTTTATGAAGATTCCACATCCTTAATACAAGTATGAAAAATTTCCAATGTGTGTTTGGGTTTTTGGAGGGGAAAAAGTGTTAGCAAAGTCAACATGCATCAAGATAAATAAGAAACTTCTGTTTGCATGTCATAATGCACTTGTCTGTCTTATTATTCAGGCTGTGATATCTTTTTGTTTTCTGGTACAGTCTATAAAATAGAAAGTCACTGTAACTGACTGACAGAATGAATAGTTTCAGTGAAACTATTCATTGTCCCTTGCGACAAGAATTATCTAAGGTTTCATTTTACAGCTCAGTAATATCAAGCAGAGAATTTGGAGGCAAAGAAATTTCACAAATAGTATAAAGTCTTACATACAAAAGACATAGTGCACAGTCAGCCTGTGGAACTCTTTGCCAGAGGATGTTGTGAAGGCAAAGACTATAACAGGGTTCAAAAAAGAACTAGATAAAGTCATGGAGGATAGATCCATCAATGGGTATTAGCCAGGATGGGCAGGGATGGTGTCCTTTGCCTCTGTATGCCAGAAGCTTGGAATGAGCAACAGGGAAAGGATCACTTGATGATTACCTGTTCTGTTCATTCCCTCTGGGGCACCTGGCATTGGCCACTGTTGGAAGACAGGATATTGGGCTAGATGGACCTTTGGTCTGACCCAGTATGGCTGTTCTTGCATTCTTATACAGACTTTAACAGTTACACATGATAGAATTATTCTTGTGCAAGAGCTGGGTCAATTCACTAGACAGTGAAGAGTCTCCAGGGAGGAAGCCTAGGGGCACTGCTCCATTCCAGAACATGACTATTTGACAATTAGCCCAAGGAGGGCTGCAGAAGGCCAGCGAGGTTACTGGGATAGGCCCTGTTGGACTGATTACCCCAGAAGGGTTCTGTTTTGTTTCATGCATGGATTATGTGTGACTCGGCCGGAGGGCTGATTCAGTAAAAACCCACCTCAAAAAGAAAAACTTCTGGCAGAGAGCACTGCTAAAGCAGTGAGAGAGAATGGGGACACATACACCTCCAGCCCCCATAGGAGATGCTCATGTGAGATGAGTGTCCCCCATGAGATGTCCACAATCTGTTTATATCTTGGATATATTTTCCTTTTAGTAAGGAGAAAAAAAACACACCATTTCTAGCCTTTTGATGTTTACATAACTGGTTAGGCCTCATGAGCTTATTCTTGTGCAATAGTGAAGCAGATACTTTAGAAAGGCATTTTTAAAGTAGAAATCATGTGAAACATCTCTTTAACTCCTCTGATCAACTTATGCATCAGATCATGGTTTGTAGAATTTTAGCATGCATAAATGCAATTTTCAGATCTAGGCTATACATCATTTGAGGAAAGATGATTTTGTGATTAAGAGGCTTACAGTTTTGAGCTCTGCCACAGATTTCATATTTGACCTTGGACAAGTCACTTAATAGCTCTGTGACACAGTTCTCAGTCAGTAAATGGGGATAATTATACTTCTTTCTCTAACCGATTTTCAGTCTTGCCTCGTTCAACTGTGAACTCTTCAGGGCAGGCACTGTAAATTACTGTGGCTGTACCACACCAACTATCGTGAGGCTCCAAATATTATTTCTGGATTCATTCATGGAATATAAATAAAAATCTGGTCCGTCCCCAGGTTTTGACTTCCCTTTTGGTTTATTGCCACCCTAATATTGATGTTAGAGGTCTCCAATGACATTTTCATATAACTAGCACAGATATGAGTCTGAAAACTTTTCCTTATGCTGGAATATGCCCAGTTAATGTACTGAGATGAGCTACACTTAGTTTCAAAGCTTGCTGCTGCAAGATTACAAGCTGCTGTCATAGACTTTAAAGTCAGAAGGGACCATTATGATCATCTAGTCTGACAGGCCACAGAATCTCACCCACCCACTCCTGTAACAAACCCCTAACCTATATCTAAGTTATTGAAGTCCTCAAATCGTGGTTTGAAGACCTCAAGGTGCAGAGAATCCTCCAGCAAGTGACCTGAGTCCCACGCTGCAGAGGAAGGTGAAAAACCTCCAGGGCCCCTGCCAATCTGTCCTGGAGGAAAATTCCTTCTGGACTCTAAATATGGCGATCAGTTAAACCCTGAGCATGTGGGCAAGACTCACCAGCCAGCACCCAGGAAAGAATTGTCTGTAGTAACTCAGATCCCACCCCATCTAACATCCCATCACAGGCCGTTGGGCATATTTACCTGCTAATAATCAAATATCAATTAATTGCCAAAATTGTTCCTACTCATTGTGGCACTTCAAACTGTCAGGTTTCTGTACTATATAAAACTCTCACATTAGTGTAAATCAGGAGTAACTCTACTGAATTAAGTAGAGTAAAACTGATAAAAAGGAGGAGAAGAATTGGATTCAATGTTTTTTTTTTTTTTTATTGCATGGGAAAAACTGAAAGGAAAAACTTGCCAAAATTCATACTTCATTAGAGATCATTCCCAGCCGTAGACTGGTAACTACAATTGTCTTTCTTTTAATGCATAATATCTAAAGATACATATTTGCAGAAGAAAATCAATGCAGAATGGAGGTCAGAATAATTTTAAACTGAGATCACTTTTAATCTTCTATAATATACTTTTTTTTTCAACATCGGTTCTCATTAAATTGACAAAATCCTGATTTCCTTTCCAGGAGCAACAGTAGCTTATCATGTGCAATAGAGAACGAAGCTTTATATTTGTCACAATCGTCAGTTGGATGATCATTGCTGCAAGCTACTGTATGTAATTTACAAAAATAATAGCTTGTTTTATGTGGGATTATATATGTATTTTGACTTCCCTGAGTAGTAAGACAGTGATTAATAAATCAGCACAGAAATTGAGATGTACCAGCAGAAGAGTGAACACATACCACACAATAAACTATTAAGTACCAATGTCCATGAAATAGTTTTATCTAGACTGAAATCTGTATTTATTAGTAAATAGATATTAAATTAATCTGTTTGGAAACAGCAATTTGCTAGATGATTTACAGACATAATACAGTGTCCCTGCTTTGAATCCAAGGGCTCATTCCTGCAAAATTTACACATGAATAACTTGACTCGCATGAGTAGTCCTGTTAACTTCACATAAGTCTTTGCAAGATTGAACTGATTGCACAATGCGTATACAAGTGATGGGATGAATCCAAGTACAATGTGATTGATCAGTTAAGTTTAGCATGTGTGTAGCGAGGCAGTGGGATACCCCACAGCCCCGCTGAGGGACAAACCTCCCCCAACCCCGCTGTGGGCAGAACCTCCGGGTCCTGCACCCACCCCTCAGAGGTCACGGCGCAGACCTGGAAGTATAAAAGCTGATCTACAGAGCACAGTAGGAGCCCAGAAACTGCCGGGACCAGACGTCTGCAGCCGCTGCCAGCTGGAGCTCACACCCGGCCAGCCGAGCCTGCCCCTCGCCCGCTACCCCGAGGAGTACTGGCCGAGCCTGCCCCGTGCCCACTACCCTGAGGAGGTCTAGCCAAGCCTGCCCCGCGTCCGCTACCCCGAGGAAGAGCGTAGCCTGCCTCTGGCCAGCTACCCCGAGGAGCCGCTGAGCTCACCCTCGCACACTTACCCAAAGGAGCTGATGGTGGTTGAGACCGCTGGTGATGCTATGAGGACTCAGGTACCTGATGAGGGGGAGAGTGGAAGTAGCCCGGGGGCAGCCGACCCCAGTCTGGCTGCAGCACTGCCAGAGCCAATGTCAATGTGTTGCGACCAGGATCCCCACTGACAGCAGCAAGTTTCTGCTGCTGCTAGGGCCCCAGGCTGGGACGCAGTGAAGTGGGAGGGCCTGCATCACCCCTGCCACCCCTCCATGGGTGACAGACTCCCCCTTTCCCTGGCCCGAGGAGGCCGAAACCTACTACTGCTGCTCAGCCCTGCCTGAGGGCCTGAACATACTGACTTAGTGTTTGTTATCGCGCCCTGACCTAGGGCTGGGCTTAAGACTATTGCTGTTCGGCCCTGCCTGAGGGCCTGAGCATTTGGACTCGGCATTTGTTGACCCGCCCTGTCCTAGGGCTGGGCTTAAGACTATTGGTAGTGAGGCGGTGGGATACCCCACAGCCCCGCTGAGGGACAAACCGCAGCCGAGCCACATCACAATGTGCCATGTTAATGCCACGGTTTGTTTAGGTTTTCTAATATTTATTTTTCTCTGTTGGGAGGACTAGAGTTCGTAGATCTCTTGGAAGAAGTGTACTTTAAGGGAGGATTAACAGGAGAGGAGAGAGCAAGTATGATTGATCAGGCCAGGAAGACAAATTCCAGCCCTTGAAGTACTATATTAAAGAAGACAATGGTGAGTTTAGGTCTGTCCATAAGAGATAGCTAATCATAAGGGTTAGGTTGGGCAAAGTGGGCAGATAGCAGTGAATGGATAGAGACATCCAGAAAAGTAGGCAGGGGCTAAGGTATGAAGGACTTTGAAGGTCAGGACAAGGATCTTAAATTTGTCTTCTGAGCTTGTCTTCACTACGGGGATAAGTGGACCTAAGTTATACTACTCCAGCTATATTATTCATGTAGCTGGAGTTGGTGTAGCTTAGGTCAATTTACCACAGTGTCTTCACTGCATTGCATCAATCGGAGATGCTCTCCGGTTAACTTTCCTTACTCTTTTCAGAGAGCTAGAGTACCGGGGTCGACCGGAGAGCGCTCTGCCATAGATTTAGGAAGTCTTCATGAGGCCCGCTAAATTGCATCGTTTGCAGCAGTGTTGATCTCCCTGCAGTGAAGACTAGCCCTCAAACTTACAGCATTCCATAATAATCCTTTGCCAAATAGGATGGTTCATATAACACTTTAGTTTTGTGCCAGGAGCAAAAAAAATATATGCCGTAAGCCAGTCCTCCATTGCCCCAAAGTAGAGAGACTGGGAAATGGAAAATATTCCCACTGTCCTAGAAGACTAACCCCGTCGTGTGGGAGTAGCCTGTAGGCAGAAGCAGCGCCAGGGTTTTTGACGCCCTAGGCGAGGCTCCTTTCGCACTCCCAGTCGTTGGCGGCAATTCTGCGGTGGGGGGGACCTTCCACGGCTCATCCCGGAGTGAGTGAAGGACCCGCCACACAGTTGCCGCCCATGACCCAGAGCGTGGAAGGACCCCAAATTGCTACTGAGGGCGGCAAAATGCTGCCCTCCCAAATCCTGGCGCCCTAGGCGACTGCCTAAGTTGCCTGAATGGAAGCACCAGCCCTGCCTGTAGGTTGTCAGTAGAATGCATGAATTTAGCTTTTTCTCCCTGGTTTAGGAAATGAGAACTAGATATTATGTATTGTGCCAAAATATAAAAACTGAAGAAAAAAGCAACAATCAGCACCAGGAATTTGGCAAAAGTTAGTGGTACCTAACCTTGCTGCTTGCAAAAACTACAGATGGACCATTCCAGAAGAGAAATTGCTAAGGGATATTCTCAGGTAGTAGCCATGTTCCATGTGGTTGTGCTCTTCTGCCTGTTCATTTGACAGACAGCTAGTATGGCAATGGGAATTCTAGAAATACCTGAGGGAGAAAGACTTGGCAGTGGTTTTCTACATGTATGCTTTCGTAGACAGATTATTCCTCCCTGTCCTCTGAGGTCAAACTTTTCATTGCAAGGGGCCATGTCTTCTTTTAGCACTACTGCAATAATAATGGCTCTCATAATTCATGAGTGGCTTTGCCACTTGTGAGTAATAGGGCCACCTCAAGCTCATGCTTGTAAAATATCTGCACCATACTACACCATGTATTCATTTTATCTAAATTCTATAAAGAAATGTGGTCAAAGAACATTATTAAGGTTGCAAAATATAGTAACAGACAGTAATGTTAGTTCAGCAGGAAGGAATCTTTATAAACACAAATCAAAACAAGGTAATATTAGCAAAAAGTTTCAGGCTCTTTCCCAACTTGAGGATCAACCCATCCCTCAGTGCCTAGGAACCCTGCAAATCCATCTGATACCCAGCATTTTCTTCCATCTCTTTCTCTCTTCAGCAGCCTTCTAATATACATTTTACTGAACTCTTGTATAAGGAGAGGGGAAGGGGAAGTCAGGATTAACCCTTTGTGAACAAGAGAACAGTTGGATTCCCACTCTGACAAACAGCAAACATATTTTTAAGTGCTGCTTTGTCCTTTATGTCAAAACCAAACCACATTTTTACCTGAAGATTTTTTTTTAATTCTTCTTGTTTCAGTTTTTTGGAGCTGCAACATTTAAGATAAAGTAATTTGTCACTTTAATACTTTGCTTGTGCAATAGTAATCCTCATAATGCAGATTAAGTCTCTAAAAGATGCAAACATATTTTCATTATCAAAAGGTTTTTCCATTATTAAGCAAATTACTTAGTTGTACAGCAAGAGATAAATTTAAGGTCATTATTATAGGAATTTTGCAATAACTATTAACCCAATAGTCATTTTTTTTCATTATTTATCGTAAACTTAAATACATTTGATGCTGATAAAATGTTTGCAACTAAGGAGGAGTGGAAGTCTTTTAAATTTGATAGCTTAGTATGCAAGTCAGAATGTAAAGTGACAGCATAGTACTGTGTAGGTGGATGTTAGACAAAATAATTGAAAAAGAGAAAGGAAGCTTATCAGATACAAAGCAAAAAATCTGTCTGAAATCTGTCTTGCAAGATATTTCTGCTCCTGCAGAATGAGTTCTATTGAAGTGCATGGAGTTCTTCTTTGAGGATGAGGAACTCTTCCTGCAAAAGGGATTAATTTTAAGGCCCCTTTCTATGAGTCCATACAGCAAGTGAAAATGTAGTCATTGAGGGCCAGACTCTGATATATACTGAGTTGCATACTTGTGGAGTAAGGTACTATTTGACAAGAATAAGGGTATCAGAATATGGCCACCACAGAGAGTGGGAATAGTATAATGAAGTTGAACTTTTGTAGTAGTATGATTGATTGATTGTTTTATATAGGTTTTTATATTACACTCATCACCATAGTACTAAGAGAATGAGAGGGGAAAGTGTAATGGAGAAGAAATAAGACTAAAACCACAAAGCTATATCATAGCATCAGTTGTGAGGTGGAACTTTTAATTGAGTTCAATAAAGACTTCTGATCAAAAGATCTCGGCCCCCAAGATGACAAATTAATGCACCTTCTCTACTGTCTAGTTGCCAAATTATCCACCAAAATTTTATAAAGTACCATGTGGATTCTTCAGTCTTTCTGCCAACTACTTAGTTAAAGGAGTCTGTCTCATGATCTCTCCTCCTATCTCTCCGCTTTCCCACTACTTGGTTCTTAAAATATTTCATAGTGTTGCCCTTCAAGAAGGGTTCTGAACATCATTAGGAGTCACTGAAATGCACAGTAGCTCTATAACCTTATACTGAGCATTTAACCATCACAATATGCAATTTAATTATTTCATATTTGAATGGCTAGAAGTGTGATACTATATTTGGTGCAATACTTTTCTCCATGTCACATGCTCTCTTTATGACTTCACTGGCCACTATAGTTTAAAGGATGATATATTGGCATTTTTCCATAATCAGTGCTGATAAAGGATCAATATTGTTGCAAAATATTCTGCATAGGCTAAGCAACGCAAAAAACCTTATGGTCAAAGGCTGCATTTGGATGCACACTTGGCTCCCAGTGACTTCAGCAGGATTCATTTGAACACATTTGATAAAATGTGTACATTAATGTATTCATAGTGTATTCATTATAAAGTTGTACAAATGAGGGCAAAGAAAAGGGATAAGGAGCGAAGACATTGAAGAGAGGTAGAGTGTGTGTGTGTGTGTGTGTGTGTGTGGGCGCGCACGCACTTTAAGTCAATATTTTGTACTGGGGGAAAAATTAGCAGAATGATGCACCAGTCTGAAAATGAGGAAATGTGTTTGAAAAGTGGGAGATAGTGAGTATAGAATTACAAACCCTTAGTCATGACTAGCCTAAGTACCGTTAGCTCGTGGCAATGTGTCTGAGTTTTGTATTTGAAAGTTACGAAATTACAGCTAGTAATAAAGTTCTTCAACTAGTAATAAAGTTCTTCAGCTTGCTTAATCACTTCTAATGCTCAATGCTTAACTAACCATAGGGATGCGTATGTGTTTGTGTGACTTACATGCCCCAGAGGTTGGAAAGCTATAGGAGCAAATTACAAAATAGTCTGAGAGCTAGCAATAATTTCATAGTTGGTAGGATAACAAGCTATGCTAACCAGAAAATGTAGGGGAAGGATATTGAGATTTATAAGATACTGATTAATCATTTACAAATCCAGAGGAAATATCAAAATTTGAGGAAGAATTGTTTTTAAAAGGTTCATCAAAGAAACTACACTCAGACATATTTTGGATAATACAAAATTTGGATAATACATATCATAAGGCTTATCTAAATCAGTTAAACAACCAGTATTTTTAATGTTCGTACTTAGCAAGTTCATTTAAAACACCAAAACTCTATTCTGCCTTCATTGTTTAGGAGCAATCTGTTTCTGCAATTGTTCAATATCCTGTCAGAATGTAAACTGCTAGAGAGTGCACTCCCAGGAAAGATTTGGGAATATAGGATAGATCTTTTTATGGTTGACTAAAGCTTTTTTCCATAAACCTATGAGATTGGAGAAAAATCTCTCCCATTCTGCTGCCACTAAAATATTTTCATTAATCAAAGATTGCATTAATACCTTACTTCTGGTGCATGATGTTGGGTAACACTCTGTCCTAAACTTTTTTAGGGTGAGTGGAGGGCTTACAGTTTCTGGCTTTTTAAAATTTATTTTCAGTTTGACTGGCAATTTTTTCACAGCAGCACAAGTGAAAAGGATACATCTTAAGTTGTCTAGCACAGTCAGCTGAAGGAGTTGTACAGAGTCTGAGACTGTTACGTGAATTGTTATGCGTTTTAAGCTAGAGAGATCAGATAGGAAGAAGAGTGTTCAGTCTCACTGAATAGGAGTGTGGGAGAGTTGTTTCTGAGCTCGGGGGATAAGGGGATTGAATTGGATGAAGTGAAAGGGCTTTGGGGGGCTCTGAGTCAAGAAGGAACAGGCTAGGAGGATGGAATCAACTGCTTAATCCCACTCCTGGGATGGAGTTTGAAGCTGCAAGCCACCAGGAAGTAGAAAGATCTGAATGATATATTGTATTACCAGTCCTCTGACCCATCCAGTTCTCCTTCTCTTGAGCGGTTTGGGTGAAATTGATAGTTATGGTATTGTCTATTAGAATATGATAATAGAAACCATCAAAAGCTTATTACTAATAAGTAGGGCTGAACTTCAGATTCCTAAACCTTGGGTTACATGCTGTAGCTATTTTTAGAAATCTCACTTTAGTACCTTTTTTGCATTTTTCAAATCTGCAGTGAAAGTGTTCTTCAAACGAATAACATGTACTGGGTCATCATCCGAGACTGCTGTAACATGAAATATATGGCAAAATGTGGGTAAAACACAGAGCAGGAGACATACAATTCTCCCCCAAGGATTTCAGTCACAAATTTAATTAATGCATAATTTTTTTAAGGCACAACATCAGCATGGAAGCATATTCTCTGGAATGGTGACCAAAGAATGAAAGGGAATAGGAATGTTTAGCATATCTGGCAGGTAAATACCTTGCAATGCTGGCTACAAAAGTGCCATGTGAACGCCTGTTCTCACTTTCAGGTGACATTGTAAATAAGCAGCAGACAGCCTTATCTTCCATAAATGTAAACAAACTTGTTTGTCTTAGCAGTTTGCTGTGCAAGAAATATGACTGAGTGAACCTGTAGGCTGTAAAGTTTTTTAATTTTTTTTTGTTTTTGAGAGCATTTATGTAACAAAAAAACTTCATTTATAAATTGCACTTTCATGATGAAGTGTGTGTACTACAGTACTTGTATGAAGTTAATTGAAAAATACTCTTGTTTATCATTTTAACAGTGCGAATATTTGTAATAAAAATAATTTAGCACTGTATACTTTGTCTTCTGCATTGTAATAGAAATCAATATATTTGAAAATGTAGAAGAACATCCAAAATATTTAATACATTTCAATTGGTAATCTATTGTTTAACAGTGCTATTAAAACTGTGATTAATTGCAATTTTTTTTAATCGTCATTAATTTTTTGAATTAATCATGTGAGTTAACTGTGATTAATAGACAGCCCTACTAATAAGGTTAATGATCTCTGTATACTCTGGGGCATTTGTGGATGCTGTCCCTAATTATTTCTATACTCCAGATATTTTTCACTAGACCTCCTTAGTTTGGGGTGTCTGTTCAAATACAAACCCTTACTATTTGAATGACCTATTTTTCCCCTGGATTTTGTAGGTGAACCTGCTTATTATTGTTATGCCAATATAAAGCTGTTTCTCTTCCAGTATCAAACTTTTCAGTGCCATTTTTCAGTGTACTCACTGAATAATGTCTTGTCAATTCCTGTGAGCAGATTCTGTCCACTGGGAAAATGGGTATCAGAATCTTTAAAAATATGTAAAATTTAAACCATTCTAAATTAGAAATGAATAGAGGATAAGATTACACTGGATTTTACACTAAAAAAAAACCCCAACAAAAACAAAACATATGCAGAGGTATATTTTTCTGAAATCATTATTTGGAATTTGGAACCATTGTATATTCTGGCAAAATTAGCTGAATGTTACATTCCTGCAATGCACTGTAAAGAAGATAAAGAAAAACAAGAAAATCTACAGAGCTTGTGATGTCATCTCCTTTTTTTCAGATGGACAAAATATAGATAAATGACTACAAAAACTTAAATTCTATTGTGTTAGAAGGAAATTATATTGTAGAAAAGTGTTTTCCTAAATAGAATGGACATTCTCCTTTGTGGCATATATTTATTCTTTTAAAAAAAGCAAGATGACTTAGGAAATGTTGGAAATAAGGACTGAAAATAATGACAGAAGCTAATATGATATGAAGCCAGTGATAGCACTGAAAACAATTCAATATGATTGAATTTTTCACTCATCACGGTGGAGTTAAAGTAAATGATGTGCCCAATGCTAAAATGTGATGATGTGAAGCTACTGTCATTGAAGCTAAAAGCCAGCCATGTGAAGCCTAAACTCAACAATATTGACTGCAGCTAAAAAGCAACAGCTGAAGCAGAAGTGTAACAATGCAACTGAAGCTTAAAAAACAATGATGTGAGGCTGAAAAAAATCAACAAATAAGGCTGGCTAAAGATCCACAGCAAAAGAACTCTTGACATTACCTCACCCAAAGAGCTTTCTGCTTTGCACAAAAGTGAGATTCTCCTATCAATAACTGTTCTTCCTAACTGTAGAAAAATGGAATAAAAGTAAAAGGAGGCAAGGAAACAGGAAGTACTTATAGAAAGAGTACTTGCTGATGGGCACTGTAATTCTTTTTCAGTTTTTGTTTGTTAGTAGTGACTATGTAAGTATTTGTTTTGTGGCGGGAGGTGGGTGAGCCACACAAAAAAAGTGCAGTATTTTTTTGTTTGTTTTGTTTTGACACATTGGTTCATTCCCCTGGTCCATCTCTCTGGAACCTAGACAGACTCTCCTTGGGGCACCTGGAAAAGTTGTCCCACCCTCAGCCCTTTGTTTGTTTGTTTGTGACCAAGCTAAAATTAAAGATACTAAAAGCACTGCTGGGTGTCTCAGTGTGCACTGTATCTGGTTAAGCAGGTATACCCCCTTACCAGACCTAATATTACAAGGACAGAAACACCACCAGTCTTCTCACTTGTAAAAAGAAGACTGGAGCAGAAACACAAGTGGCGTCTTTGTCTCCAGCCCTTTTTGTTTAATCTTTCTTGGTTCATTCCATACTCTGCTTTAGAAATAGGGAGGAACTGGTTGAGAATTTGAAAGTGGATGGCAGCTTAGGTGAAAGTGATCATGAAATGGTAGAGTTCATGATTCTAAGGAATGGTAGGAGGGAGAACAGCAAAATGAAAACAATGGATTTCAAGAAGGCAGACTTTAGCAAACGCGAGGAATTGGTAGGTAAGATCCCATGGGAAGCAAGTCTAAGGGGAAAAACAACTGAAGACGGTTGGCAGTTTTTCCAAGAGTTGTTAAGGGCACAAGAGGAGAGTATCCCACTGCGTAGTAAGATAGGAAGTATGGCAAGAGACCACCCTGACTTAACCAAGAGATCTTCAATGATCTAAAAATTAAGAGAGAGTCCTACAAAAAGTGGAAACTAGGTCAGATTACAAAGGATGAATATAAACAAACAACACAAGTATGTAGGGACAAAATTAGAAAGGCCAAGGGACAAAACAAGATCAAACTAGCTAGAGACATAAAGGATAACAAGAAAACATTCTACAAATACATTAGAAGCAAGAGGAAGACCAAGGACAGGGTAGGCCTTGTTACTCAATGAAGGGGAGAAAGTAATAACAGAAAATGTGGGAATGCCAGATGTGCTTAGTGACTTCTTTGTTTCAGTTTTCTCCAAGAAGGTTGGTGGTAGTTGGACAGTTAACATAATGAATGCCAGTGAAAATGAGGTAGGCTAAAATAGGGAAAGAACAAGTTAAAATGACTTGGACAAATTAGATGTCTTCAAGTCAGCAGGCCTGATGAAATGCATCCTAGAATACTCAAGGAGCTGACTGAGGAGATATCTGAGCCATTAGCAATTATCTTTGAAAAGTCATGGAAGATGGGAGAGATTCCAGAAGACTGGAAAAAGGCAAATATAGAGCCAATCTATAAAAAGGGAAATAAGGACAACCCAGGGAATTACAGACCAGTCTGCTCAACTTCTGTACCCAGAAGGATAATGGAGCAAATAATTAAGCAATCAGTTTGCAAACATCTAGAAGATAAGGTGATATGTAGCAGTCAACATAGATTTGTCAAAAATAAATCACATCAAACCAACATGATAGCTTTCTTTGACAGGATAACAAGACTTTTGGATAGGATGGAAGCAGTAGATGTGGTATATCTTGATTTTAGTAAAGCTTTTGATACTGTCCTGCATGACCTTCTCATAAATAAACTATGGGAATGCAACCTAGCTGAAGCTACTATAAAGTGGGTGAAAAACTGGTTGGAAAACCATTCCTAGAGAGTAGTTATACATAGTTCAGAGTCATGCTGGAAGGGCATAACAAGTGGGGTCCTACAGGGATCAGTTCTGGGTCCAGTTCTATTCAATATCTTCAAACTAATTATTTAGATAATGGTATACAGAGTACACTTATAAAATTTGTGGATGATACCAAGTTGGGAGGAAATGCTTTGGTGGATAGGGTTAAAATTCAAAATTATCTGGACAAACTGAAGTAAACAGGATGCAGTTCAGTAAAGACAAATGAAAAGTACTCCATTTAAGAAGGAACAGTCAGTCGCACAGGAGTACTGCAGAAAGGGATCTAGGAGTCATAGTGGATCACAAGCTAAATATGAGTCATGTTGCAAAAAAGGCAAACATCATTCTCGGACATGTTAGCAGGAGTCTTGTAAGCAAGACTTCAGTAAAGCAGGATCAGTCCCAAAATGTAATGGAGAGGAAAATAAAGTTCTAACTGGAGGGGAAGGGATAGCTCAATGGTTTGAGCATTGGCCTGCTAAACCCAGGCCATTTAGGGATCTGCCGGGGGGGAAACTGTCAGGGACAGTACTTTGTCCTGCTAGTGAAGGCATAGGACTGGACTCAACAACCTTTCAAGGTCTCTTCCAGCTCTATGAGATAGGTGTGTATCTCTCTCTATGTATAAACTGTGTATGGTATATATTGCTTTTAATGAACACACCCTCAGCAAATGGATGAAGTGAGTAGCAAGTACACCTCTACCTTGATATAATACTGTCCTTGGAAGCCAAAAAAAATTACCATGTTATAGATGAAACCATGTTATATTGAACTTGCTTTGATCCACTGGAGTGCACGACCCTGCCCCCCTGGAGCAATGCTTTACCGTGTTATATCAGGTGGTGTTATATTGAGGTAACAGTGTACATGCACAAAATTAGAGCTAAAAGTTGATGCTACATTTCCAAAGACCCATTTCAATATAAGCTTGAGAAACCAAAACTTTCAGCAGCTAAATCACTGGGCCCAACAGACTCATGAACTAGATCAGAAAAGTTTTATTTTGATGTTCTTTTTCTTTGTCATTTTCACGTCTGTTCATTTAAAAAATAAAAAATAGGAAGAAAACCTCGTATAACTGTCTGATATTAAACAGTAATGAATTCTGAATAATGGGAGCTACTTAGCACATTGCAGCTACTATTGCAGCCTATCTACTTGATTTCTTTGCTCGTTTCTTGTGCACAAAGAGGTGAGTTAAGGTCAGAACAGTCTTATCTGTGAATATCCTTGCTCTTTCCAGCTTCAATCAAACCTGGGACATGAGTTTAACTTAATTTTTGCTATTCGTATTTAGATGGAGTAATAGTTATTAGATAAGAAGCTAAGCAATAATTCGAGTAGGGTTCACTGTGAAACAGCCCAGATTCTGCACCCTTAGGGAAAGCTTGTTAAGCTGAAATTTGGAAAACTTTGCACTATTTAATATGTGCAGTTTTTAATACTTTAATACAATTCCTTTATCTACATAATGAGATTGTGTTGGCAGTATTATTTCTTTTCTTTACAGAAATTTAATTCCACTTTGCTGATTGTTTCTGAAAGCAGTTGACCGCTTTCAGAATATGAGCAAACTTAATAGAGAGCTAAGTGAGATGTAGTATTTTATCCCATCACTCTATCTCCAAATAGCAATATAGTGTTGTCATAAACAGATAGTTAAGGGTTAATGTCTCTCTTACCTGTAAAGGGTTAAGAAGCTCAGTGAACCTGGATGACACCAGACCAGAGGACCAATGGGGGACAAGATACTTTCAAATCTTGGTGGAGGGAAGTCTTTGTTTGTGCTTTTTGTTTTTGTTCGTTGTTCGCTCTCGGGACTGAGAGAGACGGGACATCATTCCAGGCTTTCCCAATCTTTCTGAATCAGTCTTTCATGTTTCAAAATAGTAAGTAATAGCCAGGCAAGGCAGATTAGTCTTATGTTTGTTTCCTCAACTTGTAAATGGTGTTTTTGCTGGAAGGATTTTTACCTCTGTTTGCTGTAACTTTGAATCTCAGGCTAAGGGGTAGGGGGGTGTCCCTCTAGTCTATATGAATCTGAGTACCCATAAAGCATTTTCCATCCCGATTTTACAGATATAATTTTTACCCTTCCTTTCTTTTAATTAAAAGCTTTCTTTTTAAGAACCTGATTGATTTTTCCTTGTTTTAGAATCCAAGGGATTGAGTCTGAACTCACCAGGGATTGGTGGGGAAAGAGGAGGGGGATGGTTAATCCCTCCTTGTTTTAAGATCCAAGGAGTTTGGGTCTTGGGTTTGGGGGGAAGGTTTTGGGGGAACAGAAAGTGTGCCAGACAGACTTCTGGCTGGTGGTAGCGTACCAAATTTAAGCTAATAATTAAGCTTAAAAGTAATCATGCAGGTCCCCATTTCTTGAACTCTAAAGTTCAAAGTGGGGAAAAAACCTTGACAAGTGTCATCATAATAAAATGTGACATGGATTAGTCCTGATGGTTTGTTAGAATTTTATTTCTCCCCCCTCCCTCAAATGCTATTTGCATTTCTACAATACTTTCTGCTTATTGTCACAGATACAGTAGAGGCTCATACAGTCATAATATTGTTTAGTTTCAACTTCCGTTAATCCTTCTTCCATTGCTGATAATGGGAACAAAACACTTAAGCATGTGCTTAACTTTAAGCAGGTAGACAAAGTGCTTAAGAATGTGCTTAAGTCCCTAGAAATTAGGTATTTTAACTAAAACTTCAGACATAAATTTTATTTCTCAAAAATAAACTAGGTCAGGTATGAAGAGTACCAAGGTGTGCATTCAATGGAATCAATAGGGCAGTGGTTCTCAACCTTTCTAGACTACTGTATCCCTTTTAGGAGTCTGATTTGTCTCATGTACCCCCAAGTTTTACCTCCCTTAAAAACTACCTACTTATAAAATTAGACATAAAAATACAGAAGTGTCACAGCACACTATTACTGAAAAATTGTTTACTTTCTCATTTTTACCATATAATTATGAAATACATTGATTGGAATATAAATATTGTGCTTACATTTCAGTGTGATACTTGAGCCTGTTTTTCCACTACTGAACCTTGTCTGAAGTCTGACAAGCCCCAGGCTTCAGGCCTGAACCATGTAACTTAGCTTTGTTAGCCCCTTGTGGCATGGGGCCATGGGCAGTTGCATTGCTTGCTATCTTGTAATGTCAGCCCTGTGATCCCCTAAACCCATCCTCAGACCTCCTGAGAGCTGCAACCTCCATGTTGAGAAGCACTGATCTAGATGAGTTGAGTACTTCCTGGAAGACTTCTGCATACCCCCAGAGGTGCACATACTCCTGGTTAAGACTCACTGCAGTAAGGGATAAATGCTCCAGAGAGCCTTTTAGAGCTTTTTATGGTATGTTACTGGATACAGGTGATGTTCATAGACGTGGTGTGTTTGAAGTGTCTGCTGTACATTTATCCCATAAGTGTGTAGAAATTTCTTCTCTTTAATTTTATAGTTGGTCTATCTTCTCCTACACCTAACCCTGGAATAGTAACACTAACAAAATTGTTTATTTCCATACTGTATTAGACAGTTACCTTTGGTTTTAAATTCTGTTTTTCACTCATTAGAGAAGTTAGTATCTTTTTGCATTGGGTTGCCCCTCCAGACACATGTAAATCAGTCATGCTTTTTGATATCCATATCAGTATACTAACTCAGAGGTGATGGCAAGCTCCTAGCTGTCATTCCCAGGAACATAGTACCAGTGTTCTGAAAAGTGGGTGGATAGAATTGTGATATTCTAATGAAGTCCTCTATCCAAGTGATCTCTTCAATAAGAGGTGCTTGTGGAAGCAATTATAGAGCACCAAGACAAGCCAGGGCTCAGAGGAGAGGATAGTTGGAGATGAACGGACGCATGTTATGCTACTATGTGAGCAACAGATGTTAAAATACTCTCAATTGTATTTTGGAATAAAAACACAAAGGAGATCGTAGCATGTTAATATATTGTTGTTAAACAGTAAAACGAGATGAATAATTTGTTACCCTCAAATGAAGTACGTTAACCAAAGCTTTTTTCGGCAAAAATAATATTGGCCATAAAATATCTTTGGGTACATAGTGTACCAGTGAAGTTCTTATTTCTTTAAATGGCTGATTACAAATACAGCTTCCATGATACATTATGCACTCCATCTTTCAATATAGCATTCATGTATGCCTCCTGTTCAGAACAGATGTTAAGTACAGTAGTAACTTCCTTTTCACTGATAGTTTCAAACAAGTAAGTGAATGGCTGAGAATCATGCTAAAATTAGTTAAGTTGTTTTATCATTATGTACTTGTTTGCACTTGTAAAGCTTGTAATTAGACAATAAAAAATGCAAGTGGAAAAAAAATGTTCGTGATGGAGATGTTTCTAGGCTGAACAAAATATTAACCAATATTTCAGCATAGAGAGAGATCCTGTAAATCTGAAAGCATTGAAAAGGGTGTCCTGCATGCAGTCAACTGCTTCAGTTTGCGTCAATTAATTAATCAATGAATTAACAGAATTGTATGTATGTACACTGAAAGTGTTTTCTGCCAGTATTCATTCTGCATTAGTAAAATTACTTGTGCTTTCTGGATTTCAGAGTTTGGCTTATGTTTTTATCATATTTACATAAATACAAAAGCATCATTGCTCCTACCTGATCCCTTTAAAAATCTTTCAAATTTTATTTGTGTTCTAAAATGTTTTGAGTTATGTAAAGCTACAAATCGTTAACTTTAATAACACACAAAGTAGATTAATAAATGCAGCTTACTTAATGGAAAATATCACTAAATGCAGCTTACTTAATGGAAAATATCACTACATCTAAATATTTGTCTCCCTACAGTTTTGCATAAATTTTCAGTCTCTTTATGGAATAGGGCATTTTTGATATTTTTAGTTTATAGAAAATGGAAATCTTAGTTCAAAGATGCACTCTCATGGATTTCGGAGACATCCATATTTCTGCTGTTTCCTTGACAACAACTGTATAGATGCTGCTATCACCATGGGAATGGTCCTTCTGAATGAAGCTGCTACTTCCAAAGGAGATGTTGGAAAAAGGAGAAGTAAGTTATTTAGTAGAATTTGTAGGATCTCTGAATTTTACTTATTGTAGGCATTTTGAGATGAACACAAAGGTTAGAATTGCCATTCAGGTTAAAGTTTTCAAAAGTGCCTAAGGCCTGGTCTGCACACAGTTTTTATATCGGTATAACTATTTCAGTTAGGGATGTGATTTATTTTAGAAAATAATAAAAGTCCGACACCTAGTATGGACACATTTATAGCAGCATAAAAGTACCTTATACCCATATAGCTTAGGCCTTATGATCTTCCCATATGGAAATAGCTATACCAGTATAAAACATTTTTATACTTATATAATTGCATCCACACTAGGTGGGTTGCACTGCTCTAACTATAAGGGTATAGTTAAAGCAGTGCCATTTTTGTGTCTAGACAAGTCCTAAGTGATTTAGGAGCCAAAGGGTAACATTTTCAAAAGCACCTAATTAATATAGACACCTAAGTCCTGTTGAAGTCAGTGAGACTTAAGGTAGGAGTTTCAAAAACATCTAAGTCCTATTTTCAAAAATGATTTAGGCATTTTGAATTTTGAGTCCCTGTTGACTTTCATTGGAACACAGGAATTTTATACTGGATCAGACTCATTTAGTTCAGTATAATAACCTGTCTCCAACACTGGCCAGTACTAGATGTTTCAGTGCTTTTCAGTAGGCAGATGAGGTATAATGTGCTCCCACAATAGTTCTCATCCTAATCTCTTATGGTTAGTGTAAATGTGTGGACTCACCCCCCGCGGCACCTCCTGCTGGTTGCTTCAGGGAATTAGCTCAAACTCCAGTTCAGAGCACCTCTGCAGGCCGGTGATCCACCTTGTTCTCAGCTACTGGCCTCGTGTCCCTCCCTGGACCCCGGTGCCCATTTTATGTGTGGTTCTGCCGCCTGGCAGTGACCCCTTTCTCTTTGGGGTTTTCCCCTCCTGGGAACCCCCCACCCTCTATCCCCACTTTGCCTCAGTGTCTTGGCAACTGCCCAGTCATTAACTAGCCCCACACTCTGGGACAGACTGCAGTATTAGCCTCTCATCATCAGCAAAGGAAGTTTGGACTGGCTGCTTTTACCTATCTCTGGGTTGCACCTTGCCACCCCCAGTACCTTCTGGCCTAACACTAGATTGCAGCCTGGGGCTCTTCAGACAGGAGCTCCTCCAGCTCCTCCACCTTTCCCCAGCCCTGCTTCACCCTAGGTACCTTATCTGGTTCTCTGCAGCCAGGCCCTTCTCTCTCTACAGGCATAGGGAGACTCTCTGCTGCTTCTGGCTCCCTGGCCTTCTTATTAGGCCCTGTGGCTCAGTTTGGGGCATGGCCCCCAGCTGCAGCCACTCCCGCCATCAGCCCCAGCTTCTGGCTCCAGCTACGGCCCTTTGCCAGGGCTGTTTTAACCCCTTCAGGGCAGGAGCAGAGATTCACTCTGCTACAGTTAGAGATTGTTTAAAACCTGAAGCCTAAGATTTAGCAACCCTTCAAAAATGTGTAGCCATTAATGCTGATAATCCTGGTGGTGGTTTGAGTGATAGTCCATATAATTCCACAGCTAATAAGTGCACATCCAATGCAGATGCATTAGAAAACTTTCTAGTTAGCTGTGACTGGGGGACAGAGCATGCATCCTTTGCTTCCTCATGCATTCAATGAGAGTATAAAGGGTAGAGCTGCCTCACACTCAGTTCCTTCTTATTGCCATGGTGTGTTACAGCAGGTTATTTCAGAGTTACTTACCTCTTTAGATAGTCTTCAGGACCAATGGGACCTCAGGTCATCAATAGGACCAGTACCACCTTCAGTTCTGCTTGGCAGACCACAAGTCCCTGGGTTTCAAGCACTGCCTCATTTACAAGGCCTCATACCTCTCAGTGGTGATCAAACAAGGTGTCTACTCTGCCTTGTTGAGAGGCATATTCTGGGTATATGTTTGATCTGCAAGTTATTTCTCAAAATGGAACCAGTGTTCGAGGGAGTCTTGCTTTAGAGTATCCCTTCTCAAGAAGTCCATGTGAATGGATTCAGACCCTAGTTCCAAGGCATCCAGATTGTCAGGGGATCAGAGGTCCTGTAGATCCTCAAGGTCTGTGCCCTATGCATCTTCTAAATGAGGCACCCTCTAAGTTAGCCGTGGTGTGGGAAAAACACTGGGATCGACTGGATGCTGAACAGAGGTCCCCAGGACAGAAGAGGTACAGAAGGCCATCCACAGGCTTGGTGCTGGTGCCGCCTATGCCAGTGAGAGCTCCCCTGCTCCCAGAAGAGTGATACCTGTCATCCTTGGATGACGGCCCACAGTCATCCCCAACCACATCAAGGGGTTCAGCAGGATCACACACTGCCTCCACACACACACCACCTCCACCGAGTAGGAGAGCTTAGCTTCAAGAAAATTGTGATACCAGTACTGATCCATACCAGAACCGTGACCCAGTCTCCATTGCCATTTCATTTTAAGCTGTGGACTGTATGGATGCCTAAGTTTGTCTTGGGCCTACCATCCCTAGCATATTCTAGGTTCAGGCCAGCTTCCCTGTGGATGGGAGAGCACCATCCCTTCTGCATGGCCCAGATGAGGAACTGCAATCACAGGAGTCAGAGGTCTCTCAGCAGGTACCAGCCAAAACTTCCTTGTCTTAGTCAGATGAAGCCCTGTTGCTGCACTGGGCATCAGCTGTACTGGAGGACTGTAGTGAGCCGGCATGGCTCCCTTCCGCCCCGGAGGGGGAAGAGCCCAGCCAGAGGCCAGAGTGGGCAGAGCTAGGGAGCTCTGAGCGTGCCTCTCAAAGGGTCAGGCGGCAACCCAGAACTATAAAGGTTGGCCCTCAAAGCTCAGTAGGAGCCCAGCTGCCAGAGAGAGCAGATGTCCCTAGGGGACCCCAAGACTGGGAAGCTCTTAGTGAATTCTAGACTTTGGTGTTCAAAGGAAAACTAGTCTCTAAAACAGTCCTCCAGGTGGTTTTAGATGCTATGCACATAGCATCCAGGATCTGCTAACCACAATTGAGTACCTGCACTTTAAACGTTGCTTTTTGTTTCATGATAAGATGGATGAGGCCGTGAAATCACTGAAGAACTATAAGCCACACTCAAGTCCTTGGGGTGCTGCACCCCAGCCATCACCCCAGACAGCACTTCAGGTCTCAGCATGTAAGCAGGCCCTCTACTATAGACCACACCAGTATGCCAGAAAGGGGCAGAAGACTTCTGGGAGAAGGCCCTCAGGAGTGGCCACTACATCCCACTGTCCTTCATTCTCTGCAACCAGGCAGCAGATTTGATTCCACTCCCAAAGACAGCATGCCACTCACTACCCAGCCTTGATCATCTCCTCTGTATGGCATACATCTGTCTCATTTGTGCCATTTCTGATCACTTCAGACCAGTATGTATTGGACATTGTAGAGATGGGCTACACACTTGACTTCCTCTCCTGCCCACCTACCCACCAACTCTCCCTATCTCTATTCAGGGACCCATCTCATGAGAGCACTCTACACCAGAAGGTTCAGTCATCTTAGCTCTTGGCTCCATAGAAGAGGTCCCCTCACAGGAAAGGGGAAGATGGTTTTATTCAAGGTATTTCCTCATCCCCCAGTAAAAAGGGAGGTCTTTGCACTATCCTCCCCTTTCATCAAGCTATCTACAGTGATTCTCAGGTCTCCTTCAATTGGACATAGGCTGCTAAGATAATTTTGAAAAATTTGTCCTCCATCCCTAACTTACCATCAATGTCAAAATGGACAATTGCTTGGTTTAAATTTTGACTGTATCTCTCTGAATGTATTTCTTGGATTTGTGAGTCTGTATTACACTAGTTCCAGATTCAGCCTTTCTTACTCATGATGAATAGTACCTTATTTTACAAGCATTTCCACAGAAATAAATGTTAATGCTCAGAGAGTAAAGTTTTACTCAATCTGATAAGGATGGGAAAACCTGGCCCTTAAGTGATGGGGAGAAGCAGTGTCTGAAAATGGCCTAACACATTTTGTTTTCTGGTTTAAAAGGAAATGAGGAAATAATGAAAGTTGCCAGCTGTCATCTGCCATTTAAAGAGCTGATATGTCAATTGTAACATACCGAACTATATATTTATTATAGCATAATTGCTAAAGTGTTTTTTTTGAAAATGTTATTATGGCTAGTCAAGTCCATTAAATTAACAGTCTCATCATATTTATTGAACTAGCACTTACCAGCTTCTTTTTTAAATAAAAAATGGGCTAATTATCTTGTGATGCAATCCTATGATATGTGTATTATTACTAGATAATGATTTAATTTTATAAAGTTACTGAACTATGGAAATGACAATACTCACATAGAGCTCCACCCCAGGCATGAGGACTTGAAGGTGACAGGTATACTGTCCTTGCATCAGCTCTTATCGATGAAAATATTGGTAGATGTCTTTCAGTGTCCTTCAAACAGCGATTTTTGTGTATCACAGCCTAATATGACATTAAGCTTCAATCATAATTTAATTGAGATACTGAAATTCTACATGTTTAGAGCGTGACTCTGAGAAGTGCTCAGTGTTTGCATCTCCCACTGCCTTCAGTTTTTGGTGATCACCACCTTTCAATATCAAGCCCTCATTTTTTTTCAGTTTCTCATGTAAATGTTGAGTCAGGAAGAATTCCTTCAGGCATTCCTGCAGCTGAGCTGGCCCCTTGCCAGACCCCCACAATGTGACCGCTTACAGCATTTAGAACTTGATCCTACTCCCATGGAAGTCATTGGCAAAATGCCCTTTGACTTCAGCTCTCTCCCGACAGCTTAGAGCAGCTTCTTCATACGCACTACAGCGGTGCAACTGCACCAATGCAAATTTGTAGTTTAGACCTGCCTGGCATTTAATAAGGTATTTGTTCAATCTCACTCTTCTTCCTTTCTCTGCCCCTTTTCTTACAGATGAACTAAAACAAATGGTTTCTCCCATTTATTTCAATAGAAATAGTGTGATTTTTTTTTCCACACAACCCTGGTTGTTCAAATTCCAATTTATATTGAACATTCTTGATTATCCCAAATGTCACAGGGATATTGAATTAGTTTAATTGATTATTTATTTTTTTGGTGTGGGGGGTAATCAAAGGAATTTACACTACCTTACATTGCCTGAAATGTATAATTTACAAAGATTTCTATATCCACAGTCTCCAGCAATGTGTTTGTATCCAAAAGTTGCAAACTATTGTTCCTTTTGCCTCAATAATACACTTATACTAATACGTTTTTTTTAATAACCACAAATAAATAATTTCCAGGTGTGTTTTGATGCCCTGTTAGAAGATACTGGACATCATAAGGCAATATATCAAAACTTGAGTACTGAACTATGCCAAATTTCTTTGTGATTGACATAAATAGTATTTTTAGTATCGACTCTAGATGTTAAGCTTTTCCATGTTTTTATATGCTAGTTAACACAGTTAATATTTTTTCCAGTAATATGCCTGGTAGGACTGGGACTGGTGGTTTTCTTCTTCAGCTTCCTGCTGTCGATATTCCGCTCCAAATACCATGGCTATCCATACAGGTAATCTTTTATGTTATTAAATCCACTTTTATATTATTATGGGTACCGGGTATTTTTAAAAGTTCAAAACATTAGCTTGATCCTGCTGTTCTTGACATTAATGAGTATTTTGCCATTGATATCTATGGGAGCAGGACCAAGCCTGATTCTATGATTCTATGAATAAAAAGACAGTGATGTTTGGATACATGTAAAAAAGTAACTGACCCATTGTCTTAGCAGCTGTGCTGCACTTTACAGGTCAAAGGACGTGTTTGTGAGTGACTGAATTTCTTTGTAGTGGGCCCAGGAAAGCTAATGCACCTGGAGTAGAAGATGATGAGGTTTATGATGGTCTTTAGTTCTGTGGAAGTTCATTCCACATCTCAGACCAACTCTCAAACAAGCTCTCTCTACTGCACAGATGAGCAATACCCTTATTCGTTATAATGGATAAATCACTCTGTCAAAACGTTCCATAAGAAACTTCACATACTATATAAACTAAAACCACAAATACTTCAGATCTGAATACACAAACTCTAATGAGTAGAATTTTCCCCCACCTTTGGGACAGGGAAAAATAACTAGTGCTGCATATATATGAAAGCTTCTAAATATACAAGAGTGGGTGGTTAAGAACATACCTGCTAGAAATAATTGTAGAAACATCTTTTTTACTGTGAAATCTTCACTGAAATGTGAACATAGCACATTTTAAAAAGGGCTCTAGAGGTGATCCCGGCAATTACAGACTGGTAAGTCTAACGTCGGTACCGGGCAAATTAGTCGAAACAATAATTAAGAATAAAATAGTCAGACACATAGAAAAACATAAACTCTTGAGCAATAGTCAACATGGTTCCTGTAAAGGGAAATCGTGTCTTACTAATCTATTAAAGTTCTTTGAAGGGGTCAACAAACATGTGGACAAGGGGGATCCAGTCGACATAGTGTACTTAGATTTCCAGAAAGCCTTTGACAAGGTCCCTCACCAAAGGCTCTTAGGTAAATTAAGCTGTCAAGGGATAAAAGGGAAGGTCCTTTCATGGATTGAGAACTGGTTAAAAGACAGGAAACAAAGAGTAGGAATTAATGGTAAATTCTCAGAATGGAGAGGGGTAACTAGTGGTGTTCCCCAAGGGTCAGTCCTAGGACCAATTCTATTCAATTTATTCATAAATGATCTGGAGAAACGGGTGAACAGTGAGGTGGCAAAGTTTGCAGATGATACTAAACTACTCAAGATAGTTAAGACCAAAGCAGATTGTGAAGAACTTCAAAAAGATCTCACAAAGCTAAGTGATTGGGCAACAAAATGGCAAATGAAATTTAATGTGGATAAATGTAAAGTAATGCACATTGGAAAAAATAACCCCAACTATACATACATTATGATGGGGGCTAATTTAGCTACAACGAGTCAGGAAAAAGATCTTGGAGTCATCGTGGATAGTTCTCTGAAGATGTCCACGCAGTGCGCAGTGGCGGTCAAAAAAGCAAACAGGATGTTAGGAATCATTAAAAAGAGGATAAGGAATAAGACTGAGAATATATTATTGCCCTTATATAAATCCATGGTACGCCCACATCTCGAATACTGTGTACAGATGTGATCTCTTCACATCAAAAAAAGATATCCTAGCACTAGAAAAGGTTCAGAAAAGGGCAACTAAAATGATTAGGGGTTTGGAGGGGGCCCCATATGAAGAAAGATTAAAGAGGCTAGGCCTCTTCAGCTTGGAAAAGAGGAGATATGGAGAAAGTGGATAAGGAAAAGTTGTTTACTTATTCCCATAATACAAGAACTAGGGGTCACCAAATGAAATTAATAGGTAGCAGGTTTAAAACAAATAAAAGGTTCTTCTTCACACAGTGCACAGTCAATTTGTGGAACTCCTTACCTGAGGAGGTTGTGAAGGCTGGGACAATAACAATGTTTAAAAGGGAACTGGATAAATTCATGGTGGCTAAGTCCATAAATGGCTATTAGCCAGGAAGAGTAAAGAATGGTGTCCCTAGCCTCTGTTCATCAGAGGATAGAGATGGATGGCAGGAGAGAGATCACTTGATCATTGCCTGTTAGCTTCACTCGCTCTGGGGCACCTGGCATTGGCCACTGTTGGTAGACAGATACTGGGCTAGATGGACCTTTGGTCTGACCAGGTACGGCTGTTCTTATGTTCACAGCTGTCACTGTTTTTCAACAGACACTATATCACCTCAATTGATTTTCAGATTCTTAATTTTTTTTTCTTTAATAACATGAAAGTTGAGTCAACATGCATAGTTTACTGAGAACCCATTGTACCAGCCAGAGTGACCATAGCTGAAGGCAGCACCGGGCATTGTGTAGTGAAGTTCGCAGATCTGGCTCAACCCTGTGCATGCAGAAATTGCTAGGGCACCCCCACAGTAGGCATCAAGTAGAGTCGGGGTGTACATCAATAGGAAGTTTGAGGCATGGTGGGCCGGATTGTGTTTGGCCGTCCTGGTGACATGGCAGAATAGTGTGCAGTAACACTTTTGAATAGAATGAGCACCTGAAAGAAGGTCAGAGCTCTGAGGATTATGACATTTTGCACAAAGTCAGAACATTTGGGATTTGGCACTGACAGTGAATATGGAATATCTCTAACTGCTCCAAGTTTGCTTGTAAGAGGGTCCAGGTTTCTGACCTTTATAGCAATATAGGTAGTACGGGTTTGATAGATCCTGAACTTTGTCTCAGCACAGATGTTTTTCCTTCCATAAACATAGACTTCAGGAAGGAAGCAGTGAGACCTATTAATCAGTGGATGACTGGTTTTCTGTGACTATTTAAACTCTTTTTGCAGCCTAGGTAGATGAACTTGTCAGCACTACCCATGGTACTCAACCCCACTTGCACCAGGGATTCTGGTAGCCCACCTGCAAGGTTCTGTACTTTGGTCTTCTAGCATGAGACATTCAACCCCACACTTTGAGCAGCATCTTGGAGACCTTGGAAGACAATGCTGAAATTCCACAACTTTTGCTGACTTTTCCACGAGCAGGGCAGCATCGTTGGCATAGGCTAAGTCTGAGAACATTTCTTGACCAATCTTGATTCCAATGTGTGGTGCAACAAGTCCAAGTATCCTGTCAATCACATGACAGAGTGGTCAGGGTGAGGATGCATTGCTGCCACACAGCTGAGATTGTATAGCAATGTGGTGAATCTGTGAACCAACACACACACTCTCACTAGTACCAATGTGAAGATTGTGCAGTAGATTTAGAATATCTGGAATGCCAGCTCCTTTCAGTGTGAACCAAAATCTGGCCTGTGAACCAAATTAGAAGTCAATTTGATGTAGTGGGTGTTTAAATTTTTGGTGAAGCTCTGCCAGAAGCCAGAGGGTAAGGACAGCATCCATTGCCAGCTACCCAGCAATGAACCCTGATTGTTGTGGACAATGTCTGTCAAAGAGTGGCTGCATCCTACGAAGCAGAACATGATAAAAGACCTTTCCAGAGACCAGTAACAATGAGATTGGCCTGTAGCTGCCACACTCAGAGTGAGATCCTTTGCCTTTGTACAAAGGCACTATGAGGCCATCTTTCAATTCTGCTGGTACTTTGCATGATGGCCACATTTCTAAGAACAGTTGATGCAGTCTGATGCTCACTGGTTCCAGGCATCTCTGAGCAGTTGGAGTGGAATGCCACCAGGTCAAGCAGTATGGTCCATTCTGTAACTTTTGGAAGGCCCTTCATACTTCCCCAGCTCAATCATAGCCACTCATGTCATATTCCGTATGCACTAGTAGACTATCATGTGGTGGAATTAACTGGATATTTGCTGCTAGCTGGTGGCAGAATGTGTCCTTTTCCACAGATGATGCATTTTCTATTGGCTCATAGGCTACAATGACAGATGTGTCCACAAAGATGTTGGAGCCAAACAAAGAGTAAGCCTGGAGAGATGGGGTTCCATGTGGTTAAAGTCTATACTAGCTGCTGTCTAATAAGAAGTGCCATACTTTGAGCTGGATGTGGACAACCAGCATGGAGGATGGTTGCTCCTTTTACAGTAACTTGATTGTTTTCTGGAAGACAAGACTCTTTGATGCTGATGATTACAATCTTTTAACAGATAAATTCTTTGATGAACTGTCATGTCCCAATGCCATTCAGGGTTAATATGTTCCATGTGGTGAAAATGTCTCTCAAATCTGGTTTGGACTTCCAGGAAGTTGGGGTCATTGGGGATGTGCCTTCCCTATGAGAGGTTTGAGTTGCATTTGTCCTATGCATGCAGAGCACGCCTCTCTGTCTGCAGTCAATAATAGCAGGAACTTAATACTGGTGCTATTGTCACAGTCTGTCATGGCTTTTTTCCCCTTCATTTCACAGTGTCTTGTTGAGGCGGGGAGACAAGGAGGGATTTCATATGTGGGGGACAACATCCCACTTCCTAGGAACTAGTCTCTCAGATTCCATTGGTTTCTGGGGGCATGAACAACCATTATGAATATCTGGTTCTTCTGCACTATGCGATCCACACATCCATAGTCATGGCTCATTCAACTTCACTACCTTTGGGGAACTTGGCCCTCATCTGCTGAGTTTGTCATTGGCCTTCACTTGTTACCCTGAGCAGAAGCCTTAATCAGGTACTACCAACCAGAGGCGCACATAGCCAGGGATGACCATACCCTGAAGTAGAGCAGCCTAAACTGCTGCTACCTGCTACCCAAAACAGAATCATAGAAGATTATGGTTGGAAGAGATTTCAGGAGGTCATCTGGTCCAACCACCCTCCTCGTGAAATAGTTTTTTCTAATATCCAACCTAGACCTCCCCCACTGCAACTTGAGACCATTACTCCTTGTTCTATCATCTGCCCCATTGAGAAGAGCCTATCTCCATCCTCTTTCGAAGCCCCCTTCAAAACATGGAAGGATGCATACTAATCTACATTATATGCTTAAAATCTTTGATTACTGTATATTGGCAAATGTAAAAAATGTTTGGTGTCTCAAACTAAAAGATTTTAAGTTTCATTAACATGCCTACATAGTATTTCAGTAAAGATAATTCATTTTATTACATTTGTTCTTTCTTAATATTCATTGGCAAATCATTATAAATGATACATAAATGGAAAAAGACTTCCTACCATGTCAAGAGAAAGATATCCTGATTATCTGAGAATATATTTTCTTCTTCCGACTTTGTAAACTTCCCCCCTAAGTTAAATGCGGTAAAATCTCATCAGTAGCATTTCCATCAAACAAGAGGAAATAAAGTTGAAACTCTTCTGACATTCTGCCTTTTATTTCATTTTACTTTTGCTCACTCCCTCAGAACAAGTGAGATAATGAGTTTTCTCATTGTTGTAGGATATTTCAGTAGACCATAATGTTACATCAAGAACAGTCAGAGGCAAGAGCTTGGCTTGTTCTCTTCTCCAGTGTTTTTGATTTAATACTTCTCTGCCATCATCTCAAAAACATCTGCAACATGTCTTAGAATCTGGCTACATTTTGCAAAAGCATGGCATTTTGTGTGTTAGTCTTGGAACTTGTGTGCTCTGTGACTATATATAACTAGCACTCGGATGGCTTTTTCTGTATGTTGTCTTCCATCACTGTGATATCTTAGCACCTTTCTAAAGAAGAAAAAAATTAACCCACTTTCCTTTCTAGCCCTACTAACAGGAACTAGCTTAGTTATTTTTAAAAATAAAGTATAAGGATGGTGTGATGGAGACTATTTTTGTGGGAAAAATAAAGAAATGGTTTTTCATTTATTTCTGAACATGGTCATGGTGGTGAAAATTCTTATGGCAACAAGCACTGAGTTCCACTGCCTTGGGTTAGCTCTTGTGGAAGATACATCTGACCGATATAAGCCTTCTCTGTTCATTGACAGCTTTATTTCTGCGATGGAACAAATCTGTCATGTGGTCATCACAGGGAATGTGATCTTTCAGATAGCTACAGCTAGTGTTATTCAGGGTTTTGAAAATCATGGACCATGTCAAGAGATAAACCCCAAATGAGATGATACTCTGGGAGCTGAGTGTTTCCTGTGGTCTTGCCTTGCCTGTTTTTATATCTCCTTTCTGCTGAGTTAGGCCTTGTCTACACTACCCGGGTAAATCAACCAAAGTTATGCTACTCCAGCTATGTGAATAACGTAGCTGAAATCGGCGTAGTTTAGGCCGACTTACCACAGTGTCTTCACTGTGCTGTGTCGATCGGAAGTACTCTCTGGTCGACTTACATTACTCTTCTCGGGGAGCTGGAATATCAGAGTCAACCAGAGAACGCTCTGCTGTCAATTTACCAGGTCTTCACTAGACCCGCTAAATCGACACCCACTGCATCAATTGCAGCAGCAATGATCTCCCAGTAGTGAAGACGAACCCTTAGTTAGATACCACATGCATCTTTGCTGCTACACAGCAATACAATTAAAAACACTTGATAGCCATTGGTGCTCCTATACCTGCAGCCTTATCTAAATGTATATGTCAGCAAACCCTGAAAGTTAATACATATGGCATTTTTAAAAAGTGATGTTTGTGTGCTTATTTATATTTGTTTTGAAATGACTGTACCTTGAACTCCGAAGGATTAAGCTAATCAGACCCAAAGTACAGCACTATTAAAATATTCCTTTCCTTTCCTAGTTTACCATGTTCCTGTCTAACTTGTGCTTCTTTAAGTTCTTCCCCAAAACACTCTGTTCCCAACAGACCTAAAAGCTCTATTCCTCCCCTCTAAGAATGTTTATGAATAACTTGCTTGATTTACCTTTACTAACAGAAGAGGAATAGCTTGCAAACTCCAGCAGGTCAGCTGAACCAGTGAGGGCATTCTCCTCTATAAGGGAGAATAGACATTGTTTGTATTGCCACCCTCCCTACTTTCTGTTGGTGGGGTGCATGTTTTTATCCAGTATCTCCAGAAGAAACCCATTAGTGAAGGCTAGGTAGGAGACAGTAGCTCAGTTTCTTATTGACAGTGAATGTGGCCCAACAAATATTACTAAAATATTAAATACTATGTTAACAGCTCTTGGAATTAACAAAATGTATGTGCTGAACTTCACTGCTGAATCATTTGCTTTGTGATATATTCTATCCCCGTATCTATGTCTATTAACATTGTACACCCTTTCGCATAGGGACCTTGTCTACTCACCTGTCTCTAAAGTATCTGGAACAAATTTGGTATGATATAAACAAAAATTTGCAAGATGAAATATCCCAGTTCTAGATGTTCTTAAAAGCCTTTTTTATGTTCCCTTTTGGAAGACAGCTACAAATCAAGAAAAAAAATTTCTGCCACTTTGATATGCAGACTGTGTGACTGGACGATTTAGGGAATATTTGTGCTTTTTCCACAAACGCCTTTTGTAATTTAATTTGGTTTTGGTTTTTTATATTCCACAGCAAGGTCTTCATTGTTGTGAAACTATGCCTGTCACACTATTCTAACAATCCATTCTAGCCATAAAAACCTTACTTATGGTAAAGCACCTGACATGGATGTTTTCAGCCAGAGAGAAATTTTAAAAATACTTTCTAATAACTTTCTAATATACTTTATGATAACAGTAAAACTATTTTTTGCATTATTTCCTTGTTTGCAGAGGTTATTCTGTGAATCATATTCATAGAGTTTAGTATGTCTTCTTAAAACTGTAGTTTAATCTGTTTCAGAAAACTTCTATCCCTGTATGTGAATTGGAATACACTATTACCAAGCAATGAAAATTGTATAGACAGATACTTTAGAAGAGAAATTAAAAATAAATTAATGAAAGAATTATTCAGTTCTTCATATGGAAATTTTTAAATCCAATAGCATCACTCATTCAGCAACCTAACATTAAAATTGGCTATTATATCAGAGGGCTGGAGGGTAGCAAATATAATACCTACATTTTGAAAAAACACAGGAGTAAATCCTTGGAATTACATGCTGGCAAGCCTTATTTCAGTACCAGGAAAACGAGTTGAAACTATATTTAAAAATGGAATGTCTAAATCCTTGGAATTACAGACTGGCAAGCCTTATTTCAGTACCAGGAAAACAGGTTGAAACTGTATTTAAAAATGGAATGTCTAAACAATTAGATTAGCATAATGACATGAATAAGCCAGAAAGACTTCTGCAAAGGAAATTAAACAGTTTTTTCAGCACGGCGACAGTGAGAAGCTCAAGATTTGATATTAGGACGGTTTTTGTTTAAAGTATTAATGATCCGGAAAAGAATAATGGTAGCAAAGTTTGCAGATGACTGAGAAAATTGTGAGAACTTCTTAGGGACCTAGCAAAGCTAGGTAAAAGGGCAGCATAATGGCAGATGGAATTCATTGTTGACAGGTGAACTTAATGCATATTGGAATTCATATAATTAATAGTAAGAATAATCTTGCTTATTTAGTCCACCCCCATTTTCATTGATGCAAATCATAGGGTATTTACCACTTACCATGTTGAAAGTATTTCACAGCTAGGATCAGTGCAAGGATGTTTCGCACCCTCCCCACCCTGCCCCCCAGCATGAGGCACTTCCCCCGCAGCAGCTCCCCACCCGCCCTTTGTCTTGAGGCGACCCTCTCCCATGGCAGCTCTCCCCCTCCTAAGCTGATTGGCACCGCAAGCCTGGGAGGCGGGAGAAGTGAAGCAGTGACGGCATGCTCAGGGAGGAGGCGGAGCAGGGGTGAGCTGGGGTGGGGTGTTCCCCTGTGTGCCTCCCCCTTACCTGCTTCAGGTGGCGCTCCCCATGCCCCCCTGTTCCAGATCCCTCCACCTAAATGCCGGCGACGACCAGGGCGGCCGAAGATCCAGCCGCCACAGTCGCTGCCGAAGAAAATGCCGCCCCCCAAATCCTAGCGCCCTAGGCAACCACCAAGGTCGCTTAATAGGTTGCACCAGCCCTGAGTACACCTCATTTTTAGTAATCGTTTTCTTGGTGTTAAGCCTAATTTTTCATTTGCTCAGTTTCACCCCATTCATGCTTCCTGTACCCTTTGAATCAGCACAAAGAATCTGAAACACATCTTCTCCCTCCTTTTTGGCTTACTATCATTTTCTTCTGAAAATAGTATAAATGTTTTGCTTAACATGTTCCACATTGATCTATTTCCCATTCAATAATACTTGAATAGCCACTGGAGTAGATTCTCCACCTTACTAGATCACTACTGTCCACTCAGCAGGTTTTCAGGAAGACGCCATATCTCTTCTAGCCAGTGTATTTGGTACAAATCAAAAGCCTGTGTGTATTCCAGACCCATCCTTCACTAAAACATTGTCCAAGATGAGAGAATAAAAACATTAGGAAATAGAAGAAAACTGTATAATCCATCAGACCTTTCTTTTAAAATCCAAGAAGTTTAAATGGACATACACAGCATATATAAGAAAAGATTTATTTTTCTTCCACAGCTTTAACATTGGAATAGAACAAAGATATCATAGAGGATCAAGTATAATATTGAAATGTGTACATTTATCACATCATCATAAGATATGGCTATAGCAAGTTATTACCATAATGGAATCAGTAGACTCATGGACCAAATCCTACCTTAAGATATACCCTTACAATCTCCTTGATTCCTACCAAATCAGTAATGTTCTT
Organism: Gopherus evgoodei; assembly: GCF_007399415.2. Lineage (NCBI taxonomy): Eukaryota > Metazoa > Chordata > Testudines > Testudinidae > Gopherus > Gopherus evgoodei. Next base: position 56,844,126 of record NC_044326.1, read on the forward strand.
TAAAAATTCAAGCAGATTCACAAGGCACACTTTTTTTTTTTGAAGCCAAACTAAATTAGACAGTGCTTACTAAATATTCCATTTTAACTAGGTTCCTTTTTTATTAGCATTTCTAATATCTCCCCTCCTGGTGAAGTGAAGTAAGGTTACAGACTTGTATGCCTAGATTCTTCTATGTTATTTTACAGATAACTGGAACAAATTATTCACAATTCAGTCCTTTGGTGTGTTCCTCACACTGGAGAATTAATTAATATCTCTAAAGCTGTTACTCCTTTTGCACCTTGAGGTTTCGCATGCTACTCAGTCAACGTTTATTCACTTTTTGCCTATCTGCTCCAATGCTATGTCAAACCTTTCTAACATTTCTCCCTGCCCCATTGGTGAAACTTGACCATAGCCATTGGAGTCTTACCTTCTCATTTGTGAATAAAAAGGTAATTGATATCAACTTGTCTTCTACTGTAATCCTTAGTGATCATACTATCTTCTTGCCTGTTTGCCTGGGTCCTGTTAAATTTTAATGCTCAATTTTCTTCTCATGTCATGCATGTAATTCTCATCAATGGTTGTGTATGTGTGTGCATGCACTCACAGAACACTAAGGACAGAACATAAAGACCCTTTTATATTTAAATAATTAATTTCCCTCATTTAGCCATTTTTATTTCATGTATATATTGTACTTAGGAAAAATTGTATCTGTAGTATTTATTTACTCTCTCTTTTTTTTAGTTGGTCTGTATTGTTTGTCTCCCTTTCCTGGTATTTTCGTAGCCTTATAAATTGTTTTCCTTTTACCACTAATCGTGCAAATTTATCCACACGATGATAAATATATTTGAAAAATACCAAATGTGTTACTGACAATGGTACCAGGTAATTTTTTTTTACAATGTTCTTTCTCTGTGTTCTCGATGTTCATCTCCTATCTTTTGCTTTTCACCCTTTCTTCTGTTCTGCTTTGTATAGTATCACATTGAATATCATTTTTTTTTATATTTGATGTACATGTTATGCAGCAGAAGGAAATCCTTACCTAACCTGACTTCTTCTGTTGAATAATCTCCAGTCTGTATTTGAGTAATAAAATATCCCAGGGGTCGGCAACGTTTCAGAAGTGGTGTGCCGAGTCTTCATTTATTCACTCTAATTTAAGGTTTCACAGTCCAGTAATACATTAACATTTTTAGAAGGTTTCTTTCTATAAGTCTATAATATATATAACTAAACTAAGGTTGTGTGTAAAGTAAATAAGGTTTTTAAAATGTTTAAGAAGCTTCATTTAAAATTAAATTGAAATGCAGAGACCCCCGAACCAGTGATTAGGACCCAGGCAGTGTGAGTGCCACTGAAAATCAGCTCGCGTGCCACCTTTGGCACTCGTGCCATAGGTTGCCTACCCCTGAAATATCCTGTTACTTTTTTTGATTTCTTCACATTATGCAGCTGGTGGATACATGGGAAATGGTTATTACCTTTTGTTTTCTTTGGGCTGGTAAACCTCACCTGTGCAATGAACACGAAGGGCCAGAGGGAGCTCAGTTTCTATCAGCTGAGAATTTGGCCCTAAAAATGAAATGGGACATGTTAACCAGAACATTTGACAGTCTTGAAAAAAGCAGAGAGGTGACTGTTTTGGTTTCTTTTTCAGCTCATATTTTCATGCATTTAAAAAGTAATGTTTGAAATGACGTTCATGCTGTACAAACAGAGCTACAAGCAACATCACAAATCCACCATCGTCCCTCTTCAGAGAAAGTTAAAAATACTAAATTACTTGTTTGCTGTTTGTCACCGAACAACCATGTAAATCTTTACTGAAGCAGTGTCCATCAATAAAGGATTTAAGAAATAACACGTCTCCTTGTATGCATCCTCTCTCCTCCCATCACTGACCTCAGTGAGGTAAGATATATATCAAGATGAAATCAAACGAAGATAAATCAAAATAAATCAAGAGTCAGCGACTGGAGAAAGGAGGTTATTTCCTTTTATAAAAGTACATAAAACATTATGGTAGGAATGCTGCTGCTCGCTGACCCCTGACCGCAGTATTGCCTCTGCCATTGTTATTTCAGCTGTTGATTGAAAAGAGGGGGAGGGCAGAAGCTGTGAATGTGTGTGTAGTTAGTTTTCTTTTCACTGCAGAAAAAATGTGATACAGTACATTTGCATATTGCTCACTCTCTGTGAGGTCCATTATTTGTGTAATAAATTACTCTGTACTGTAAAGTCAGAAATTAATGTAAGTAATGTTTTCTTCTGAAGCTGCTCCAATCTCTGCTATAGTGATTTTTTTTATAATTTTACTCTAGTTATCAATACATTTTTACACCATGAAAAATAGCGCAGCAATAGGCAAACTGGGACCAAATGCCAATCACAAGATACGCTCATGATTGGAGTTAGCATAAATATTTCTTCTGGGTAAATATAACAATAATAAAAGAAGAAAAAACAGTTTGCTTAAATAGGTACTGAACAGCTTCTTCCAGAGTTAGTCATTTGTCCATAGAGGGGACTTCTTATGCCTTTGCAAGTCCACTTTTCTAGCAGCAGAGTGTTGGGATTTCTCCATTTTGCTGAAATAACAGTTTTTGAATTGTGGCATTTAATGTTGAAATCAGGGCCGGCTCCAGGCCACAGCGCACCAAGCTCGTGCTTTGGACGGCACACCGCGAGGGGACGCTCTGCCGGTTCCTGGGAGGGTGTCAGGTGGCTCCTGTGGACCTGCCGCAGGCGTGCCTGCAGAGGATCCGCTGGTCCCGCAGCTCCGATGGACCTCCCGCAGACACACCTGCGGCAGCTCCACTGGAGCCGCAGGACCATTGGACCCTCCGCAGGAACGCCTGTGGGAGGTCCACCGGAGCCATGGGACCAGCGAGTGGCACAGCACCCTCCGTGGCGTGCCGCCGTGCTTGGAGCGGCGAAATTGCTAGAACTGGCCTGGTTGAAATAATTAGTTACTTTCTTTTATAGTGATCTTGAACATCTTCCCGTATGTCTTACCCACAAAGCACTTATAAGTTGCTCTCTTATATGAGAATTGTTTTGTAACTTGCTTGCAAAAAAAAAATGGTATGTTCCCACCACGAGAGAGAGAAACTGTATGAACTACTTTATTTCAGTCACATGGGGAATTATTCATATAGTCTGTACAGAGCAAAATAAGCACAGTAAAGAATATAATATAGAGTAGTAAGATGACAAGTGCATTCTATGATTTGCTTGTATGCTTGAAGGCAATGCAATTTTAAAAACGTACTTTCAGTTATTGCCTTCGGTTTCTCTCCACCTTGAATGAAAGTATTCTTGTTGAAGGTCCATACTGATTTTCTTGATGTTGTTTTCTCCCCAAATGCCCTCTTCTGTTTCTGATTAATTCTCTTTCACCAATACTGCCTCCTTTCCGTTCCTGACAGTCCATCTTATAGAAGTCTTTCCCTTTGCAATGAAATTCTAAATTTACTTCTACTTTCCAGTCAGCTTTCAGTTACATGCACAATATAACATTTTTCAGTGTACTGTATGGATGGGCTTCTTGCTCTATTTTGCTTTGCAGTGCTCTTCGTTGTTGTCGATAAGTAGTTAAATACCATGTTGTTCATGAATGTGGACCTACATTAACTCCTATCAATTCCACTTTTACACTGTTTAAGCTCTATTCCGGGATATATATGCATCTGCCTCTCTACCAAAACACTATGATTCCCTCTTTTCTCCATGTTGGCTGGAGATGAGCAAATACCTTTGCTTACAATACAAACAAAACCATCCTTCACCCACATTGAACCTTAATTGAACATATTTTGGGTTCAAAGTTTGGCTTCTCTATTTTTAAATGCTTTTGTGCATCTTTGCACTTCCTGCATCAAGCTGGAAGCTGAATGGCTGACTGCTGTTTTCACAGTATTTTTGGTCAAACCCAACAGCAGGAAGTCCCAAGATTCTTGTAAAGGAGTCTTTCTTTTCTTGAGACGTCCTGCCCAATTTTTCAGTCTCAAGAGGCTTTGATAAGATTAAGATAACCATTGGGTGCTTTCCTGAAATGAACTACTAGATTTTTTGATACTATTGTCTACTTGCTCATTCTCCATGCAGACATAAATTCTTCACAATTCCTTTTTCCTTTAACACTACTGGTTCCTGGTTTGTTGCTATCAAACCAATATCCCCATTTGGTTTCATCAATACAGTATCTCAGAGTGCTCTAGGGCCCAACAATTTTAAGTCCTTTAAAACCACCTCTCAAGCCATGTATTTAGATATCTTGCCTATTCTACCCCACTTCTTTATGAAGAAGGCAAAAAAATAAGCTTCTGCATACTGTTTTTCCTTCACGATTCTTCAGTGTTGCTGTTTGTTCGGAACTATTAGCCTAATTCTGTCAACATTTCTAATCTACATTCATCAGTTACTTAAACAAAAAGTCTGTGAAGGCATGGTCCTTCATCAGAAGCCTACCACTGAGTCAAAAGCCCTCCCTCTGCTCTCTCATCATTCATGTCTTTTATAATCTTTGTCCTCATGAGCAGATGCTAGAGGCTTTTATGTATGTATTTGAGCTGTGATTCTCAACCAGGGATATGTGAACCCCTAGGGGTACGTGAAGGTCTTACAGGGGATACATCAACTCATCTAGATATTTGCCTAGTTTTACAACAGGCTACATATAAAGCACTAGCGAAGTCAATACAAACTAAAATGTCATACAGAAAATGACTTTTTTATACCACTCTATCTACAATACACTGAAATGTAAGTACAATATTTATATTCCAGTTGATTTATTTTATAATTATATGGTAGAAATGAGAAAGTCAACAATTATTTTCAGTCTGATTTTCTGATTTTATGTCTGATTTTCTAATACTGTGTGCAGATGTGGTCGCTCCATCTCCCAAAAGATATATTGGAATTGGAAAACATTCAGAAAAGGGCAGCAAAAAATTATTAAGGGTATAGAACGGCTTCCATATGAGGAGAGATTTTCAGCTTGGAAAAGAAACGACTAAGCGGGGATATGATAGAGGTCTATAAAATCATGACTGATGTGGAGAAAACAAATAAAGAAGTGTTATTTACTCCTTCTCATAACACAAGAACTAGGGCCCACCAAATGAAATTAATAGGCAGCAGGTTTAAAACAACAAACAAAAGAAGTATTTTTTTCACACAGTGCACCATCAACCTGTGGAACTCCTTGCCAGAGGATATTGTGAAGGCCAAAACTATAACAGGGTTCAAAAAAGAACTAGATAAATTCATGGAAGACAGGTCCATCAATGGCTATGAGCCAGAATGGGCATGGATGATGTCCCTAGCTCAGGGGTAGGCAAACTTTCTGGTCTGAGGGCCACATTTGAGTTCTGAAACTGTATGGAGGTCCAGTGTAGTGTATTAAATTGCTCCCCACAGGAATGTGCTACTTACAAAGCACCAGGACTGGCAGCTGTAAATAGTACACCATAAGTAGCACAATCCTGTGGGGAGCAATTTAATACAGTACACCTGTCAGCTCATGCAGCTCCACTGCCTGGCAAGAACTCGCAGCCCCGCCACCAGCGCTGGTGGCACAGCAAGCTGAGGCTGCAGGGGAGGGGCTTGGGGCTAGCCTCCCCAGCTGGGAGCTCAAGGGCTGGGCAGGACGGTCCCGCGGACCAGATGTGGCCTGCGGGCTATAGTTTGCCCACCTCTGTCCTAGCCTCCATTTGACAGAAGCTGGGAATGGGAGACGGGATGGATCACTTGATGATTACCTGTTCTGTTCGTTTCCTCTGGGGCACCTGGCATTGTCCACTGCCAGAGAAGACAGGATACTGGGCTAGATGAACCTTTGGTCTGACCCAGTATGGCCATTCTTATATAAGCATGTAGTTTTTAAGTGAGGTGAAAATTGGGGTATGCAAGACATATCAGACTCCTGAATGGGGTAAAGTAGTCTGGAAAGTTTGAGAGCCATTGTATTAGAGGAAAAACATGCAAAACAAAAAGTAAATTTTTAAATAATGCTAAATTGCCATGGGTCTAACTCTGCAACTTAGGGGAGGAACGGTGTAAGTAGAGGCACAGAGAGAAAAGCAGCCTTCATGTGGCTACTATCAATCTACTGTATATATGAGTGGCCATGTGGTGGGTCCTTTGCCCACCAATATACCAACAGGCATGGCAGAGGAAGTAATCTTTGTCAGGTATAGGGGCTCATTATCATAAAGTTCCCCTCCCCTTGGGAGCAATTTAGTGCTAGGTCTGGTCTTCAGACAATTTATGTATTTGCAGGGGGCTTAGAGTAAAAGTTAGGCCCTAATAAGTGGAGTGATTAAATTAGTGACTCAGCAAGGGCTGAGAAACTGAAAATCTTTTTTATATTTGTCTTCAACAAAAGCAATGAAGAATAGGAGTTTGGACGATTAAGGGATACTTTTGAGTGGCTGTGAAATGAAACCCCCAGTCAGAAGCAGAGTGTATACTTGTATGTGACTGTGTGTTCCCAACCAGGGTTGCACAAGTACACATCCTGGAGTTCTGTGATAGTCTACAGGAAGGTATTCCAGTGTTGGTTCTCTGGTTGATCAACTGATAGATTTCATCCATTGTCAGCAGGCCTTTCAGCTGCCTATCCCTTACCATCATCACTGGAAATAAACCATATTAAATTAGATTCTACTTATTCGAAAACCGTTGCCATTTTTTATCACTGTCATCTGTGCATTCTTCTGAGAGTAAATAAAGTTGACAGCAAGATGACAGATTAATTAGAACATTAGAACTTGTCTGAAATTGTTTCATTTACCATTTTTAGTCAGTACCCACTCTTCTCCCATTCCCCTTTTATGTTACCTATCAGCAGTCCGGTCACATACATTTTTTAAATAAACAGAAGAATGCAATTATAAACTTACAAACCTTTGGCAGGGGCAAACATACCTACAGAAACTATTTTAAACTCTCTTATAATTAGTACATTTCAAGTTGACAGTGCCACTTTGTTTATGTGGTTTCAGTAGTTTAAAGAGACAGTAGCTCCTTAATAAAAGAATTGTGATAATCACATAAGCAAATGTTTACTCAGTGTTCCTATAGAATAACACTTTTGACAACATTTAGTTTTTCCCAAGAAAAGAACCAGAAGGACTAATTTGTAAGGTCCATGACTTGGTGATAAGTATTGATTGATGTGTTGTTCAATTCAGCTAATTATTTTTAAAAGGAGGTACAATCCATTGCAGTGTGATGTCCAGGTCACAAAGCATTACTATGACTCTTGGCTCTAATTAGCCTCTGTATGAGCAGTCTTGGCAGCAGAAGGTGAGGAGGTTTAACAATCCTAGCACTGGTTTCTTCAGGATAAGGTTGAGGCATATTCAAAGTCTGATCCAAACCTCATTGATATGTATGGGGTTTGAATCAAGCCCTTATATAATAACTGGCTCTGGCTCTTCCTTTAGTTTACCTGGTTGGGGGATAAATAAAGGTATTCAGGCTCAAAAACAGCTGCTCCATTAACCTTCACTTGGAAGTCTTTAACTGTCCCTTCAAATTCAGAGCCTTCATGAGCGTCCTTTTTTCTTTTCCTTTTTATCAGCTTGATTTTAGATGTTTTCTACAACTGCAAAAATTGTGACAAATAGTTTTTTAATTCTCTAGAAGTCTGTCAATATTGTCTTTAATTTATGTTTTTAAATGGTGGTTACTATTGTAAAATAATGTTTTATGGTCAGTATGTTATCATTAGTAGCCATTACATTCAAGACCTATTAAAATAAGTAAACCTAGGAGAAAAGATAAAGAAACCAAGAAAGGAAGGATAGCCACATCAGCACTGAGCAACAGACAAGAGGAACTAAACTTCTGCATATCATTATAAATATAAAAAAGTCAAAGCAGAGACCACATCTCAGATTTGTAATATTTATATAATAAAATAAAATCAAACATGAACTGTTGGATGATTGCTTAGAAAATACCAGTTCATGCAACCAAAACAAAGACAAATGGTGAAATACTGGGTAGCTGAAAAATTCCTCATGTACACTTAGAAAATATGAGCATTATGGTAATTAGAAATGTCTTTTGACATTGCATAAGTTCATTTCAGTACATGAATCCTATATGCTCTCCATACAGACCCTCGCTACATTTCCACACAGTTGTTTCAATAGCTCAACACAAGCTGAAGGAAGTTTAAGTAGAATTATTTTGGGGAGGTCAAGTAATCAGCTGTTAGTAAGACAGGCGATGTTATGTTATGTGTTCTTTGTAAGACAGTATTTAACAGAAGGAATATTTGTTCAGGTAGACAAAGGGTTAAAAGTAAGGGTAAAATGTGTTTATAACTGACTAGACGCTTTTATGTTCAGTTGTTTTAGTAAATAGTTATTACTAGCTTGTCTTTTTGCATAATTAAATGGATTTACTTGGAATTTATGAACTGGTAAATCTATTTCTAATAAATATTTACTGAGATTCATGTTCAAGCTTGTGACATTTTGCCAAACAGGCTGCATACCTCAAATCTGGCTAACTCTCAGAAATACTCAATTCACAAATTGCCATTTTTCTGTCACCTCCCAACTCCTCAGCTTCTCCATCATCATTTTATTTGCTCTACAGAAAGAAGCAGCATAGAGAGATGACTGCTTGAGGAGATAACTCAGCCTCATCGGGGCTCCTAAGCCAGCCAAAAGTGGAATTCAATTCCTGTAGGGGCTTAGGAAATCTGCACTGCAGATACATTCTGTTCATGTGAAGCTCCTAATGTTTGTGGGAGCAAAGCTCCGTTCTTTCAGTGCTGACAAGTTCTGGATAGCAGATGTCTTCCTCTGTAACACAGATCCTAAGTCATGCAAGAGTGTGGCTCTCCACTGATGGGGCTTTACAGTACCAGCCCACTTAATCTATTTTGTCCTCATCCTTCTTGATCTGCCTGCTGCCTTTAACAGTGTTGATCCCTCTCTCATTCTATTTTATCATGTTTCATGGCATATGTTACTCTACTTTCCTACTTCTCTTCCAGCCTTCCTATGCATTCCTTCACTATTTCCTTTAATGGCTTTCCCCCCTAGTTTTTGATATCCCTCTGTGTTCTGTTCCCAGTCCTCCTCATTTTCTGTCTTTCTTTTCTCCATAGCTTCCAACTTTATGCTGTTTTCCAAATCAGCTTCTCTGTCTCCAGCATCTCCTGTTTCATCCAGTCTTGCATCTACAGCTGTCTTTCCAACATGTCATCTTGGACATTCAGTCACCATCTGCAACTCATCCCCCTCTCCCCCAAAACTGAATCTCTCCTATTTCTTTCTAACCCTCTCTTCTCTGATTTTTTCTTTATCACCATTAACAGGTTCATAATCTTGATATAGTCTTTGACTCTTCACTGTGCTCTGTCCCCTATATCTAGTATCTTCGCTGTATATCTCTAAGATCGTTCCTTTGCTCAGTGCTTCCATTGCCAAAATCCTTATCCTCAACGTGGATCATTTCTCTTCTTGCTAGATGACTAGGGAAGAATAATATTGCTCGAGCATGCAGTGATCTAATCAGGAAGGCCAAAACACAATCAGTGTTGCAGCTAGCAAGGGAGGTGAAGGGTAACAAGAAGAGTTTCTACATGTATGTTAGCAACAAGAAGAAGGTCAGGGAAAGGTGGAACCCTTACTGAATGGGGGAGGCAACCTAGTGACAGATGATGTGGAAAAAGCTGAAGTACCCAATGCTTTTTTTGCCTTGGTCTTCACAGACCAGGTCAACTTCCAGATTGCTGCTCTGGGCAGCACAGTATGGAGAGGAGGTGAGCAGCCCTTAGTAGTGAAAGAACAGGTTAAGGACTATTTGGAAAAGCATGACATGCACAAATCTATGGGTCCAAACGCAATGCATCTGAGGGTTCTGAGGGAGTTGGCTGATGTGATTGCAGAACCATTGGCCATTGTCTTTGAAAACTCATGGTGATTGGGGGAAATCTCTAACGATTGGAAAAAGGCAAATATAATGCCTATCTTTAAAAAAAGGTAAGAAGGAGCATTTGGGGAGCTACAGACTACAGCCTCACCTCAGTCTCTGGAAAAGTCATGGAGCAGGTCCTCAAGGAATCCATTTCGAAGCACTTGGAGAAGAGGATAAACAGGAAGTGTTTAGCACATATAAAATGTTGAATTATTGTCTGTCTTTACTCCTCTCGTCATTTCCTTTTCTCACTCTTGGCTTTGCGCTTTCCATCATGTTATGTCTGGATCAGTTGTGGTGTCTTCTCAGCTGACCATTCTGTATCTCTAAATCTCCACCTCTTCATGAAAGCATCTTGAAGTCTTTTCAGCAAAATGGGGATTTAATAATCCCCTCACACTCAGGGCTGCACAAAGGATTCAGGGGGCCTGGGGTCTTCCTGCCGCTGAACTGCCACCCAAGACGCAGCACTTCGGCAGCGGTTCCTGGAGCAGAAGGACCCTTTGCCGCCGAAGACCCAGAGCAGAAGAAGCTCCATGGGCCTGGGCCCCGCAAGAGTTTTCCGGGGCCCCTGGAGCGAGTGAAGGACCCCGCTCCAGGGGCCCTGAAATTGCCCCACTTGCCCCCCCTGGGAAGCCCTGCTCACACTGCAGCTTCTGACCAGTTGGCATCTGTTTTGCCATGTGTCTGGTTGTATCTTGTAGACTCTGTGATGGGAACTATATTTGTAAATGTTCTTAACCTTTTATGGTGTTTGTATGGACATTTTGTAATAATTAATAATACCATAAACAGAACTGATTATTCCCCTCAAATATCTGCATAGTAGGTATGCCAGGGAACTCAACTTATCTGTAAGAAGTTGGGGAAAATATTTTACAAGAAGCTAAAGAGGAATGTGGTAATGAAACTATAGCAGTCCTTCCCTGTTCTCTAAAATATTGCAGTCCAGTGGAAAAGGTCACCAGACCAACAGACAGGAGTCTATTTCTGAGTTATTATTATTCCTGTGTGAGCTTGGGCTAGTCACTTTGGATTCAATCTATGAAGGGATTTAGTCACTGGAGCACCTAACTTTTAGGCACTCTATCATCCAGTGGAATCCTCAATCTTGAGTTAAGTACTAGGTTCCATAGACAATGCATAGGGAGAATTTTGAACCTAAGAATGGGAATCACAAAAGCCAGCAAGCTGAACAGAGAGCCGCCTAAACTAGTCAGAAGGAAATGCTGAGAAGAAGGGTATAGCTTAATTCTTGCCCCTCAAAGGTATGTAAGTGCCTAACTCCAGGCCAGAGGGAGGCACTATGTCTACTCAGGATTCAAAGATGTTAACCTGATCCTAGAGGTAGGTACCTAGTCCAGGTCAGGACTTCCTCATAAAAAGTGTTTTTGTGTGAGAGAGAGAGAGAGAGAGAGAGAGAGAATTGCCCTCTCCCCGAGCCCATTATAGTCAATAGAATGGTTGTTAGGGCACTCTCTTGGGAGGAGGGAGACCTGCAATCAAGTCCTTGCTCAAAAGAGTGGTGATTCAAACATGGATCTCCCACATCGCAGGTAAATGCACTAACCACTGAGCTATTGGGTACAATGAAGATGGTGACCATCATTGATCTGCTCATCCCAGCTGCCTTTTGTGCAGGTTAGGTGTGCTCTGAGAATGAGTTCATGAATCCTGCCAGTGCTAAGATGTAAGATAGGGTGCCAAGCAGCTCAGTGGCTTTAGTGCTTAAGCACTTTTGCTCATGACCACAGGTAGAAGCATAGGGACTTTAGGGGGAAGCTGCGTGAGTGTTCTGAGAAGCAGAATGGCACCTAAATGTTGGACTCAAGTGCCTAAAGTGTCAGGTGCCCAAGTCCCATTGTGGATTTAGCTCTTCCTCTCTCTGTGTCTCAGTTCCTCCATTTGTAAAATGGGGATAGTGAATCATATCTTCTCTGTAAAGTTTTTTGAAAAACACTATATGTATGATCAGTACATTTGAAGTTTTCTTTCCAAGGGAGTTGAGACAGTAATAAATGCTGAGTGAAGTAATTTCATCTGAGCTTCAACACATTTTAATAAATAGATTTTTTAAAAAATCTGCAGATCCACTGACTTTTGCCAACTTTTGTATGCTGTGCATGCCCTTGGGCCACTTGAGCTGTGGAGAAGGATGGTTATAAACAAATCTTTGGAATACAAGTGTTTCAATACTGCAGGAGAGTGGCAGTGCTTGCTTATATCCTTTAATATTAAGACCAAAAGCCTAACTTAATGGAAGAAAATATGTGCTTATAGTAAATTTTGCATTTTAAAATATTTTTAATGGGATAATCTTTAAGTTTATTCAGTCATTCACGTTTTTGTTTTTTGTTTTTGATAACTTCATGCTTACTTTGTTAATTACTGAATGTGTCATATACATTTTTTAAAAGATTGTGTCCTACAAATACTGAATGATTTAATTATTTAATTCTTACAGTTCTTGTTGATTCTTCTAAACTAATTTTGTGATGGCACGTTTCCTAAGCATTTTTCAGCATTTAATCATATTTTCCTTTTCTTTTCAGCTTCTTAATTAAATGAATTCAAGTGGGATACGCATAAGGCTAATGTTTACTATGAAGATAAGCAATTACTAATATTATCTGCTCACCTGTGTTACATTTATTCAAGATTCCTGTGTTGATTCATCTGTGTTTTTTTGTGTGTGTGTGTGTGTGTGTGTGTGTGTGTGTGTGTGTGTGTGTGTGTGTGTGTGTGTGTGTGTGAGATAAGTTACAGTATTCTTGTAGAGAAAATAATTTGTTTTTATACCTTACATAAAGAATGCTTCATTTAATTTATAGGAATCTATATATTAAATGTTAAACATCTTAATGGAAAATGTGGCATAATGTTGTGGATACAGTACATTCAGTGGTGCAAAATTTAAAGAATGTTAATTATAATGTGTCTTGTAGTTGTATTGCCACCTTGTTGACAATTTATTAAAAAACCAAATGGAGATGACTGGAGTCTTTTTTGGTAAAGTGTTATAAAGTTGTCCTGAGATGCACTTTAGAATTCCCCCCCCAAAAACAAACAAACAAACAAACAAAAATCTGCTATTGTAGAATCATACGTGAAGTTAAAACTGTTATTTGATCACAGACCATATTATCATTTATTAATATCACTTGGACAATAAAGAAAATAAATGTTGTACAAGCTTCTAAATTGTGTAGGCTTTTTTTTTTAACCCCCTCATGCATTGAAATCTCTAATAGACACTATTCCTGGAACTGGTTTACTCAAGAACGGCAAGGATTTTGACCAAAAGGTTAAGAGTGATTGTACACGTATTCAGTTCAGATAGAAGGATCAAACCATTGGAAGACTACCAGTAAATCTCAGTAGTCACTACACTTACGGTCCTCTTCCATGTGACAGAAACAAAAGGCCCTAAACCTCCAAATGTTACAGTCATAATCGATTAGGCTTCAGAGCAAATAGCCTGTCAGTCAATTTCTGATAGACAATAGTCCCTGGTCACCTCAGTCATATGAGTCCTGAGCACTGTAAAGTAAGGCTCCAGATTTTGATCAATAGAGATGTCCTAGTTAGTGATAATGCTTTCTAGATCAACAGCCTTGAGGAGATGATGTTGCAGGACTTTCAAATTTTCTTGCCATAGAAAGCTGTCAAATTAATCCCACAGTGTGAAAGAGGAAAGATTTTTATTCTAGGTCTATCCTGATGTCTTAAAATGAAGAAAGTTCCTCCTAGAGTGGAGATCTTACTTCCTATCTTGTGAAAGTTTAAACTGTGTCTCTAGTAACAATCATCCTGTGTTCTGGCACAGTGGTGTTCAGCCTTTTCCATGTGGAAACTCTCTTCCCACATAACTAGGCCTCTCCTCCCCTTTAGCAATGTGGGAATGGTTGTGGGGGTCACAACCCTGTGACACCTGTTCACACTCCTCCCCAGATTGAGAATCCCAGTTCTTGAGGAATGTGCTGTGGACCTTAGACAAATCTGGTGATAGGGATGTATACCCATATCCTTGTATCTCAGACTTCTGACACAGGTACAGAACTGACAACTTCAGATGTCACCTGTATAGCTGCTATCTGAGTCATGTCTTTACAAAATGCTTGCAGACCATTGTAGCTTGTTTGCAAAGGATGGAAGTGCATCTTCACCGTTGTACAGATAATAAAACAGCACCTGGAAAAGGATCAAAAGATGTGCTTGTGCTGTCAGTGGAGTGCCATATAGTTATTTTAGGCCCTAATCCTGCAAATACTCATACACATGCTTTAATATTACATATATGAACAGTACTGTTGTATTCAGTGTCTCTGAACCTCATTTACTTGAAGATCCCTTATGCTGCTCTGCGTCTTAAAGTGAGTGTAAGTTACATTGTTGCAACTTTAAAACCTCTTTTAAAACCTGTAAGGTGAGTATAAAGAGACTACCAAATCAGTATGTAGAGGGTTTTTTACACCCACTTGGGGATTTCAATAACTCGGTCCTGGGATAGGGGTTGTTATAAAATTGGATGGGTGGGGTTCTGTGGCCTGCCTTGTGCAGGAGGTCAGACTAGATGATCAGATTGGTCCCTTCTGACCTATGAGTCTATAAGTGTAAATGATTGCACCACAAGGTGTAAGGCAGTGGAGAATCATGGCCTACCTTTTTAAGATTAAGGTGGTGCTAGAGATGCATCCTAAATTCCTTCCAAAGTTTGTGTTAGAATTCTATTTTTCCTATGCTATCATGCCCGATCTATGCCGCAATATGAAATAGACCTGTACTTCTAAGTCTGTAGTATGGGAAATGTGAGATGCAGAGAGAAAAGCCAGATCCCAAACAGCATACTGCTCTATAACAAAATATTGCATTTTTTCTTAAATTTCTTTTAAAAATTTCCATCAAATTGCCATTCACAGATACTGCTACTGAGTTACACCTGCACAGGAACCTAGTTTTTGCTTAGATGACTTCACCCTTGCTAAATTTTAGTCTATACCTTTTGGCCTTGGCACTAGAAACCAACTTTGAGTTGTGGGGTTACTTTCCTTTTGTTTCTGCCAATCAACTCTCTGTGTTTCTCTGTTATGTCTCATGAGTCCCCTTCCCACTGTTCTTCCTTTTTCTGTTGTTGTCAGACTGCTAATATAATATACTCATTTAACCTGCTCTGGAAATAAGCAGGACACCAGTCACCTGTAAAGAGATGAGATGAGAAAGCATAACTAGAAAAAAAATATTCAAGCTAACATTTGACTTTCTCTATCCACTACAATAGGTGACTGTAATACTTAATAGCTGCCACCATGTGGTACTGTATAAAGCTATAAATCAGCCACCACGATGCCCACTCAAATAATTCAAGGTGGTTTCTCTCAGCACTGTGTTGTTTGTTTCCCCTGTGCCCTGATTCTAAAAGAAACCTAAAAACACTGGAAATGATTTACTCTCCTAAGGTAAGAGACTGGTGAGCCTTGTATTCTGTAGCGTAACTGATAAGAGCATAGACTGGACAAGTTTGTAGTATGCATACTCCAGCAGGTCTCCTTCCTTTACCTAGAGAGCATACTTGCTTGTAGCCAGTATATCGTTCCTGCACCTCTTGAAATGCTGGCTTCTTATTCTATGGAAACTAATCTTTCATTCAAAACAAAACACCATTTTAGTTTCTAGGGCACAGGTTTTTAAAGCTATTTAGTCATTGTTGTGCTAAGTATTGCAATGCTGAACTGATTTAGGAGCCTAAATCTCTTTTTCAAAAGTGGCATAGACACTTTGGGCTGGATTCACAAAAGAAATTAGGCCTCTAGATGTCACTTTAGGCACCTGAATTGTGGAATCAGGCCCCACTGGGAATCATAAACCCCCTACTGAACTGCTGCCGAGTACTGTAGATGCTTAAACTCTTTCAGTGCCCAAACCTTTGTACTCAAATTCCCCAGGTACCTAGGCCTCTGCCTGTAGACATGTGCACTGCAACCCCACACCAGGTGTCTGGAGGCCTAAGCTCCAGAGCAATGCACAAACTGGGGAAAGATAGGTGTTCCTCCCCTAACTCAGGAGAGGAGTTGCTCAGCACTCACCCATTGGATTGGGCCCCTATAGGTGAGCTTACACAAAATGGCTTGGGGGAGTATGACCTCCTTTTTAGCCTAGTGGTTAGAGTAGTCAGCTGGGATGGGAGAAACACCCCAGTTCAAGTCTCCCCTCCATCTGGGAAGAAGGGATTTGAACACGTATCTCTATCTGGGATTCTGGGATGCATTAACAGGTGTGTTGTAAACAAGACATGAGTAGTCATTCTTCCGCTCTACTCTGCGCTGGTTAGGCCTCAACTGGAGTATTGTGTCCAGTTCTGGGCACCGCATTTCAAGAAAGATGTGGAGAAATTGGAGAGGGTCCAGAGAAGAGCAACAAGAATGATTAAAGGTCTTGAGAACATGACCTATGAAGGAAGGCTGAAAGAATTGGGTTTATTTAGTTTGGAAAAGAGAAGACAGAGAGGGGACATGATAGCAGTTTTCAGGTATCTAAAAGGGTATCATCAGGAGGAGGGAGAAAACTTGTTCACCTTAGCCTCTAATGATAGAACAAGAAGCAATGGGCTTAAACTGCAGCAAGGGAGATTTAGGTTGGACATTAGGAAAAAGTTCCTAACTGTCAGGGTAGTTAAACACTGGAATAAGTTGCCTAGGGAGGTTGTGGAATCTCCATCTCTGGAGATATTTAAGAGTAGGTTAGATAAATGTCTATCAGGGATGGTCTAGACAGTATTTGGTCCTGCCAGGAGGGCAGGGGACTGGACTCGATGACCTCTCGAGGTCCCTTCCAGTCCTAGAGTCTATGAATCTATGAAAAAAATCTCAGGGAAGTGCAGTAGCCACTTGGCTATGGGATATTCTGTTGAAGCTGTTCCACTGTGGCTAAATAATTTTAAAAAGTTATTGGAACAGGAAGACAGGATTCTGGGTCTCCCACATCTCAGCGGAGTCCTCTAACCACCAGGCTACCAAGTCATTCTCATAAGTGTGCTTTCTCTGGCCCAGTGATTCTTTCTCAACCAGAGGGTTCAACTAGGAGTCTGCTACATCCGAGGTGAGTTCCCTTGTACTCACAGGGCTACAAGTTATGGGGGAGGTCATGCTCACCCAGCTTCCGGTAAAAGGAACATAGGTGTCTAACCTCAATAAAGGATTTCCAGCTGAGAATCTCAAGCAAAGGCAGGCACCTCCCTTCAGCCCAGATTTAGGCACATATGTCAGTGAGAGAGGGCAGGGCTTAGAATAACCCCTCATCTTGGCCTCTCCCATTGGCATGCTTTGGTGGGGAGCAACCTGGCATACTGGCTTTTGTGAATCCCATTCTGAAGCATCTGTCTCTCCCCATTTATTGTATAGGGAGGCTGGGCACAAAACTCAGGCTTTGTGAATCCCATTGACTTTCAAGGTGCCTAAAAGTTGGATGTGATGCTCAGCCTTGCCATACCTAAGTTTCTCTGTGAGTCTAGCCCTTAGGAATCTAAACCCCATTAACTCTTGAGACCTGAAGAAGAGCTCTGTGTAGCTCAAAAGCCAACAAGAGCTGGTCTAATAATAGATATTATCTCACCCACCTAATATCCTGGGACCAACATAGCTAAAACAACACTGCAAATTGACTGTCAATCAGATTTTGACTTCTAAATAACTAAATCCCTTTTGAAAATGAAATTTAGGCTCTTCAAACAGTTAACTGTCGCAATGCTCAGCACAACGTTTACATATCTTTGATGATCTGAGAGACAGGATAGGTGAGGGAGTAGCTTTTATCAGAGCAACTTCTGTTGGCAGGGTTGGTTCGGGCCCCGGTGAAAAATCTTTTTGGGGCCTCCCAGCAAGGGCAGACCAGCTAAACAGGGTGGGGAAGCTGGGACCTGGGCCCCCTTCCGGATCACTGGGCCTCGGTAATTTGTACTGGCTTCCGCCCCACACCCTCGGCCTTATCTATTGGAGGAAGATACAAGCTCTTCTTAAGGTCTGGAAAAGGTAACAAGAATGTCTGAGCTAAATACAAAGTGGGACAGTTTAAACATAAGAGTTTCACACATGCTGTGGGAGACAACTTTAAATGAAGGGGATAATTAAGATTAGCAGGCAGTAGGGTGTGTTACAAATTATTATAATGAACCATAAAACAAGTTTCTCTAGTAAGCCCATGATCTTTAATGTCCATCAGAGTTACTAATTTAAGTTCCCAAGCTCCTGTCTTGAAGGTGTTGTGCAAGTTTCCTTTGAGGAGAGGGACTAAGAGTCTGATATGGAATGATTGCTCTGTGAAAAGATTTTACCCAGAGAGAGAGCGTATTTTTGTCTTTTATCAATTTTCTGTTTGTGTTCATTTGAAAGTATAGTGATTGTCTGGTTTCACACACACACATAGTTGTGGTCAGGGCATCTGATGTACTGGATGAGCACACCACATGTAGTCGGCATGTAAATGTCTGGCCCTACATGTTATGGTTGTTGAGATACACTGGACTCACATTTTTGAGGCTGGATGATACAGTGATGTCTCTTTGCATCTGCAGAATTTGAAACAGTAAATAGAGCGGTGTGAGCTACTCTATTCACTGCAGAGAGGCTAATTCAGAAGCCTAGTGATGATAAATACTTTAAACATCAACACTTATTTCAG
This sequence comes from Gopherus evgoodei, assembly GCF_007399415.2. Lineage (NCBI taxonomy): Eukaryota > Metazoa > Chordata > Testudines > Testudinidae > Gopherus > Gopherus evgoodei. The sequence goes on from NC_044326.1 coordinate 56,862,744, forward strand.
TGCTCAGCAAAGTATGCAGGAAAAGAAAAGGAGAATCACTTTATGTAAATCTGCACAATCAATGGTGAAGGACAGGTTATTTTGGCAGCCCAAGAGCATAAGCTTGTGAGATGCCAACACTCTTCTCCATCCCACTTCCAGGTCAAGGAAAAGTCAAACAGAAGATGGCTAATACAGCTCATTAGGGCATGCGGCCTTCAAAAAGGGACCAAAGAAACATAGTTGGACGTATAAGTCTTACTGATGGGAAACCAAGCATGAGGAGCCCAGTGGAACCTATGGGTGTATTTAGACACAGATGAGGGGGAACCAAGCAGTGAGAGCATGTAAGACAATGTCTTAAATGTCTGCACAATCTACTGTGAGCCGTATGTCTTGTGGGTACAGTTTACTTTGTGGGTGGAGGTTGGAAGAATACCACCACCTATTTATTTCCACTATGACTCCTGCCTGCTTGCCATAAGAAATTAAATAGCAAGACATTTTGCTCATGATTAACACCATCGCTACTATGTTGGGCTTCTCTTAGCCACTGGAAAAAAAAATACGCCTATTTTAAACTGATAGAATATTATTCTTTCAATATCATCTATTTAAGTAAATAACAGGAGAGGGACTAAAGTAATTTTTTTTGGTGACCTACCTGGAAAAGCTCTAACACTCTATTCCTGTTCCATTTTATGAAATGCCACTGTTGTAACTGGAATGACTGCAGTCTCTGCCACCATGACCACAGAGTTCGTAAGAGTTCTGAGATTTTTTAGTTACTCTTATACCTGAGGCTCCAGTCAAAAGCCTCAGATTGAGCAGGTGTGCTGGAAAGCCAAGTAGTAAATAGGTCATGCTGATCTTGAAGTCAATTGGGCTATTCAAGTGCTTAAAGTTTAAGCAAATGTTTAAGTGTTTGCAGACTAATGGATGGATTTTTAAAGGTATTGAGGTGCCTAAAGATGGAGATAGGCAACTTGTGAGATTTTTAAAAGTACCTATCGGCATCTTTAGTTACCTGAATTCCTTTAAAAATCCAGCCATCGGTGCCCAAATGTGTGAATGGTTCTGTTGTTGCCTCCTTTTGGCAAGTCTGCAATTTCACACTCATGAGATGCATTTCCAAGGAAAATTGTTTTCTACAGAGTTTTGTTTCAAGTTAGTTCCTGCCAAAGAAATTTGCAAGACAACCACATGACATTTAAAATACAGTTTTCCTAGCATTATTACTTGGACTTGGCCTTTTATTAAGAGTTCAGGTTGGCTTCGATGGATTTCATGGGAGTTCCAGATGGTTGCAGATGTCTGTCCAGAGTCAGTTGCAGAATCAGGGCCTTTGTCATTCCAAAATTTAAAATATACCAAATTTCTATCCTGCAGTATGTCGGTGGCTTTTGGAATAGTTTTTCACCATCATTTTTTATAAAGACATTCCTGTAGTTTTTGAATTTCCATGAGTGGTGATCTTTCAAGACTGGCCCCATTAGAGAAAAGAAACTGAGTTGTCTGTAATTCTTCATCTCTAAGAATGAAAGTTTATTAGCCTATACTTCTTGCCCATCCAATTCACTGAGATCTGAGGTTGGGTTTGGTTTTTTAGCAATGTATGTTTTCCACCTTAAAGGAAATAGTTTTTCTCTATAGCAAAGAAACTGATAGTTGGAAGCAGTAGGGTTTGCAATGGTTCTGCAACAGGGGCAGGCTGTAGGCTCTGCCAACAAATTTAAAATTGTGAGCTCTCGGAGTTCCTGCCAGTATCGCAGTAAGATCACAGCCCCAAGAGAGGTGATTTATTACAACTGACACCTTCAGAAAAGAATTGCATGTAGGTAATTCTCCTTTTAGCTTCCCATTTTTCAGGGGGATGGAATCAGGTGGGGTGGGATGGTGGGATATCTATACAGGCTCAGAAGTGATTGTGGTTTCCCTGGGAAGAATTAGATACAACAAATTATTATCCACAGGAAAAAAGTTAATTATTTCGCAGTCTTTTGCCTTCCTTGATCATTATGAGATAAATTAGAACCAATATCCAGAGGTAAACAAGCTTTCAAAGAGTGGTTTTAGTTTGTGGCTGCCTATGCTGAAAATTAAGTCCATGTCCTCACTTTACCCCTGACTGGTCAGTTGAACAATTCAAAATAAGTTGTTAATATTTCAAAGGGAGGTTGGGTCATTACAGTCTCTTTCTGCCCTTTCTTTGTGCATTGCTGCAAATGTATTTAAAATAGTTTTAATATTTTCAAAATGATTGTACTACACTTATTCTCTTCAACTTTTATGTGTGTTTGTGTGTGAACGTGTATATAATATATATATATATATGTAAATGTAAAGTGTGTGTGTACATGTGTATGCACGTGCATATATATACTATATAACATAGTATAAAAATAAAACATGAGGGTTTTTTTTTCTGGTTAGTAACTTTAATAATTACTAGAGACTGTCTGTTCTCAAGGTGCTGTTGCTCAGATCACCTGAAATAAATAGGGAACATTTCTCTGCTCCACGTTGCCTTTTGCATCTTCCCCTTTCATTTGAAAATAGATTTCAAAATGTACAACAGTAATGAGGAAGTTTCTCAGAAGTTCACAATCTGAAAAACTTTATTAGGATTTTGTTTTAGGGATCTTGCTCTAGAGAGGGGGGAATAGCCTTTAGTTAATTCATTAATGGGGAGAGCTTCAGGCAATAGCTGAATGGAATAGCAAAAATTCAGTCTGGTTATAGTATATGCATTCTGTAATCTATCTATAAATATTTTTGTTTCCCTTCCTGTAGCATTTGTCTCCAAAAAAAAAATCATGCCCTAAACTGTATGATATTTACTCACAGGGAAGCTTTATGGTTGGCAGTTTATAGTACTAGCCAGTACTCCAAGCTCTGCAAAGTATAGTATTAATATATATTTGCAGTTCAGGGTCTGAGTCCATTTTCACTCAGTGGGGGAGATAAAACATTTTTAGTCTTGTCAGAGAATGTTTGCACGATTGCCAGAGCTAATGGAGGGTTTCTTCAGCATTAGCGATAGCTGATGAAGAACAGCTGCTTGCATTTTCTTCACTGTGATGATTGTAGTTAAATAGCCACATAATTAACTCAAGAGTGTTGTCTGCTACCCCTTTTTTTGGATGCAGAATAACACCCTCTGCCAATGATATTTCATTATAAAAGCATAATGAGTTTGTTGGATTAGATCTCTTAGTGATTCCAGCAGCTGACACATTTTCTTTGCCATTATGTGATCTTCCCTCAAGGCATGCAGTAAGAGAGTGGAACAGTTCAGGGTGAGTTATTACACATCAATGACACACGCTGGCAAAAATTTCAGAGGGAGGGAGTGAGTGGCAAGAAGACCTGGTTATTGTTATTTATTATTAAGTCAGGAATGCCAGAAGCATACAGGTTAGGTGCCTTGGTGTGGGTAAATGTATAGAGATTGTTACGGTTGTTTTTCTTTGAGCTGATAGTCCTGGAAGATCTATTGGGGACTACCATTAAGAATATGTTATTGAGTTAGCTCTGGCTAGAGTCATTTTCCCCTCCCCCAGGTATATGTACACACATACATATGTGCACATATAAATACACACACACACACAAATCCTGGCTTTTCAATGACTCTCATCCTTCAGCACAGTTCAGTTGCTGCGGTAATTGGGCCCTCTGGTGAAGTCACAAAAGTCCACTGCTTTGAGGGTATTTGGGGTCCAAAGAAAGCACTAAATTTCCATCTCTGACCTATGTCAGGCATACAATAGCCTTTGGCCCTTCTCTTCGCAGGCTCAACTTCCAGTCCCCTTGGGCTCCAGTTAGTCCTTTCTTCTTCCCCTTAACAGCAGGACATAACTGCAATCTCTATTAGGGTTCCTGGCCCTGTTTAATAATGGGGCTGTCTGTCCTCCATAGCCACAACCTGTGCTGGTTCTCCTTCCCAAGGCCTCTCCTTATACTAGCTGTCCTCCTTCCTGGCTCACACTTCTTTACCTTTTGGACAGGGCTTCAGAGCCTTCCATCCTGGGGCTGAGGCTGTGCTGTAATCCTTACCAGTTTCTCTAGCTCAACCTTGCTAGGGTTCAGGTTCTGCTCCAGGGAGTCTCCCTCCAAGTCTCTCCAGACTCTAAGCTCCTCCCAATGATCTCCACAGTCTTTTCACCTGCTGAGTCTTTTCATCATCTGAGTAAAATGTCTGCTCCCCATTCCCAGCTTGACAGCTGATCTTTCCATGGAACACCTATCCTCAAAGGGGCATGTCTTGGCTGACCCAGGGCCCACTTGCCTTGCAGAGGACAAACCACCCAACATGCATAATGCCAATCCACATAAGAAAGGGAACAAAAAATTAAATCTCATTACCGTATATAGCCTCTGCACCTCCACCTCAGGAATACCTGCCCCAGCTGCTAGCCTGCCTATCTGTGGTACATGTATTCCAGGCTAGTGCAACATTTCTGAATACAGTCTCTGTAAAACAGTGCTAGGAAGACTGCACCATATCAGAATGGCTGCAGGGCAATTGCCCATAGCTGCTCCACTTCAACTTCTGGACAAAACTGTGTGAGAAAAATTTTGTGCACTTAAAAGTGCACTGGGGTTGAAACGCAGAATTATTCACATAGTGCTGCACTTAGTTACATCTAAGATTCTCCAGGTTGTATTCCATGCTGCATCTATTCCTATGCAGCTAAGCACATTTGTCTGTTTAGATTTAGTGTTCATTCAGCTGTACTGTGCAATGGTTTCTTTTCAAACTGAGTGCAAGTTGGTACCATATTATCACTCTGGTTTTATACTATTTTTCTTTCCTCTGACACCGATACCCTGTTTTGACA